>NC_086153.1:107057582-107360613 GCF_035149785.1 Candoia aspera
GGTTAGCCAGAAGAGATAAGGAATTATTTTTAAACAAGCAATGCGCGGAAGTGGAAGAAGACAATAGAATAGGAAGGACAAGAGACCTCTTCCAGAAAATTAGAAACATTGGAGGTAAATTCCAGGCAAAAATGGGTATGATCAAAAACAAAGATGGCAAGGACCTAACAGAAGAAGAAGAGATCAAGAAAAGGTGGCAAGAATATACAGAAAACCTGTATAGGAAGGATAACAATATCGGGGATAGCTTTGACAGTGTGGTCGGTGAGCTAGAGCCAGACATCCTGAAGAGTGAGGTTGAGTGGGCCTTAAGAAGCATTGCTAATAACAAGGCAACAGGAGACGACGGCATCCCAGCTGAACTGTTCAAAATCTTGCAAGATGATGCTGTCAAGGTGATGCATGCTATATGCCAGCAAATTTGGAAAACACAAGAATGGCCATCAGACTGGAAAAAATCAACTTATATCCCCATACCAAAAAAGGGAAACACGAAAGAATGTTCAAACTATCGAACAGTGGCACTCATTTCACATGCCAGTAAGGTAATGCTCAAGATCCTGCAAGGTAGACTTCAGCAGTTCATGGAGCGAGAATTGCCAGACGTACAAGCTGGGTTTAGAAAAGGCAGAGGAACTAGAGACCAAATTGCCAATATCCGCTGGATAATGGAAAAAGCCAGGGAGTTTCAGAAAAACATCTATTTCTGTTTTATTGACTATTCTAAAGCCTTTGACTGTGTGGACCATAACAAATTGTGGCAAGTTCTTAGTGGTATGGGGATACCAAGTCATCTTGTATGCCTCCTGAAGAATCTGTATAACGACCAAGTAGCAACAGTAAGAACAGACCACGGAACAACAGACTGGTTTAAGATTGGGAAAGGAGTACGGCAGGGCTGTATACTCTCACCCTACCTATTCAACTTGTATGCAGAACACATCATGCGACAAGCTGGCCTTGAGGAATCCAAGGCTGGAGTTAAAATCTCTGGAAGAAACATTAACAATCTCAGATATGCAGATGATACCACTTTGATGGCTGAAAGTGAAGAGGAACTGAGGAGCCTTATGATGAAGGTGAAAGAAGAAAGTGCAAAAGCTGGTTTGCAGCTAAACCTCAAAAAAACCAAGATTATGGCAACCAGCTTGATTGATAACTGGCAAATAGAGGGAGAAAATGTAGAAGCAGTGAAAGACTTTGTATTCCTAGGTGCAAAGATTACTGCAGATGCTGACTGCAGTCAGGAAATCAGAAGACGCTTAATCCTTGGAAGAAGAGCAATGACAAATCTCGATACAATAGTTAAGAGCAGAGACATCACACTGACAACAAAGGCCCGCATAGTTAAAGCAATGGTGTTCCCTGTAGTAACATATGGCTGTGAGAGCTGGACCATAAGGAAGGCTGAGCGAAGGAAGATCGATGCTTTTGAACTGTGGTGTTGGAGGAAAATTCTGAGAGTGCCTTGGACTGCAAGAAGATCCAACCAGTCCATCCTCCAGGAAATAAAGCCAGACTGCTCACTTGAGGGAATGATATTAAAGGCAAAACTGAAATACTTTGGCCACATCATGAGAAGACAGGACACCCTGGAGAAGATGCTGATGCTAGGGAGAGTGGAAGGCAAAAGGAAGAGGGGCCGACCAAGGGCAAGATGGATGGATGATATTCTAGAGGTGACGGACTCGTCCCTGGGGGAGCTGGGGGTGTTGACGACCGACAGGAAGCTCTGGCGTGGGCTGGTCCATGAAGTCACGAAGAGTCGGAAGCGACTAAACGAATAAACAACAACATATAGCTGCAGGCTGTTTCCTACACTTGCAGCTTTAGCTGTTAATTAAAGGCACTTGGTTTGCCCTTCTGTTTTCTTCCTGCTACATTTTGACAACCAATATTGGAAGAATGATTGCTAACCACACATAAGATGTGTGATTTTAAGTACAGTTTTAGGACTTCTGAAAACCTTTGCATACTGTATACAAGATGAGGATAAACACTGAGATGGGTGCCCATATAAATTGAAATAAATAAATAAATTCACCCAAGAACTCCTATCTGATTGGATAAGGATAAGTTGAATAACAAACTAGCTGAAAAAGGGAAAATAAATAGAATTATGTTTAAAAATGATGGATTTAATAAACTTCAGAAGGAGTTAAGTAAAAGAATCACCTAAAATTGCATTACATTCAAATAATGTTTCCTTTCTCCCAATCTGTGCCTTTCTAGATTTCCATGAAATGTTGTATTTCTGTATGTAAAATGAAAGCTTTGAAGCCATAGTCAGTTGTGAACATGACTGAATAACCCTGAGACAGTCACTGGCTATGTTCACACACTGGAATAAGCCAAGACCACATTCTGGCTTAGCATGCTCCATGGTGCCAGCCATCATCTCTTAGCTTAGCCTAACTCACAGAGTTGCTATAAAAAGAGATTATAGTTAGGGAAAACCAGATACATTATCCTGATCTCCTTGTAGGAAAGAATAAAATAGCCCAACTATTAACTTTTATAATGCCTTTCTCTTTTTAAAAAATACAAATAAAGAGAAAGAGTCCTAAACAACTATTGGCTCAGCAGCTGCCAGCACCAGAGCAATCATGTTTAGGTTCAGAAGTTAAGTAGGGCTGGGCCAGGTCAGTACTTAAATGGGGTTCCTGGAATTCCAGAAGACTGGCTAGACTGGAAAGTTGAAGAAACATCCTGGAAGAAGACTTTATCAAGCTACTTATGATGCAGTCAACAAAACTGCTGGGATGTGTCCATGAAGACACCGGAAGCCCAGCTGATCTTGACTTCTTTACCTTTTTAAATGACCCCTGTTCCTGATTGCTTTTTCTACATATATATCAGTTCTAGCTCTAAGCAGGTACTGTATATTTGGTTGGAAATAGGAAGGAGTTTGAGATGCTTCCCAGAAGATGGCGCTAGAAAATGATGATGCTGAGTGTGAATCAAGTGAGGCAATAAGCCATGGTGATTTTAAATGGACTTGTATTATACATAGTGTTGTTACAGAGAAGTTCAACTTATTGGACAAATATAAGATATAAAATCAAAATCATAAGATTAATCTATAAATAGTTCTTCCTCTATCTGGTTCCCTTTTCAAGTAACACAGGAAAAGCATCCAACTTTCAAAGAGTGTGTTTTCTTTAGAGGTTTTTATTGTAAAAGTATTATTATTTCATCTAGAAGCACTTACTGTGAAGCACAAAAGATGTGCCAGCCTGAAGGATCTTTGTTTTAAAGTAACAGTAAGCAGTACATGATAGAGCTAATGTAATAAGATTGTAATGTACTTAAATAATAAGATTGTAATGCACTTAAAAACAGTGATGGTTGAAATCCTGAGGATTGATTGTATCAGGAGAAGATGCATTAGAATCTTCATGAATGTTTTGAATTCAGAAAACAGACAGACTGGTTATCTGTACAGGCAGTCTTCCAGAAGAGGAAAAAGAACACTTGTGCTGGAACTTATAACCTTACATGTGGGTTCTGGGGCCAGTTTAATTGTAGGATGGGTGAGAAATCACCCTAAAGAAGGCATGGAAGTTAGACAGGAAAGCAGCAGATAAAGGAAGTAGTCAGGTTCAATGGACTAAAATCCTTGGAAGAAAACCAAGTACTGGGAAGATTAAGGCTTGAGGAAAGCAAGATATGGAATATCTATTTATTTATAATATTTGTAGACTGACTTAATCATTCAGTCTCTGGATGGGGAACAATTAAAACCAACATAATATTACATAAAATAAAAATAAAAAAACGAAATGGCAGATCAAAATCTTCATCCTGGGCTAAAGGTCCACTGAAGAAGAATGGTCTTAAGCCCCTTCGAAAATGTCAGAAAATCAGGGGCCATGTGTACTTCTGAGGAGAGGATGTTTCACAGAACAATGGCTGACAGAAAAGACCTGACTTCTGATCCGCACCTTGGGGTAGAATCTGTAGCAAGCCCTCTCTGGATGACTGGATGAACAGAGTCACATTTAGCAAGATGCCACACACAGGGCTAGAGACTTATAAAAAATTGTTATTGATCTTATGGTGGAATAAGTTAAAACAAAGAGAATGGGACAGTACTAAGCAGGTGGTACCACTTAGCTGACTTTGGTTGATCTCAAAGCAATGCTAAGCAGGATTAGTCCTAGTTTGTATTTGGATGGAAGACCACCAGGAAATCCCAGTGTCCTATTTTCCCTCAGTGTTTTTAATTGAAAATCTTATTTTCTAGAATAGGGCTTGTTTTGAACAGAAGACCACTTAGGAAACTTGAATCCTTCCTGGAAGAAGAAAATTAAAAAAAAAATTGAAAAAACCCTGCATATCACAAGAATAATTTTGCCTTGTGATTGTTCGTGTTCATTTAAACCCAGAGCCTTTTATGTGCAGATGTGATGATTGCCTTAATTCAAATAAAACTCTCAGACTCAAAATCACAATTCAGGTTCTGAATTTATTTAGAAAAGAGTGCAAACAGGTAAAAAGCTGAGAATGAGAAAAGCGCGCCTAAACTCAAACTAAATATCATCGTTTCAAACATCAGCCCACCTCCTCCTTCGCATTCAGTACAACCCCACATTCCCAGGTGCTCCTAACAAGCTCTGCTGATCAACGGGTAAAAAGACCTTGACATTTAAGAGATAGCCCAAACGCATTCCTCCCTGGCACAATCCAGCACGTCTCATGTACAAGGCTCTCAGCAGCACCCTTCCAGCCAGGACACGTATCAGCACCTTGGCAAGTAAACCGTTACGATGTATAAACACCGCAACGGTGAACATGACAGCAGAACATTCAGTCTTTCTCTCTACCTGCACTTTAGAATATATATGGAGTTGCACTTGGAAGGCATTGACATTATGATGAGTTTATAAACCTTTCCTCTGTCCCCTAAATCTTGCTTCCTCTCCCTCTTGATTCAGGGTGATGAAATGTACTGAGGTTACTTTTTCGACCTGTACCATATCACCATAGATTTTGCAAAAGAACCCTATTTGCTAATTTCTTCATTTCCTATTGGCATAGTGGTGCTTAAAAGTTTGTGAACCCTTTTGAATTTTCAGTATTTCTGTATAAATATGACCTAACATGTCATCTGTTCTCCACACAAGCCCTAAAACTAAATAAAGAGAACCCATTAAACAAATGAGTCAGAAATATTATACCTGTTCAATTATTTATTGAGGAAAATGATTCAAATTCAAAAGGGTTCACAAATCTTTAAGCAACACTAGAGGTGCATTGATGGCAATAGAAAGTAACATAAAAGAAAGGAACTTCATTAAAAATGTATCTGGATTATGAATTTTGTAACTTTGGCAGCATGTATGTAGTAAGTTAGAAATAGGGAACCTTTTATTTTCCATTCAGAATTTGGCTCTGAAGGCTGAAGGGTGTCAATAACATTGACCGCCTCTTCCCCATTACATCAGCTCGTCCCACCCGATGGTGCAGAGAGGGCATGCTGCAGACCCCGTCTCTAAGACAACTTTGTTTGGCGGGGTCTAGGAAGCAGGCCTTCTCTGTAGTGGCGCCCACCCTATGGAACATGCTGCCCCGGGAAGTGAGATTGGCCCCATCGCTCCTGGCCTTTCAGAGGAGTCTGAAGACCTGGTTCTGCCACCTCACTTGGGGCAGAGAGGGGAATAGATCTACATGGGGATGGCTGCTATAGACCGCTCCTCCCACACTTGGACTGCTTTAGATTCTTTTGCCACTTGGACTTTTTTATTTTTTATTCTTATTCATATTATTTATTATTGTAATTTTATATTGTGGATTTTATTGTTGTTGTTTTAACTGATTACTGTAAACCGCCCAGAGTCTCCCGACGGGAGGAGATGGGCGGGGGACAAATTAAATAAATAAATCTTCTAGTAATATTATTGGTGGAGGCAGGCTGAAAATTTCAGCCCGTTTTTGTTGTAACACATCTTTTTTCTTTAATAAAAGGAAAAGAAAAAAGTGTGCAGCTGGAAATTAATAATATGCAGGCAAATTTTGTGAAAGTTTTCCCAACCTTAGTGGGGGAATGCAAGAGTGTGGGACAAAGAAGCCATTTCTTCTTACTATTCAAAGGGATGAGGTGGGGGGTCTGTTGATGCAGGTATGCATATGGGCCAAGAACGCTCATTCTTTGTTTATCTCCCATAAAAATATCTGCAGATGGGGTTTTTCCACACAGTAATCAACACTGTTTTGTCTTGATACTCTTGAATTCCTTTGTGTTCCCAAACATATTGATGAAAAGATGGTTGTAGTGATGAAGAGAGACTTAATTGGCACCCCACCTATAATGTATATTGCAGAATTACATTATGAGGGTGTTTGGGGAATCACATTAATCAATTCTTCCCCAGTCTAGCAGAGAACAATGAAGAAAATGCTGCCAGGGACTCTTGGACAAAAGCAAAATGTTTGAGTTTTGCTTTGATGAACTGAAAGCAATATGAGTTTAGAATTAATGTTCAATATGAACTTTACAATTGGGATATTAGATGCATTCAGCACTTTTAAAACTGCTTGCAGCAGGTTCCAGGTTCATATAAGAAATTCTGGAGAGCCCAAGCCACACAGTGACTGGGATGACACACCGTATTACCGGTGGTTAGTTTGTTGAAGAAATAACAATTGAGTTCACACGGTACACCAACCCAAATTCAAATAAACCACATTATGGCTTAACGTCACATGTGGACCCAGCCATTCGATAATGCTAGATGAGCTGAAATAATGGTCTTGTATATTCCTGTGTTCTGAAATGCTAGAATCTATTTGCTACTTTGAGTCATGTTTTATTAAGAGAGAGAGAGTCTTGTGTGACACTGGCTTCTGCAATTAAATTGGATGTTGCCAGTTCTAACGTCCATTCCCAATGCAAGTGACATTTGTTGTCAGGTATTTGTCCCAGGCCTTCAGTAGATGTTTCAGCCTTCTGATACGTTTTGGCTTTTTCTGATATCTGAAACTTGCTGGTGCTTCCAGACATTTTTTTTTTTATTATTATTATTATTATTATTATTATTATTATTATTATTATTATTTGCTGCTAGTATTCTTTCTATCCTTGGTATCTCATTCTTAGTGCTGTCCACATTCATTCTTTCCATTTGTACCATATTCTATATTACTCTCCCTTTGGATGAAACATCAGGACTAAGGTCACTATGTTCTGATTAAGGAATTTTTTATTACAATTGTACAATGTGATACTATTACATTATACAGCTCACCATAGCACTGGAATCTTCTGTTGCTATATTGCTAAGAATAAAACATTTCTATGTTCTTTTCAATATTATATATATAATGGTGAATATACAAACATTATGTCTTACATCTTTCTTTAGGTCTTTAACTTATCCTTAGAATAGCAAAGGCTGAACATCTATGATTTGCAAAACAATTACCTTTCAATAAATGCCGTTACTATGTTGTAATGGTATTTATTACAGAAGTTTCACATTCAATTATAGTTCATATATATATAATGGTATTATATATATATGAACTATAATGGAATGTGAATCTTCATGTATAAAAAGCTTTATCTAGACAAGGCTATCTGGTATGTAAAATGTATTAAAATAAAATTTGAATGTCTTTAAATATGCTCAAGTTAATCTATAGAATCACTGAAAACATATAGGAAATGTCGTTGGTATCATTAAGTCACATACAGTATTCGTTTGCTTGGATTTATACTTGAAAAGTAATGAGATCAATAAGAATTTTTCTTATTGTTTTTTTTTTAATTTTCGTAAATGCTCGCAATACAGTAATCTAAGCCAAACTAAAAATATAATCAAAGGCACCTTTGTGTAAGTGGGATAAAGATTTATTTATTTATTAGATTTATGTAGCCACCCATCTTATACATCATAAACCTGGGCAGCTTATGAGCAACAATAAAAAGCATAAAAACTAGCATAAAAATTCACAGCACCCACAAAAGCAACATACCCCACACATCCCAGGTGGAGCCCCACACTGCTCCAGCACTCGTAGAAAAAGCCAGGTTTTCAGGGCTTTCCGGAAGGCTAGGAAGGTAGGGGCCTGCTGGATCTCGGGAAAGAGTTCCAAAAGGCAGAGGCCACTACCCAGAAGGAGCACTGCAGGCCCACCAGGTGAAAAGGAGCCCTGAAGGTTCCACCCACAAGGAGCACTGAAGGTTGCGTGAGACAGGTGGGCGTGCTCCAGGCCCCTTCCCTTAAATGTTACCATTTAAGGGAAGGGACCTGGAGCACGCCCACCTGTCTCACCTGGTAGAACCCTCAAGGAGAGGTGGTCCTGCAGATGACCTGGCCCTTGCCATTCAGGGCTTTAAAGGTGATAAACAGCACCTTGTACTGAATTGAGATTGAATATTATTGGCTTGCAGCAGAACAGGATGGAGAGTTGAAACCTTCCTGCCTTGTGCTATAGTGAGAGTGGAATGCAAATAGCAGTTTCAAAGGACTTTTGCTAGAACTGAGGTATAGGAATAAAAAGTTACATTCACCCTTTTCAGTTATCCTCAGATTGCTAAGTGCATGTGTGCGCATGCATGTATATACACACATGAACACCAGTAATTGTTATGCAAGGTATTTTTTTTAATGAATGTCCAAACGCAAAAGAGGCAAAAGGTTAAAATAATTTTTGTTTACTTTTGAAGAATGTGTCTTTAGTAATGTAATTAATTTAGGGTGCTTTCTATGGAAGGCTTGGGTTTCAATAAAGATCTATCAGTATAATGTTTGATACTCTCTAGTGTCAGTTTGCAATTAGCACAACAACTACAGCTATGCAATTCTGCTCATAACATTTTACCCGTGTAGATAAAATAAATTGTGCTTGGGTGTTTTTGAGATAACTGTTTTGCCAGATTATACTCTTAAATAGTACAGAATATGAAACTTCTCTGTACATAGAAAAATGAAATGGGACTAGGAAATCTATTCAGTTTGCCATTTGGAGTGTGATCATGAGATTAGGTAGAGGTAGACAGTATAAAAAATAAAATACATCATTACTTTTGGTTGTTTGGTATTTTGACATACTTTGAAACTTTTGTTCCTAGACTTTTTTGGTAAAATACATTTCTCAAATTAATGCTGCTTTAATTTTGGTGACGCTTAGGTGTCCGATGATGGGCAGTACGCTTTGCTTTCTATACGGGAGGGATGTGACCCAGTGAACAGATTGTGGTACTGTAATCTACAGAAGGAATCAAGTAATATAACAGGTAAGATAACCACTTTTTATGTTTGCCAGACCTTTGCTTGCTTGCTTGATTTCAACTCTTGAATCAGTACAAATCTAACTGGCTTATAGCAATCATTTATTATATTACAAATCAGCATACAAGACATAAGGCTAACTAGAAAAAGTGTCTTAATAACCTAATTATATCGTAGTCTGGTGTAGCAGAAGTTGGAAGCAATAGACAAAATCCATTTGCTGTTTTACTCACACATAATGCTGTTTTATGTATGCAGAAGATCCCATTCACATTGAATGGACATTCAGATCTAACCTCCTCCCCACATTAGTCTGTTAAATTGGAGGTTTACTGTATAGTTTTTATGTTCAAAATCTAAGGATCAGGTTATCCCTCATTCCTTTTTTTATCAGTATTAAGCTGTGTTCTTGAAAATGGGGTAGTAGTGGATATTTTCCTTTGTTATACACGTCCCACAGAATCAAGACTGATGTGATGCCTGGGAGTGTGAAAGAACAAATGTGCTTAATTGGATACAACTGTGTGAGAAATTTCACACCTATAGTCATATTGTTTTCATTAAAATCCAGCACCGCAATTATTATGAATGAGTTATTATTCCAAAAATGAATTTGAATCTGGACTTTAAATATAAATATGTTTACTTTCTCTTCATAGCAATTATCTGTTGTCTGTTCATAGTGGTAACATATAGATCAGCCTTTTCCCCAACCTAATGACCTCCAAATGTCTGTTGGGGTATAGCTTCCTTTTTCAGGCAGCATGCTAGCTGGAGATAATGGGAAAATTGCATAATAATTATAATTATATTTTACTCTGCTATTTAATCTTGTGAATTTAGTTACATTCTGTATTGAACCAATAGTCTTCCTTTCTGCCAAAACTGCATGGAGAAAAGTACATTTGCAGACTAATATTGAAAAGATAGTGACAGAATGTTTCGGGTATGATATATGATAAGCAACCACCGAGCCTTAATTACATACTTGCGTTTTTTGTAGATTAATTTGATTTCATTTCAAGTACAGTTCCAACCTGAACAAGTGAAGTTCATAAGGAAAACATGTGGGAAGAGGATGTGGCATAATATCCTTGTCATTTCTCAAGCTGTCTGTTTTCGAAATATAGCTTTAAAACTCAGACTAAAATAAGGTTCATTTCTATGTGTCATGCACTTGATTACATGCTAGGAAAACTGTCTTTCCCAAGTTTAATTTATTTGTCCTCTTTACAGCTTCCCTTTCTGGTAATGATAAACTGCATTCTCAAGATTCTGAAAATCTTATTCATGCCTGTTGTGCATGGAAAATGTTGTGGATATCTTTTTTCTTTCTTTTCTTCTTATAGGTTCTTCAGAATCAAAGCATAATCCCAATAGGAGGTCATGTGACTTGGTGGAATGTGGGGAAGGAGTAAAACAGCACAGTCACCTTTTCATAACATTTGAATAAAGAATCAAATTAACTTTTTATTATACTAAATTAAAAAAGAATTGGAAACAGGTCCCCTTAGGTGACCTTCCATTACGTGAACTTCCATTAGCTCTTACAGCAAGATGACCCTTAATAACTTATATTTTACAAAGTATTTGTATATTATTAATCTTTGCCTTCCATGGCAATAAATACCTTTCAAAACATATCATTCTGCCAGAAGGAGGATTTCCTTAGGGCAAGACTCCAAGTTTCACTCAGCCCTGCCCTACCCATATCTCCTAGGTCACTTTCACTTCGTTTCTCCATCTCCCCAGAAAATGGTGGTGCCCTATGTTACCATTTTGTGAGTTAGAATTTGAATACCCTGTCATCACAATAGCTAAACAGGAATTCCTTTGCTTTTACTTTCTGCATTTCTCTAGTAATTGCCTCTAGTGTTATCCATTTTATCTCTAGGAATAGTGGAAATGATGTATTTGTGCTTTGAGTAAGAACAAGGCTGCCTGATCAGTATCTCCACACTCCCACTTTGAACACAGGGACGAAGCATAAAAGTCACACCAAAAAAAGTGCTAATGTGGAAACAGAAGGGTAGGAGCATAGAATGTTAAGAATTATTTATGGACATAGACTTGTTCATTAAGCTCTTGGCTGTTAAGGAAGTCTTTAATGATAAAGGACTTTTCAAACCACTCTGAATGTGAAATTTGTTGAGGCCCATATTGTCTAAAAATGGAATAAGCAGCAGATAGGGCTAGACCAAAAGAAAGCCAGACCTCAATTTAGCAGATTGTAACAAAGTTTATTTCAAATTCTTTAAATTCTTTAGCTTATAGTTAGTTTTTCTTTTTTTTTGGGATGAAGGTTAACTCACCAGGTGGCTTTGCAAACTTGTCATTTTTAAGATAAATAGGTAATTTCCAAAAGTGATTAGAAAGTGAGATTAGGGAACCCAGTGTCCATTAAAAGGCTCTGCTGCAGTTAAGAGTGTGATGGTTTCCCTCTCTCCTGGCACTCAGACACACGGGAAACCGCTATCCTGCAGTCTCCTTGCAAGGAGCAGCCATCCAGAGCACAAGTAGATGATCTCCTATCCTCTCCTTGTCCGGCGAGGTTCCGTGGGACCAGTCTACTCACTGGTCCTATGGTGGTGGCCACAACATCATCTCCACTCATTTGGAGACGTGCTAGCACACCATTCCTCACCTGGAAGTCCTCAATGGGATATATTCCTGAGTAAAACAACCTGAGTTTTGTCACTATTGTATTTAGTATATACTAAAAAAAACCTGTCTGTTTGTCTATTCATTCTAATATTAACTTGGAAACGCTGTCAGGGGAAGTTGAGATTTCAACATGTCTGGATGGCAGGAACGAAATTTGGGAAAGCTATATCAAATTCCACTATCTCTTGTGCATTGAATTTGCCAGTAGCTTTTTTGTTCTCTCCTACCTGTAAACCATCCCAGTTCTGTATTAAGGGTCAGGCTTTCTTTGAATTGCATCTCATATCCTTTTACTTTTGAAAGCCGTAATTAAAGTAAAGGCTGCCCATCACTAAAGAGTCTGAGCAAGCATGACATCTTATTAGTTCTACTGTAGAGGTAGCACCTGGGTCTTGCCTGTTCACTCATTCCTATGTTCTTGGCATCCTCAAATTATTCTGAAGTTCACTCATTCTGTTCCTGGCAGAAAATGGATTTAACTTCAAAGATGATAATGTGTGCTTTTAACTCTCTGTCACAACTTTGTAAATCTCTAGTGTTTATACTGTATACAGCCACTATCACCATATGTTAGATATTTGAGTTTGCATATCCAGAGAAGTAACAGAGGTCAGATTGCTCACCCTGAAATATGGAGTGGGATATTGGACTTTACAAATGATTTTCATGGGACAGTATCTAAATGAGTCTGCAACATAAGATTTTTTTTGTGCCTGACTGCCTTGCAAGGGACTGAAGCTCAGTGTAAAGGAAGCTTCTTTGCATCCTGGTGTCCCAATTTCACTCCTTATGCAGAAAGTACAGAAAAGCCATTCTGAGAACATAGGTTAAAGCAGCAATGGGTGCTGCATTTAGTCTAGTGTTGTGTGGACGCCTTTCACAAAATGGTTCCCATTTTGTTTGTCTTGTCATAAAATGGCTGCCAAAGGGAAACTTCAGCTTTCTAGATTCTCCCACTCTGGATTCCATCCCACCCCAACTTACTTTTTCTGTGCAAATGAGTATATTTCCAGATAAAGCACTGGGCTATAGTCACATACGATCTTTTATTTTTCTAAGAATGCCTATAAGGCCTCTTTGAACTCATGGACATTCTTGGTGCTTTTAGTTGCAGCCTGCCAGCCCCAATTATTTATTTATTTTTCATTAAAAGAATGTTTAAAAAATTAAATCAGTTGAAGCAGAAAGCCTAGCAGGTGCTACAAGAAGTGTTTATGGGCATATTGGTGCCCATCTTGCTGTCTCTAAAGTATATCAAACAGCATCTGCCCAAGTTTTTAAAAAGCGGATGTCAAGGAGAAAGGATAATATCAGTGGTTGACTTGGAATAATATAGCTGCGTTAACAGCTGAACTTGTTTTAACCATTCTGTGAATGCCCTTTCCCATTTCCTCTGAACAAATTCGATTGCCATATCATTACTGTCTTTTATGTTATATTCTTAGCAATACTTACATTCCTAGATGGGCAATTTCTACACCTTTATGCTCATATGTGTATGTTTGGTAATACAGCACAAGCTGTTTGTTATCCTTCTAATGAATGCTTGCTCTAAAGGATTTTTTAAGGCAAGCTGACAGTCTCTTTGATTTCCTTACCAGTATATTGTAACAGAAGTATTTTGTCAAATTTCAAAGTTACCTGGAGAACAATTTCTGCTGTTTAACAATGCGCTCTGTCTGCTTAATTCTGTGAAAGATTGTCCTTTCTTTCTTTCTTTCTTTCTGTCTTTCTGTCTTTCTGTCTTTCTGTCTTTCTGTCTTTCTGTCTTTCTTTCCAAGATTCCCCATTGTTCCTTTTTGCTTAGCAGAAGCAGAGCTGTATAATGCCTGTACATTCTAGTACACAATCTAAGTTGCAGCACCT
Source organism: Candoia aspera (assembly GCF_035149785.1). NCBI lineage: Eukaryota > Metazoa > Chordata > Lepidosauria > Squamata > Candoiidae > Candoia > Candoia aspera. Next base: position 107,071,349 of record NC_086153.1, read on the forward strand.
ATGGCTGTGTACGTAACTCCAATACCCTGAGCCTCTGTGGCTAGCATGGTAGCCGTGGAAAAGGCACAACTTCATTAAGGAACAGTTGAGAAGTATCTCAACTGTTGATCTTCAGATCAAAATACTGCAGAAATTCCTGTGCAATGCCCAGTTTCTCCACCTTATCAGCCGAAATCAGTCCTGGAGATTTCCTTTTCCAAATAGACATCTGTTATGTACTGTAAGTTCATGTATTTATCTCTCTCTGTGTGTACAAAAATACTCATACATACATACCTGCTAGAAGCCACATTCCAAAAATGGGGAGGACAGAAAAAAAAAGGATTATATTAAATAATTTTCTGTAAAATAAGGCAACCTGTTTATAAAATACGTTGCTCCCTATCAGCCATACGACATCATACAAACTGTTTTACATACAGAAATACACAAATACGCATGTTCCTCACACAAGTTGGATCAGTCTTCTGATTAGCCACTTCCCATTCCTATTTCCAATGAGGAAGCCGGTTCTTTTATGGGCTGCCAAATGGCCCTCAAAAAATCTGGTACAGGAGACCGGTGAATATTTGTACGCATCTAAGACACTTGTAACATAAATGGGATTTATTTGCCCATGTGTTTTAAACCTCTTCCTTGGAGCCTGAAGGTGTAGATGCATTTTTAAAACAAATATTCTAAACATATTTCTTCCCTTCCTCTTTATATTCTCTGCCCATTCCTGGCTATTAGACTTTAACCCACCCTTCTTTAAAAGAAAAAAAAAGCAAATGTTTAAAAAATCCAAGAAGAGGGGAAAGGAGTTTTGTGGGTATATTTGGTTGATTGATTGATTGATTATGTGCCATCAAGTCAGTGATGGGCCAATTTTCTACTATCCAAAAGCAATCTATGTAACTGTAATTCATTTAAATTTTAGATATTATCACTTTTTTGTAATTTTAGATTTTGTTATATTTTATATAATTTTATTGTCTGTTTTATAATTTATAGACTGCACCCAGGACCTCACTCACAGATGTTAGTTAGGTTGTTTTATAAATGTATTTTAATTTTGTCTTAAATTTTATTTTGTTTATTATCCATTAAGATAGATTTATATATATTCACCGATCACTTTGCTTGTACTGGTCTATGACTGTAATAAATTGAATTGAATTAAAAAGTTGATGGTTGATTCTAAAAGGCAGAAGCTATCTACTGTTGTGGATTCAGTCTGAGGAAGGAGCATCACTCTGAGGAGAAGAACCAAGTTTTGTTGCAACGTTGGGTGCCTGCTTTACAAGAAAGAGGGACCCCAAATGATGGGGAAGCAAAAAAATTGTATGGAAGTTGAGGGCTAGAAGGTGGGAAATCCTAGGGATCTCATTTGCTGACCAATTTGGGGGAGCTAGGCAGGCCTTTGTCCCTGTGCCAGGGGTTATTTCTATTGTTAGGCAAAATGGGCCTTTGAGGAAGGCAACAGAGCTGAGGAAGTCCATTGTTAAAGGAGATGGAATGTTGAGGCCACCAAGCTGATTGAGGATGAAAGGTTTGTTTATTTATTTATTTATTTTTCAAATTTCTATCGCTTCCTGTCTCTCCCGAAAAGGAGACTCTGGGCGGTTTACGACAAAATCACAATTAAAACATATAAATTACAATATAAATTGATCAGTAAAAAAATAGAATAGATATAAAATGTAATCCAAGCAGCGCAGATCTTGTTTGTTGGGGAGAGATCTATGATACTAGCCACCCCCAAGATGAACTGGTGCCCCTCCCACCCCAAGCGAGGCAGTAGAACCAGGTTTTTAGGTTAGGTTTTTTTACCTTGTTACTATGTGGCAACTTCCTTATTAGTGCTGCCCTTGAGCTGTATTGTGAGCTGGTAAGGAAGCTTCTATTTTTTGGTTTAGACAGAATTGCAGGAGACATACAGGTTGAGTAAATAAGGGGAGAGTATACAGGTTTGTCTCATTCTTTTGCCAGCCTGGAGTAGGTCTGTTTCACCATTTTCTGTCCATACTGTGGCTTCCTGACCTGCATATAGGTTTCTCATGAGCACAGTGAGATGTACTGGGATCCCCATTTTTCTAAGCACATTCCACAGCCTGATGTGATCAACACAATTGAAGGCCTTTCTGTAATCAGTGAAGCACATATTGATTTCTTTTTGGTATTCTTTGATTTTCTCAATTATCCAGTGTACATCAGAAATAATGTCTCATTGTTTAAGAGAATGATTTATTTCAATTATCAAAGCATAATAAGATTCTAAAGAACCAAATAAAATGTACTGATATTAGACAAGTTGGAAATCCATCCATATCCACATGACTACATATTGTCTTGTGTAAGTTGGGATTGTATTATGGGCTGTAATGGAAGAGTTTGCTAATGTGCACAAATGTGCAAATAATGATAGTTCGAATGTAGAAGGATGAAGGAGACAATAAATAAGCACAGATTCATTTCTGCTTCACAACATCATTGTTTGGATGACTATCTGAATGCAGCCCTAAATCAGTTTAAATATTGGCTTATTTGTCCAAGCAGTTTGAAGCAATTAAGGGATTTGCTGTCATGCATGTCTTGATGAATTTTTTAAAATGCTGATTGACAGTTTTAAGCTAATTATTTCTTTGACATATTTGCACCCATTAGTACTAATTTACATGTTCCATATTTATTAAGCTGCAGTGGAGTATTAGAAGGTGGTGGATGGTAGAGTTTTGCTGGGCTCAGCATATCTCTTCCATAGTTGTTTAGGCTTGCATATATGCATGGCTGAATCTAACATTTGCCATGAAAGTGAACAATGCAGGGTAATTTTATAGTTATCTCAGCAAATGTAAATATATTGTGCAGTATAAGAGCTAGTGTTAACTACAATATTCAGAGATTTCAAGGCTTAGGGTACAGAGAAAACAAAAAGATTTGTCTACATCAGTGTTTTTTAAACTTTAAGCCCTCAGGACCCCTTCCCACTTTTAAAAAGTTAACGGAGGACCGCAAAAGAGCTTTTGTTTGTATGGATTGTATTTATCAATATTTACCATATTAAACATTAAAACTAACATATTTGTGGAATATTTCTTTATTGAATCATGTAAAAATAGCAATATTAAACCCATTTGATATTAACATAAATAAAATACATTTCATGAAAAAACTCAATTTTGTTAACAAAAAGTAATAATGAGATTGACATTGTTTTAAATGTTTGCAAATACCTGGCAAATAATTTTGATCTTGCAGACCCCTGAGAGGGTCTTGGGGGACTCCCAGGGGTTCTCCAACCATACTAAGAAACACTAATGAGACTGTGTTGAAATCAATACAGCCATATTGATATTTTATATCCAAGGAAAAGGGTGACATCATTGCAAATTGGATATCCATTTTGCAGTGATGCACTTTAATTGTTTGTTAGATTTATATACCACCTTTCCTCATCTTTGTCAATGGTTGATGTGATTATAGTATGGACCAAAGAAACAATGGATAGGAAGAGCCATGGCTGTTTCATTTGCAGTTTAATCCATTCAAAGCTATATAACAACACAGGCCCAGGTTTTAAGCTGGCAACCTTGGCTGTCAGAGGTTGATGAATTGCCCTCAGAGTACTGAGAGTGATGACAAACTTAGCATCAAAGCCAAATCTGCCATATTAATAGAAATAGTTGTATTGAAAATGAATTCTTTTCAAGTTATACTGTATAGATTGCTGTATAAATCATCATACTTGAACCTCCTGAAAGCTATTTGACAGATGTTAAGAACTTTACTGTATCATTACAGGACCTAAACTATTATACTGTAACTGCCATGAGTGTGGAGACTAAGAAATTGAGCAAAGACAAGCATTCTGTTGGTAGAAATATATATGGGGCAGGTTTTTGCTGTACTTAAATGCTAAAATATTTAACTTAGTTTACTCTTAGTCCAGCCTAAGTATGGAACCAAACTAGTTTAGCTAGTGAGCAGGCTTGTGAGCTTCTGGAATAGAAATGCAGGATAGAAATCTAATAATATGTTGATGATACACAAGTTAGCAGCTCAAATAGGCAAGTAACAAGGTTGACAAAATTTTTGGAATATATAAACCATTAATCTTGTGGTATGGATTGTGAGTCTTCTCCAACTTTTCATTCTCAGTCAATGTCATATTTATCTGAGAATTCAAGAGCTTGAAGTTCTAAGAAATCTGGAGGTTACTAGATAGGGGAAACTGGACGCAACTCCATCTTTTCCATGTATTTTGGAAGGTGATAAAGTATCATTCCTTGGCAACATATTGATGAGCTAATATGTAAGGCACTTTGCTGAAATGAATTCAGGTAAGGGCATGACAGGAGTCAACTTCTTAACCTGGAGTCTAGGAAAGTTATGTACGAGTTGCTGTGCCCAGGACATAAATAATTACTTATATAGCCTTTGGCTTGCAATTGCAGAAATTAGATTCTTTCTTAACATGAGGTTTGCATAATAAGTAGCAATGGAGACTCTCAACACCAACTGTGGTTTAGTGTGCATCAGACTGCTTTGGTTTATGCAAGATTGCCCTTCAAAATCTTTCCTAGTCCAGGTCTTGTAAGTATCTCCCCTCCAATATACTTCAAATAGATGGGGCGGGGGGAGAGAGAATTAACCTTGGGTTATTATTATATCAATAGGATTCTACTTTGTTATGAAAGAACTCAACAAAAAAAATCAATAGACTTCCTGTTGTGTAATATGAGACTTTTGGACAATTGTCAATTCCCACACATGCATGAATAAACATAATAACATCAGTTCATTAGTCTCTAGTAAATTAGTAAAAAGATGATTACTCTATTTCATGCATATATTTCATACATTTGTTTCTTTTTAAACTTCATGTGACAGTCATTCTTTTTCTCCATATGAAAGTATCTAAAATAAAAGGTAACTTACAGCTTTGATTTCCTTTTTTTTTAAGCAGAGAGCACCATTCTATGGCCATCCATATGTTATTAACCAGTAATTTCCAGGATCATTCAACATTAGCCATGCTTGAAGTTGAAGTTTTCGGGATGCTGTACAATTGAAATTTAATTGGATATATGGAGGTGGCAACAAATTATTGTAGTGTTCCTGCAGAAGTGTTCCTATTAGACTGCCAGCCATGCCATCCTTCTGGAAACTCACTCCATTCAATTCGCAGCTCTGATTTTTCCATCTCAACCCCCAAATGGTTACTAAGTATGCTCAGAGAGGTTTGGATGTTCAGGTAGACATCATATATGATCCTGGGCCAAACAGTAACTTATTGAGTTCAGGTTTGGAAATTGTAGGTAAAATCACATTTACACATCAAGCTGCACCATAATGTTTTTGTCATGGTGTATGACGATCCAGAGTCAGTCTTGCAGAAGAGCAAAATAATTATGACTTCTTACAGAGGAGCAAAATAAGTATGGCTTGCTTGATAATGTCCTCATTTTTTAAAAAATAGCATACTTTGCACCCTTGTTAACTGGCTAGAGACTTAGCAGGTCAAAACCATCTTGGAATAAGCTGAGTCACAAGCAATGTTCATATATCACATTAAGCTAATAACAAGCTGTGTTTTCAACAGGCTCATTGTCTTAAATGATAGTCTGTTCAATTAGTCTGTTTATACATCAAATCAAGCAAAACCGAACAAATCACATTATGGCTTACTATGACGCATTAACCTAGTTTTCATGTGAAGCAGCCAAAATTAATTTCTCTCCCCCGGGTTTACTATATAAAGTTTCTTTCTGCAGCTTGTGTAGATTCGGGAACTGAGAAGGCAAATAATAGGGGTGGGCTGAGCTTAGATTTGGCTGATACTTTGGCCCTGGTGGAATAGGCTTTTTCAGAGCCATGAAGTTTAAATGGAGCCACCAAATCTTGTCCTTCCTAAGTAATAAGCCAGTTCTTCTGGGTGGAAAGTTCTGATATTTCTTGAAGGAACATTCAGTCATCTAATTCTGTACATAAAATGACACAGCCCAGTTTATCACAGACTTGGCCACAGTGGTTCAAAACCTTTAGTGTTGGAAATTGATCACAGCAATATGTTATTCTCTCAATCTTATACTTACTCCCTGAATATTCTGCAGTAGTGCTCTTGAACTTTGAGGATTAAAAATAAGGCTTGCAAATCACAAGGAGTGGGCAGAATGGAATTTGAGGTTGAGGCTGAAATATATATCTTTTCAGATACTGTAAATGCAAAAGACAGCTGAGGGCATTCTTTCCTTAGAGAAATTCACATGGCACCGCCTTTGCTATCATGTTAATGCCAAGAAAAGTCCTTTATATTTTTCTCATGGTTTCTCATTTTCTATTACTGTCCTGCTACTTTTTCTGCTTCATTTAACAGACATTTTAATTGATTTATTATGTTTTTCTATCAATTCGCTGTTTTTACTATTAGTACTGAAGGCAACTGGACACATTTAATTTTTTTTTAATCAGCTCTCTGGTGTCTCTTAAAAAAAGACAGTTTTTCTCTTTTGATTTCCAAGGTTAATTTTACCTTTATTTTAGCTACCTGATTTAGCTACTTTGCATTTTAACTGATTATATTTTGAAATGCTATTTTATTCTGTGTTATATGAAGTTTGTTTTGTAGACAGACATGAGGAATTTTAAATTGAAATGCAGAACTTATCCCTTTAAAAAAGCAACTAGCTTAAGAACTGTTTATTTCCTATTTTATTAGGAAATTTCTTAGTGTCATTAATAAAATTGTATGTGTTTACATCTTGCATATACTTGCACAGATATATTCTTACATCTTGTATAGAAAAAAAATATACATACAGTACTGTGCAAAAGTTTTAGGCAGGTTGAAAAAATGCTGTAAAGGAAGAATGCTTTCAAAAATACAGTATATATTGTAATTGTTTATCAATTTACAAAATGCAAAGTGAGCGAACAGAAGAGAAATCCAAATCAAATCAATATTTGGTGTGACCACCCTTTGCCTTCAAAACAGCATCAATTCTTCTAGGTACACTTGCACACAATTTCTGAAGGAACTCGGCAGATAGGTTGTTCCAAACATCTTGGAGAACTAACCACAGATCTCCTGTGGATGTAGGCTGCCTCAAATCCTTCTCTTCATGTAATTCCAGACAGACTCAATGATGTTGAGATCAGGGCTCTGTGGGGGCCAAACCATCACTCATTTTGTAATCAGTAAGATCATAATTCAGTTCTGCCTTTCCCCAGGGGTAAGTTACAGTTACGGCACTTGTAAGTAACTTCATATGGGATCTGAAGGACATTGTTATAAATTTACCAACCTCCCATATTTCTCTTAGAGTAAATTTCTTTATTATCTTAATATAGGTATTTTGCAGTGGGTGAAGCTGATTGACAACTTTGATGCAGAATATGAGTATGTCACCAATGAGGGAACAATATTCACCTTCAAGACAAACCGACATGCTCCAAACTATCGATTAATTAACATTGATTTTAATGAACCCGAGGAATCCAAATGGAAAGTGCTGATTCCTGAACATGGAAAAGATGTTCTAGGTAAGATTATTTAAATTATATATTTCAGCAACACAACAACAATAATAATAGAATATAATCTGTGATGACAGAAGAGAGCGCTGTTATGATAACTGTGGAGAGCTTTGTATTATTCATCTTAATTAAAGCAAAAGTGTCTGAACTTAAGAAACTTTTGATTGGCAAATAACATAGTTGTGCACTCACAATTTTTATGAAGCTGTGATTGCTGTATGAATCACAAGTGAGTAATACACACTGATAGGATCCCCCCCCCCTTTTTTTTTAAGAATAGCTGAGGCACATATTTGAGGGATGTGATGGTTCTAGAATGTATCCTTGCAATGTAATGGTTCAGGAAGATCTATTTGAATAAGTATATTCTAAAGATGATACATTTTGATTATTTTTAACTTTTAAGTTAGTTCTTCTGAATTCAATGGGACTTTGTCCATTCAGAATGTTTTAATATTATATGTTAAACATGTAGACATGTACTAGCACTATTAACAATGATATAAATTCAAACTTAATAATCATTATAAAAATAAACATTTGATCATGTTTGAGAAATCTTCATACCTAACAAGGAAATTGTCTTGATACTAAAAGGCCAACTGCTATTGTGTCACGTTACTTTAACCCATTTAATCACTTCCAAGATTTGGTTTGGGAAGATATAATTATAGCTGAAAGCAGTTAATAATGTATTGCTGTAAAATCTTTGCAGTCAAGTGAATTTTTGATACTGCCTGATATAACCATGACATAGTAATGAAATGCTTTATACAAAATCAAGATATGTGACAGAAAGGTTAAATGATCACTTAGCATAAGTGACTCATTGCTCTGGTAACAAGAATGGGCTTACACACAAATTCCTGATAATAAAATAATTCACAGTTCTTATTCTTTATTCAGACATAAAACTTAAGGAGCGATTTACACATAAAGGATATTGATCATGTACTAAAGTAATGTAACTATGTTACATCCTAAGTTGCTCCAAAAGGTTCCAAAACAGGATCAGGTAGGAGGAAAAGTGTCTTCTCCCCCTCTTTCACCTTGAGCCAAAAGACACAGGTATTAAATATGGGACCTTCTTGAAAGCGAAGTGCTCTGCCACTGAGGGATGTTGTCTTTTGTCATGGTCATGTGGCTACTTTTCCATTACAGGAATTGTTTTATTTGTGATTGGGTTATTGGTGTTTTCTGGGCTTGGTTGTTTTCCTGCAGACATTTCATTATCAGGCGAGATAACAAAATGTACACAAGTGCACTAATGATATTCAGAAAACACCAAGAACCCAACAGTTCAACCCTCCGTTACATACACTGCCTACTATTTGCATCTGTGACTTCCTGGATTACATGAGATACAGTCCCTATGCCTGGGTATGTAGGGCTGTTTTGGAAGTGCCTTCCAAATGATTTCTGTGAACCAACCCTGTATGAAAGTTTGGTTTACTGTTAAGTGCACCTACCTTTTTTATATGCTATCATTTGGCTGCTAGACAGGTACCATGTCAGGGATCAAGGGTGATCCTGATTTCTTTAAGTATCTACCATTTCACAACCACTCGTACTCAGTCATCATTTATATCTCAGTACATTTTTCTGTCAGCACCATCCATATAAAACTGTTACAAATGACATGCTTAAAATAATTTCACTTCCCTTTTTTAGTATTGGTTTTCTCTTTCTGGTATTCCTGTGCCACCACAATTACATGCATCTAGGTACTTCACTATCAAATCATAAAACAATTTTAAAAACCATAAACATCATAGTAGCACTCATAAAGCTTAAGCAAACATTAACATAGTCCATGGCTGATTGAATAGGAAGCAGAGCATAGATGTTAGTCACCAAAGACCTGCCAGAAATGCCATGTTTTAACCACTTTGTGAACAAAATTGGAGCTAGCCAGATCTTGGGTGAAGGGAGCACATTCCAGTGGCTCAGAACAGCAATAGGGAAACATTTTGTTCTGGGCCTTCCCCTCTTTCACCTCCTAAACTGAGGGAACATGGAACAACTTCTCTTAAGTAGAAATTAGCAGTACCAGAGTATTATAAATGCTATAATAGAGTGTATTATGGTACAGTACTAGAAATATTAGTATTCGTAGCAGCTGGATAAAAAAACTTAGCAAGTCTTTTTACATCGGTTTGGAGTAAATGAAAAAATACATGAAAACTATTTTTTCTACCCCAAAGCATTAAAGAAGAGTTGAGTTATAAAGAAAGACTTCATGTTGAGTTATGTTTATAACTCAGTTCTGTGAGTTACAGTAACAGTAAACTGAAGATCTATAGGGCAGGAATCCCAAGACAAGAACAGTTAGCAAGGGTCAAAACGTCATTGCTTTTAAAGATTGCTTGAAAGTTGTTGGTTTTACTTTTTTAAAAAAAATCAAGGTATAACAGTCATATTTGTCCTTTTGATAGCTACAGTATAATGTATTTCTGCTACTTGGGAGGCATAAAGTATTGAGTGCCTTACAAGCAAAAGTATTTAATCACAAAAATAAAAGAAATAACTACTGTTGCCTAAATTCCCTGTTTAATAGGCATTTTGGGCCCTTTAAAGCGTGTCCTTTTTTATCCCCTCGGTAGAGTTAATCAGATTAAAACCAAGGTGCGTACAAGTATGTAAGATAAGAATCAGGCTGTGGAAATTTGTAATACTTAAAATGGAGGGTATTTTTTTTGTGGTTAAAAACAGAAGATGGAATAACATAGTAAAACAATGAATTCACAAAGGACTGTTCCATCAGATATGTATGAAAAATTGGCATAAGACTTCTCTCACCTGAGTTCTCAACTGCCAGTTCCAGCTGTCACGAGAATATCCTTCCTCCCATGCCTTCTCTGATTTTATCAGGGGGGAGAGGGCCTCCCTCCTCAGCAGCTCCTCAAACTGTCATTTTGAGATCATCTTGTTACAGGGGAAAGAAGGGTACATTTAGCAGCCTACCCACTTGTTGCAAGAAGTGCAAAAATGCAGGAGAAACCGCATTTCCTCCTCTTATTTCCCTTCTCCAGCTATTTTGTTTATTCTGTCCATTGAAACAACTAGGTAGAATTCATCTATGTTAACATTAGAACTAGTATAGGCATTGGGCAGCAGGTCGGAGGCCCAGAAGGCTTTGGATCTTGTTAAGAACAATGTAGAGGGCCTGTTTTCCATATATTGACATAAAGCAAACAGATACTCTTACATGTGCTTGCTGACATAAAGCTGAAATATATTTATAAATCTGAGAATCTTTTAGGATCCAAATAACACAGATAGAAAAGTTAAGGTGGAGCATATTAAAGTCACAGTTTTTTCTAAAAAAGATTACATTCTCTTAAAATTGCATTCTGAAAATACTGTAGCTGTTTTTCCTTCATATTGATAGAATGGGTGGCTTGTGTTAGATCCAACTTCCTAGTCTTGTGTTACCTGCATGATGTGAAGAATGTTCTGCAACTTCATGACCTGGCAACTGGTGCCCACCTCAAGACGCTTCCGTTAGATGTTGGCAGCATTGTTGGGTATAGTGGCCAAAAGAAAGATACTGAAATATTTTACCAGTTTACTTCCTTCTTATCACCAGGTAAGTGTGACTTCTTTTGCATATTACAATATTTTTTTTTGCACAGGTGTGAATGAATATAAAATAACAACACACCTATAAACTAATGCAATTAGTATTTTCATATTTTGCAATATTACATTGGTTTGGGAAGAATTTTTCTAAAAATACATCTTTCTGCATATATAAAAGTAGCATGTCATGGAGAAGCACTTCCCCTGATCCGCTACACAAAATATGCTATAGAAGTAAATGAATTAGTATTTCCCCACTGTTTTCTTCATGAGGAGCAAGTGTAAGTTTGCATAGGCTGTTGGCAATTACCATGTTTTTAGCTACGTAATAAGCAGAAAGATACGACTTAGCTTTTATAATGTGGCTTTTTTGTCATTACCAAAACTACGTCTTGGCTTTTCAAAGCCCAGTAGTTACCAATAACTACAACTACAGCAAAATTAGTGAGTTTACTTTATTCGTTTTCTCTGTAATTTACAGATCAGTCATTATGTTGAGGGAGTTGTGATGAACTTCAAAGCAAAATGAAAATTACATCCCTGCCTGTTTTTGTGCAGCAGTTGGACAATGAATTTGTTTCCTGTTGATAGCCTTACGCTCTACCTTCCTTTCATGTCTCCATAAATGACAGAAAGGGAAGTCAGAAAACTGTGTTTAGCTGAATATGGTTGGGCTGGCAATATTTGAAATGTAGAATTTTCCTCCTTCCCCACTGCTAATTGTTACATTGGTTCATTTCAGCACTTGAACAAGACAGTTATTACAGAATCTTCTATTTTAGAGAATTAAGGATAAAGAATTAAGAAGAGTAAACAATAAAGAATATAAATTAATGAATGAAATGAAATAAAGAAAAATAGTAATAGAACTGAATGAAGATGATCTGATCTTGTGGAACAGAGTTAAATACATGTTAAATACAGGCCTGTTCAAGTTAGGATCTGGGGACTAGTCTGCAGGTAGTGCTTTCCAAAGAAGTGGGGCATCTGCAGAGAAGGCACATTCCCCAAATCATCACCACTTTCAAGTGAGCTTGTGGCAACTGTAGGCACATCTCAGAATATTTCAAATGGAAAGAAAAGAGATACTGAACCCAGGGCTATCTAGGACTTTAACAGCAATAGCAAGCACTTTGGGTTTTATTTAAAACAGCCAGTGCACAAGTATTTTATTGTTTTAGTTGGTTTTTAATGTTATGCGTTCTCTACTTTTGTGTCCTGTGCTTGTTGTTGATCATTTTTGTATGCCATCGAGATCGCTTTGTTTGAGTTGGATGAATATACAAATGCTACAAGTTATTAAGTAATACTAAGTTAAGTATAAAGTAGTGTCTAAGCTTTTCTTTTCTCAATGGTATTAAAAACTGCTGAGAGATCAAGAAAAATTAACCAAATCATATTCCTTCTATTAGTTCCCATGCAAAAAGCCCCATTAAGCCAATTCAGGGAGTCTCAACCCAATACTTTGCTCTGAAACCAGTTTGAAACAGAGCAAGATAATTGTCTTCCTCCAGAACAGCCTGAAGCTCAAAAATGAAGCACCCTCCCTTTCATTTCCAACCATGGAAAATTAGAGATTGGTCTATAATTGCCCATATATGAGGTTTTTTAAAGGGAGTTAAGCAAGGAGGCATGCTGCCATCCCAGAGAGAAGAGTTTATGTTCCTAGATGGGCAAGGATCCAGAAGACAAGTGATACAGTGTATTGGTCCAAATGCCTTATGCACATCCTAAGGATTTACCAGTGAAAATTAATTCAGTCTAACCATTCAAGCAGAGTTACCTAGATACCTTATTTGACTGCATCCAGACTGCCTTAATGCAAGACATTTTACCAACAGAAAATTATTAAAGACATCACAATAGTCCTCTCCCTTAACTCCGGGAGAAGATGTTGGGAGCCAGAGTCATCCTCCTTACAGCCTGCAGCAACTCAAGAAACTGAGAGCTTCCAAATGCAGTGTGTGCAGGACAAAACGGCTTTTTATTGCATGTACCATCACAGTGTAAGCTTTTTAAATGGCTATGTAACATTTAAACATTTTAAATCTTCTTCCGCCTGCCATCTGTGACAAGACCTCAGGCACCTCTATCCAGAGAACATCAGCCTGTTCAGAACAAAGGTTTAACTTGAACCTGTGACCTGCATTGTGTGTGGTCCAGTACTGAGGAACACATCCTCAGTATGAATGGATTCTCCTACAAATAAGGTTAAAAATCAGAAGAAGTCTGGTAGCAGCTTTTCTAAATAACAATTTTATTAAAAGGCATAACCTGTTGTGAGCTGCAACTCACTTCTTCAGATGCATAGAGATCATCATCTTCATCAAAACCTGCATAATCAATCTGTCCTCCCCTCCCAATTTAAATCCTACCTTAGTCTAGCCACTCTATGCATCTGATGGAAAAGGTGTTACTAGACTCCTCCTGATTTTTTGCTACCATAAATTAACATGGCTCTCCTCTTAGAATACCTGGTATGGTTATTGTTTTTATAAATCACAGCCACTCTTCTTCCTTGCTCATTCCTTCTTGCCCACACTATTACACTGCTGTTGGCTATCATGGTGAAAAATTAATGTGAGGCAATAATTAACAAAATCTACTTTCCTTAATTACAAGCTTTGGTTCTCCTAAAATGTCATAAGCCCTTTTTAAAAAATGTTGTACTCTATGCTCTCCATCATGTAACATTATTGATTGGAGGGGATCTTTTTGTTTTCTATAATAGTGTCTAAAAGAACAGAGAATGCAGAAGCTACTATTTTAGACATTATGAGAAAAGAGTAATGTATTTCTTCTTCTGGAAAAAAAATCTGAAGCGCTACATGTATACTTTGTGAATGTGCTTTGTCTTGGTCCAATTATTTTATACTGAGGTATCTTTAGACAGAAAGAAAATAAAGCAGCTTCCCTCAGCCCTGGGAAGCTTCACGCAGTTCTTTAGGCTGACTTTACTATATCCTGAAAAGCAACATACCAATTTTTGTTAATTGTGGCAATTAAGCTAAGCAATCTGAAGCCTTTTTAAGTCTCAGTGATTATCAGAGGGGAAATTAACATATATTTACATTTTTCAGTTTGAATTAAAATTGCTTCTGTTTAGACTGTATAAATTGTAGATAATTTATGTCAGCATTTCAGTAATAACTGAAAGGAAGTGATCTTAGAATAATTCTGTTTCTTCCTTCTGACCTAAAAGGAAACTAAGGCAGACTTTGTGTTTTTGTACCGTGGAAGTATAGCACACGACTATCTTCTTCTTATATTTCGTTCTCTCCCTTCTGTCCTCAGCTAGGCAGGTAACTAACTGCAAGCCTGAAATGAAATTTTAGAAAAGGACAAATAATGAAACATTTTAGTCAAATTTTCATATTTTGCTCATTCAAGCTCAGTACAGCAAAGAGGAAACTAGGTATAAGAGGGCAAGATAGTCTACATTTTTTCCCATTGTAGAGGGTTTTTTTTCAACCAATCTTCAATCATATTCCGAAAGTAGTTTTTAAAATTAGAGATTAAAGAGATGAAAATAAATATGTCATCTTTTTTACTTGAATTGAATGGATGGCACAAAAATATTGTATGTGTTTTGTTTGTATATGCTGGGGCAGGGAGATATGAATCATTTGTCTATGAGATATTCATATTGAAGTGGTTAGTTTTTTATCCTGTTGGATTTTTCAGTATAATAACCAAGCATAAGAAAACCAATAACATAACTGTTAAGCCTTAAATGATCAGTTCAGTCATCTATAAATTATAGAAATATTATTTGTAAAAAAAAACCCACTTCATTATTTACATCTTTTACATTACATTAATTTCTAGTATAAATGGTTGCCTATGAAATAAGATTGAACTGCATATCAAGTAAAATTTAGAAAGCTAGGATTATGTTTGTCATGTGCAGTCCTAAGAAATAAAGCAACAATAAAATGAAATGTGTCTGATTAACTTTTAAGTACTGTATGCAGTATCTATTAAATCCTTTTATTTTGCTTTTTATATATTTTTAAATATTTATGCACTTTGCTTTTTTTTACTACTGAATTACGTGACTGTTTTAGGAATTGAATGCCCTCCAGATTTTTGTTCTCCAGTCATTCCTATCATATTTAGATGAATGATTTTACAATGCACATAGCAAGTTACATTTTGTTCGCTTTTGCATTAAGAATAACTGCAACAAAAAGATTTAATTTATTTTCATTAATGTAAAATATTACTACACATGTAATTAAACACAGCAAAAAGCAGAAGGGCAGTTGGCAAGAATGTTACATCTAAAAATTCATACTTAGAGGAAAGTAAGTTGGATTTGTTTACACTGTGTAGACAGAATTCACCATAAGAAAATACTGCTCCCAAATGTGTCCTAAGAGGGGTGAGTGTCCTGTCTCCCCGCCTCCTAACAGGCAAGTAGCTTGTCCCCTTAGCCACCATCACCCCAGCCTGGCTGGATTGTTTGGTTGAGGGAAAGGCACTCACTCTGGCATTTTTTACAAGTTCTTTGTGAAGGTAACCCAGATCTCCTTTAAGGTGGATGGCATCTTTCCTTTAAGATCCTACTAAAAGTGATTGTCCTGCAAAGGCTGAATTTACTTGCAGTTGGAGGAATGGTAGGAGGAAGCAGCCACACTGTGGCTCTTTGGTGCTGATGGCTTGACTGAGGCCTTGTGCTTAGGGTTTGACTGCCCATCATTCAGTCGACTTTTACAGCCCTACTGCCTGATAATCATAGATGAGGATCAGGTTACACAAAACAAATATCTAAGCCTTCTACCCATTCCCGCTGCTTAAGCAAAAACACCCCTTCTCAGGAATTTTAACTCAGTATTTCTTGAATCCAGCCAAAAGAATACCTCAAAGAAGTTCTGATGCAACAAAAGTCCAGGGAGGTTCCTCAGAAAGGTCTAATAAAGCAGTATTGTTCAAGCACAGTCTTTGAAAGAGATACCATGAGCTATCCGTGTTTATTCTTACAACAGGTTGATTTGACCATCATTGATGTCTGTAAAAACATAAATCTTATTGTATATTTCTTTACTTTATTGCAGAAGAAAATTCCATCAAATGCAAAGTAAAGATAATTTGCAAATCTGCAAAGTAAAGATAACCCTAAACCCTAACACTAACCCTCAAAATGTCAGAGCTATATTATTATCAAACTCAACACTGCAGATAGTATGCTTCTAAAAACTTACCATAATTTTAAAATAAGATGTTTCTTCCCCTTTGCAATTGTACCACCAGTGAAGTTAAATGATGTCTTAGAGATAACTGTCAGGTTTAAATGGGGTCAGTGCAATCCAAAGTGCCATTACTTTCTTGATTCAGAGAAACTAAAACCATTTGTAAGATGCTGCAATAATGACATGGATGGATTTGAAGAGAAATGAAACTATTTTTAAAAGTTCTAGAGATGTATGAACATGAGAGAGAACCAAAAAATGTTACAGCGAGCCAACTGCTTAATCTACTGAAAGAATTAAAAATGTCTGTTAATGAACTGTATTGATTGTATGTTATTGTGGTCAACATTTCTCCATTGAGTTCAGACTGTGAGTTGATATTTTCACATTAGCATCGAATTAAACACCTCTTTGAGAATGGCTATGGGTAATGCATACCAATAACACTGCCATACGGATAACAGAAAGTAACGCTCCAAAGCACTTAGCCTTGAAGCAATGGTTAACTACTTACGAACTCCATAAGAATTAGCAGATTTAGTTTCTGTAGATATTTATATCTGTGTTTTGCCTCCATTCTCCTCCCTTTCACTGACTTTTCACTTGATCAAATTGATCAGTAAGATCTTGGATAAACAACACCATATCTTGGCTTTCTTATCTGGTCAATAGTCATCTTATCTCAGTTTGCTCTGCTTCTTCCTACTGATACCTGTTGTATTCCCAGATATACCTGTACTGTTACTAATTCAAAAGTAAGCAAGTACATTTTTTTAAAGAAATCCATTACTGGCATGTTTTGTATTGCCTAATTTGTACATAAATTATTTATGTAACATTTTTGTTTGGAAACATACTGCTGCAGCTGTTTCCCTTGTAATGTGGAATACCATTAGCAAATCCTTCTTTACAGTATAAAGAGAAAAATACTGGGCCATCTAACTTCATTGAATCAGTAGGATTTATTTCAGAGAATGTAGTTTATGATGACTGCATGCCCATCCTGAAATTCATTGTGTCCCCTCTATACAAATACTTCTTTGGGTTATCAGCTGCAGCTATTCAATTTAAGTGCAGTAATAGTAGTGCAATGATGATAATTCAATTTAGAAATAATTTTGTTTTAATTTGTTCTATTCAAAAGGAACTTGGGAGGTTAATTCCATCATTTGGAGGGACTGAGGAGACACTCAGACATAAATAATGAGAGAGAACATGTCTGTATATCTTTGTTCAAGACTGAAAGAGAATTACCTGGAAATAGGGATTGTTTTTTAATTAAGTTTTTAGGTGAAGTAAGAAAAGATATTGCTGTAGTGCAAAAAGAGGTCATCAGTAAGTGGAAGGAGTATACATTAATGGTGAACATTTCAAGGCATGTAATTTCATCTGGAAGGTTTGTGTTGTAGTTTTTGGTAGGGCATTCCATATCAAATATTACATATAAAAAAGACCATTGGCATGTGAAATCTCGCTGTGATTATAGTTGTTATAAAGGAAGAATGGCTACAAATATTGTCTTTATGTTTCATTTTAAAGGAAAAAATAAGATTGCTTACAATTTTCAAAATATTAATTATAGCAGGCTTGAAAATTCATCAAGTGTACCATGGTGAAGAGGTTTTACATTGACTAAATTTCTTGATAAATTACTATTTTATTAATTTGTATTTTCTAAGTTTTCTATATATTTAACCTAATGACAAATACTATTGAATTATGGCTGGGGGTTTATGCAGTTTGTTAGTTTTTTTAGTCTGTTTCTTTAGGATAAAAGATATCTACTTGCATGTTTTTTGTCAGTGAAAACATATTAAATTAATTAAGATACTTGAATTATATATTTAGGTATTATTTACCATTGTGATCTGACTAAAGAAGAACTAGAGCCAAGAGTTTTCCGAGAAATTACAGTGAAAGGATTTGATCCTGCAGCTTATCAAACTGTGCAGGTAAGTAAAGGAAAAAGAAATTGTCTTTAATGCATTCTTTTGTTCTGGTATAAAGGTTTTAAAAAATGCTGCTGGTTGAAATCATTCCACATTGGTATCTTGTTCAATTCTACAACACAGCAACTACAATTTTAAAATGGAATCTATTAAAATAAAGAGAGAGAGAGATTAGCTCTAACTGTTAGTAACAGTTCCTATAAATTGTTGTGCCTTCTTTAGAAAAGATGCGAATCAACATATAGAGTTAGTAGCTGGCATTTGCTATCAGTCATGTCCTATAATTTTCAGATTCTGCTTTCAGGTGTCTCTGGCCAATTGTATTGACATCAAGGAGACTGTGATCATGTCATTACAGACCAAGCAATTACTAGTGTTGTCACAGTATTTGGCATATAGTACTTCATTTATTTTCAGTATCAAGGCAACAGATTTGTTCTTGTGCTTTTCTAAAATTCAAAGTTGTGACAGAAAAAAAATTACAACCTTTTCTTTTAAAAAATCTCTCCAATAGTATTCATCAAATAAAAATCTTGCAGCCAGAGGTGAGTTGTAGCCTGCTAGTCCCATTTGTTCAAAGGGTTCCGTAGCGTTTATTCTTATGAATTCAGTATTAAAGTAGTTCCTGGTAAAAATACTTCAGCATTTTTAATGTCAGGGCATTATAATATGATTTATATATATATATATATATATATATATATAATATGATTTATATATATATATATATATATATATATATATATATATATATATACATACATACATACATACATACATAAAAGGTAAAGGTTTCCCTTGACGTAAAGTCCAGTCGAATCCGACTCTAGGGGGCGGTGCTCATCTCCGTTTCAAAGCCTTGGAGCCGGCGTTGTCATAGACACTTCCGGGTCATGTGGCCAGCATGACGACTCGGAACGCTGTTACCTTCCCGCCGAAGCGGTACCTATTGATCTACTCACATTTGCATGTTTTCGAACTGCTAGGTGAGCAGGAGCTGGGATTAACAACGGGAGCTCACCCCGCCGCGCGGTTTCGAACCGCCGACCTTCCGATCGACAGCTCAGCGATTTAACCCGCAGCGCCACCACGTCCCTTATATACATACATACATACATATATATATATATATATATATATATATAAATAATGTGGTTTAAAACGCAGCATAATTATAATTTAATATAGTTTAAAATGCAGCATAATTTCTTGAAGCCATCTGTTTCTGCTAAATTAAATTCAGTAGCCCATGTACCATGAACAGTAAGAACCAGGTTGTTTATGCCAACAAGAAGTGGCTCTCCAGAATGTTAAGGAGTAGGTCTTTCACATCCTGATTATTGGCAAAAAGCAAGGACTTTTGAAGTTGAGATGCTACCAATGGTCATAATAGAATATTAGTTTAATAAAAGAAAATTATTGTCACAGTTCTACATACTTTGGTTTTTCCTTCCACTGTAACATACTCTATATAGAACTTTCTTTGGGAAGTGTAATAAAGCTGTGATAACTGTAATTTTATAAATAAGATGGGTATTTTGCTCTATCGCATTGTTACAATGTCTACTGGGACTCTACTGAAGAGGAGTATAAATTCCAGCCCTGAGTAAATAGAATCTCTCTTCCTTGAAAAATGAATACTGAGTTATTCCTTCCTTCTCACAAATAAGAGTGTTCTTGCTTATTAATATCTTATTCCACAACTGCCTCTTCAGTTCACCTGAAATCAGAAGGTAAATGGATTTCCATGCTTTTATAACAACGTGCATGATACAGTCAGCATGTTTGAACTGACTTACCCCCACATTCCATTTTCCTATTATTAAACCCATGGGATTTAACTGAATCCTGAATATTTCTTAAATACCTTATGCATCTTTTGAGCAACATTTTTTATTTCTGAGGGCATTTTTGCCAAATATGTGCAAAAGTATTGGTCCCACATATGCAACATCTTAAGATACATTCTTGGTGTTTTTGCTGGAATAAAATAACCTTGTGTGGTGCAGAGTGGTAGGCGGCAGTATTGCAGCCGAAACTCTCCCCACGACCCGAGTTCAATCCCAGGGGAAGCTGGATTCTCTCTTGGGTAGCCGGCTCAGGTCGACTCAGCCCTCCATCCTTCTGAGGTTGGTAAAATGAGTACCCAGCTTGCTGGGGAAAGTGACGACTGGGGAAGGCAATGGCAAATCACCCCCTATAGCCTGCCAAGAAAATGTGAAAGCAGCGTCCCCCCAAAGGGTCAGACATGACTCGGTGCTTGCACAGGGGACCTTTCACTTTCACAAAATAACATCTAGATGCCATGTTATGAAGAATCTATAAAAAACTTGCAGGAAGAAACAAATAAGGATGCCCACTATACACAAACAGCAAGCAGCGTATTTGTTTCCAGTATTCTTTTGTTGACTTTCACATTTTTGTTGTAGATTGCCACATACTCTGTTTTACAATCTTACCTATTTGTGTCTGGAATGTGATTTCTCATCATACATATAATAGAGCAGAAGTCTGTACATTTCAGAAGTAGAAAAAAGCTCAAAGCCGTTGTTAAATGTTAGCACAACTACTGGTAAAGTCAACTAAGTATAGGATGAGTCAGAAATGAATGTAATTGGCAGACTTATTGGATAAATCATTTAAATGTCTTTCCATGCTATTACTGATCTTGCTATTGTTACTCATTGGGAGCAATAAATATACCAAAAGTGTTTTTTTTTTTAAATGTTCTAGTAAAGTTCATTATTGCCCTTGTGAAACAAGCAGATGATTCAGATGCTGCTGTTAAAGGGGAGACTAAGCGATTATTGTTTCCTGTATTTTTTCAAGTGTAGATCAGTGGGCTTCTAGCGATGAGACTTAATATTCAATTGCTTTGTCATCCTGCTAAGGATTATCATCCTAAATGTCATTCAGAGGCTTCCTTCTTCTTGCTCAGTTTTTTGAGAAAATAAATAACTTCCAGTTGACTAACTTTCCCTGTAGTGTGAAATAGCTGAGCTCCAAATCTTTAAAAAAATAAGCAAACTTTGTTTGGTTTACTTCTTAAAAACACATTCTGCATTGTCTTTCAGTCAGATGCTCTGGTTTATCTTAGAGCATCAAGATTCAGTAATAGATTGCAAACCTTGTGACATATACAAGCATAGACAAACACAGTGCTGCCATGTCCATGTGTGCTGAATATCTTCTCCAATTCTGGTTTGAATACCACCAAGACATTTTGGGTTTCTATCCTGAAAAACATTTTAATTGTGCTGATATTGCTTCCTGTTGAGCATGCCACTGTTTGTCCTGGCAGCTGCTTCTTCAAAACATTTTCTTTAACCCTAATTAATGCTGCTTTCTCCTTTGATGATGATTATAAATAATCCCATTCATCCATGATTATGCAGTGAAGAGAATGTTACCTGAGTCTCATGTAGCAAATCTGATTCAGGTGTTCTCTGAGAGTCAAGGTGATCTCTCTGAAGGGGTGAACATTTTCTGAAAGACTGCTGATCAGATATTTAGGAGAAGAAACTTTTTCTGTAAAGAGTTAAATTAGTTTCAGATCAATTCTTCTCTTATTCATTTCTTTATGGCTGGAATTCAATCTCATTTTCAACTTCTTGTTAGCCTTGAAAAATACAGTTGGGCTTTATAAGAACTTTTATATCTTATTTCCCCTGTACTGTTGGCCCGGGGACAACAAATAAGCATTCTTGGGAAGATGCTAACAATTGAGACATCCCAATGTTTCTTAAATTACTTTCTTATTCCTTCCTTCCTTTTGTTCTAAGACTTGTGATCATAGCTCTTCTGCTGAGTTCTCCTGTGATTTTAACTTATCATAGTAAGGATTCATATATCTTCAAACACAGTTTTATTCCATTTAGTTATTACATTTTTAGACCATCCAAAAATGAACTACAGTTGGCTGTGAAATTAAATATCACTGTGACTCAGCACGGTGTAAATGAGGTACAGCAAATCTCTGCTCCCTTTCCCCTCCCGCTGTGCAGGCAGGAATTTAAAAGCTTTGATAGGTATAGCTAATTAAAACCTTCAGTTCGAAACTGTATTTAAATACAGGCACTGGCAGCCTATGGGCCACATGATATCCCCAGATCATTTTTCTGTGACCGTTGGCATCCCCTATAACTCATTGTCGAAAGGGACACAGTCCGTCTGGCCTGCAGCAACTCATCATCAGCCCTGCCCACTCTGTCAATCTGTATCTAAAATTTTTGCTTACCTTCACTTCCTTTGTTTTGTTGTTCTACCTTTTGAGGTAAGTATTGATTTACATACTACCTCTCTGCCCATAATCATTGGTTTCTGTGCTTTATTCTGCCATTCTTTCCAGCTTTCTCACTGGCTTCATACATTATGTTAAGCCATAAGGTTTTTGTTTGGTTGGTTTATGATTATGTTCATGTTGTATGAACTCACCCATTCTGCCTTCAGTGTTGTGCAAGCTCAGCCAGTGGTGGTTTATTTAATAAACTGTAGTTAAGTAAGTAAGAACCCAGTTTTCATATATTTATATATTTGGACATATTACTCAACATCCATTCCTTTTCTCATCAAGTCTTAGTTTTTCAGTTTTTTCTCTCTCTCTGCTTTATTTGTAAAAGGAAAAAAAAATCTACTTTCAGTCAAGGTCATCTGCTGGTGATCATGGGCATATCCATGTAGCTTTCATAGCAGGGATACAGAAGTGAGTTAATATCTGAGTCTAAACTAGTACCCAAGTAGGTTATATATTCCCTGGTAGTCTCTTACCCAGAAGCTGTCTAGACTCTGCTTGGTTTCCAATCCCAGGCAAGTTGGTCAGATGTGGCCATCTTCTGAGGACTTTTTTTCATAGAAATGTGCTAATGATTTATATGGGTTGCTACGTTTGAATGAGTGACAGGAGAGGAGTGACTATGTGGATGTGGGTGAACTTTTTCCACATTGTTAGGTCCTTCTCCCTGGAAGTTTACCAGTTAGGGAATGTGGTCTTCAAATCAAAAAAGATTCCTTAGTTTATTGTGTAATTCAAAGGTGGCTGCTACCAATATCTTAAATAAAAATGGGATGTTTCTATGAAATACAGGGTAAATACCTTGTGCTTATGCAGTTTTTCTCACTGCAACAAGATAAGCTTTATCTACCAAATTTTACTTGTTTTACTTGTTTGATTAGCCTGACTTGCAGAATGAGTTGAATACTATTTTAATTTTAGATACCATACATATGTGCAATATACCAAAGATAGTTTGAACAGGATTTTCTAACAAACACTTACCTAGAAAAAAATATTTCCAGTGGCAAGTTTCAAGGCTGCCTGATAGATAATAAAACTGAAGTTCAAGGCTTCATTCCAAATGTGAATCCAGATGCTTTTATTAAGAGAGTCTTGAATGGTGGTGGATGTTCTAATCCATAATCCATTGATCTGACTGCATCCAAATTGTTTACAATATAGAAAATGGAAAAGGTACAAGGCACTGAAAGATACACAGTGGCAATTTAAAAGAAAGCTTGCTAATCTTTAAAGAACTGCATTACGTTGAATAATGATGTATTTTAAAATTTACTGTAAGTCACTGATTTCATCTTTACTCAAGGGAACAATGAAGTCCATTTTCAGCTCTCTGAAACAGAGCATTGGGAAAGAGTTTATGGAACAATAATTATATAAATAGATAGTTTTCACTCCTGTACGTTAACAATTCACGTTATTACTTCATGTAACACACAGGCACAAATTTTGTCATCTTAAATCTAGCTCCCAATTTCTATTTGAGAATTCAAAATACTTTTATGAAACTATTCTGCCTCACAAATGTGGTCAACAAATGGTACTATCCTAACACTTTACCACAGGGCAAATTAGGGTGTAACAGTTGTTGGGTTTCCCAGCAGGTGAGAAAAACATTCACCAAATTCCCTGCCCTCCCCGGCCCATGTAAGCTGTGGGAGGAGACAAATTTCAACAGATGGCTTAGACCAGGAACTCTATTAGCACTTCTGAGAGGTCCTGTACTGCCATTTTCTCTAGTAGTACAGAGAGGTCGTGGTCTACTGTTTTTTTCTAACTGTCTTGGTAGTATTAGCAAAGTAGACCAGGACCTCTCTAAAAATGTTCCTTTAGTAATCCTAGAATGTTGTTAGAGAGAATGGTAGATGAGGACCACCGTGTTTAGTGAGGTCTTGTTCTATTGCTTTCTCTAGTGATGTTGATGCTGCTGATATCATGTCAGTCCAGCAAGACAAACTAAAATGGCCATAGAGGGAAGACAGCAGTGACCAGACAGGAGAGGATGTGCCTGCTGCAGCTGAAAGCAGCCACCTAGAGATGAGATGATTCCTTTCCTGCTACAGTCTCTCAAAAATGGTGCCTATAGCAAGGCCTGTTGGGAAAAGATGGGAAATACTGTTTCCACATTGGAACATAAAAACTCAAAGTCAGTTGGCCTCAGCTATGGACTGAAAGGAAGGCTGTGTCATGTAGAGATGCTTCCAAGAACACTTAAGCAGGAAATTGTAATGCAGATTTTCATCTGCCACATCACTTAATTTGGCACAGAAAGAGGGTGATTCAGGGGCCGCAAAAAGGGAGTTGTGTAACCATATGCATTTCTAAGGCAGCAGGTTGCTATTACTGCAGATGTGGATCCATCTAGGTGAAACTGGTTGTTTTTGGTTTGGTTTGGTTTGGTTTGGTTTTTTTGCATAGTTACTCAGAACAAGTCACATTTCTCAAACTAGTTGTTTCTTAACTCCATGAAAAAGCAATACATCTTTAATATTCTCCACGTAACGTTTTCCCATTGCTAAAATGAATGATCACTAGTCATGTATGGTCTCCATTGTCTAAGACAGTGTTCCATTGTTCTTGCAGGCAGCAGGTACTTTAAAATCTGCTAAATAGACTGACAAGAAACCACTTTTCAGGGAAAGCAACCAAACATGCATTAGTTTTTGAAAGTAGGAAAGACAGATTTGACGAATTACTTCAAAAGCTTAATTGCTTCAATGTGCGTATCACAGTCTAAAATTGCATGACAAATCTAATCACTGATCTGAAACTGTTAAGGAAGTTATCTTAGAGTCATATAGTGGGCATTGCTGTTGGAAGCCTTGTGCTAAGTTGAGTGAAGAAAGTTGTGGGTGGGACCAGGGCCTAAAGTGGGCATGAATGGCCCCTTTTTCCTTTTTCTGACATACTCTTTCTCAAGCTGCAGGAAGAGACAGCTAGATCTTGCCAAAGGTCTGACCTGATTTCATACACAGGAGTTTTAAAATTGAAGCAAGGACCAGATGTGACCCAAGGGCTGCAGATATAATGTCTGAAGTTTATTTTAGGAAACTGAATGTGCATTTCAACTGAATTTTACTCTTTTGGTATATTGCGACTTCTGAATAGAAGGTTTGATTTGGTGGGATCATTTTATGGGTAGAAAAGCATATATGAATGAAATACATTCTTCTTGCACCCACCTTCTGTGCACCTACCAAAGTTGCACAGATGATTGAAAGACCTTCCAGAGAAGGTTTAATTCATGAGGGAGAGGGGAGGATGGAGAGGAGGAAAGAAAAGTCAAATCCCCTTACTTGATTGGAAGTATACAAGTGTACGGGTACCTTTAAGTATGTTCATCTTCAGATTGCATTTTTTAAGTAAAAATGTTGGATGTGAACAGTTCCTGAGATATTTATTGCTTGTGTATTGGCTTCATTTATATGAAAGTTTTGGAAAATATCACTAATCATTTTTTTCAATTACTTATGCTAAAATAATCACAGGTTCAACAAAACAAGGTATTTAAATTTAGGGTGTTTAAAAAAAACTGGATGCCTAATATTTCTGACCCATGTTTCATGCTGTTTAAAACTAGCTCAGTGTGCAAATGATAATGGTTGTTTCTAGTACAACTTGCAAAACTCTTTAAGCAAGCATTTGTTAGAAATCAGACCAATTGATTTTGTCAGAGACCTGTTTAGCTTTCTTCTAATTTGATATCAGTTTATAACTCCTCACTCTCACTTTTTTTGCTATCTGTAGGATTAGAAAGAGAAATTGATCAAATCCTAGCTGAAATTTTAATTTTTTATTGGAACAATTAGGTTCAAAATACAGGCAGAAACCAGGAACAATTCTTTCTTGTCTTTCCTTTCCATTTGTGTAATTCACAAAGGGCACCATTGATCTTGAATAATAATAGGTATTAACATGCCAGAGAAAAGCAGATTTGGTTGTGCCCAAATAAACCCAACTAGTCAAACACATTTCTCTTGCACACTGATAATTCCCCTCAACTCACTTTGTCAGTCTTATGTAACAATTCCATGCAAGATTGCTTTTTTTGCATATAATTTTTTTATTAAGGATTTTTATTACAGTAGTGAAAACTAATACAAACTGAAATTAAAGAAAGAAAAAAAGAATAGTAAAAAGAATAAAAAGTGCAAGAAAAAAGAAAGAATATGATAAATAAAAGGAAAAGAAATATGTAAAGAAGTGACTTCCAACTTTCATTACAAGTATAGACAAATTTAGTAATTCTTCACCTACTATAAGGTTACAGACAGATACCACTTCATCCCTTATCTATAAGCAAATCCATAAAACATCAACTTTTGAAAAGTCTGTAAAGAGTTGCCAAAACTTTGCAAAAAAAGTCTTATTTTAACCTTGATCAAATAAACTATATTCCTTCCTTTTATTTCTAACAGTCTTAATCTTTAGTTCATTCTAATATCGTTGTAGGATTTGATTTCTCTTCAGTTCTTCTTTTCCCATTGCACAGACTTCTTCAAGGGTTTAACAAGCCTCCTTTGTAGATCCAATAAGAAAACATTTTCCAGATCATTCTCTTGGTTGTCTTTTGTATTTCCTCTTTAATTTTAAAAACTTCAGCCAGTGTCTTTTGTATATCCAGTAAAGTGTCCTTTTCCAAATCATTCTCTTGGCCTGTTATTTGGAATTCCACTTTCAATTCTTTCTCTGTCTTGTCAGATAAAATTTGGTCCACAAATTTGGTCATTCCTTTATTGACATATTTTGGACATAAACTATTCATTAGATCAGACATCATTACTGACACTGTTGGTATTGTAGCTACTAATTTCTGGCTCCATTTTTCAACAATCTCCTTTCAAATGTCCAATGTTATGGTGTTTGTGTCATTTTGTAAGTCCCAATTAACAAACACCAATATAGCTGGCTTGTATTTTTTTTCCTTTTCTTAGAATCTTTAGTCCCATCTAGTGTCCAGTTTCTAAAATCATAAAGTTGCTTATCTTCATCATGAACCAAGATAGTCAAAATAACTCTGGTTCCCACGAGAAGCTATTCATTTTTTATAGTTAATTCCAAAATCTTATAATAAATGTCAATATTCCAAATTTAACTGGACCCTTAATCCATTTGTAACTTCCTCAGATAAAAATCTTATTTAGCTTTTTGCTGTGTATTTCAAATTCTTTAAGTTCTCAAGCGTGTAATTAATTTTTCTTTTGTTCAGAGTTGAAGTTAAACTCACCTGGTGATTTTTCAGACTTGTTCCTAAGGTCTCTAATAGCTTTAAGATGGTTAATAGGTAATTTCCAAAAGTGATTAGAAAGTGAGGCTTGTGAACTTAGTGTCCTTTAAAAGGCTCCACCATGGTTGCAAGCAAGATGGCTAATCCCTTTGTCTCCTGGCACTCAAATCCACAGAAGACCACTGTCCTGCAGTCTCTTCATGAGGAGCTGCTGTCTGGAGCACATGTGGGCTATCTCCTGTCCTCTCCTTATCTGGAGAGGTTCCAAAGAATGGTTTACTCACCAGTTCTTTGGTCTTTGTTGTGGTCATCGGCTCCACTTTCTCAGAGGCGACTTCAGTTTGTCATGCCTCCCCTGGAAGTCCCCATGCAAGATTGTTAATAATTCCATTATTAATGGACGGAATGGTCAGGCATTAAGAGCTACCTTAATGAAAGAAGTTTGCTTTAGTAATACCTTAAATGAGAGAGAATACCCTTTTATTTTAAAAGATACTCCTTCAACTTCCTATCAAATATAAGTAGAATTAAATGACTTCAAAAGTATTTGAGTAATTTATTCTGTCAGACTTTTTTTTCCATTTAATATTTTTTCAGGCTGAATAAAACTATTTCTTAAACTTGGTCAAGCAAGGATAATAATAAGAATAATAAAAGCTCCCTAATCCTTTTCCTTCACTGCTGGATTTGTCTGAACTTTTTTGAAAATTCTCTTTTTCTTCCATTTCTTTTTTTCCCTCCTGCCACCTGCTGGGTTTATTTGCTGCCAGGCTGCCAAATTCACTAACAAGGGTTATTTCTAAATGACTGGCTTCTGGCACTTGGCCTCGATCAGCATGACACTGCTTCTTGCCCCCTGAATGTGAAATGGGGAAATGAACTTTCTTAAAGGCTTCCTTGATTATTTATCCCGAGTCTTCTATTTTTCATAACAGCCTTGTTTGGCATAACTA
This sequence comes from Candoia aspera, assembly GCF_035149785.1. Taxonomy (NCBI): domain Eukaryota; kingdom Metazoa; phylum Chordata; class Lepidosauria; order Squamata; family Candoiidae; genus Candoia; species Candoia aspera. The sequence goes on from NC_086153.1 coordinate 107,100,061, forward strand.
TGATATGACCCTTCATTATATTACACTGAAAGTTTAACAAGCCAGACATCATTAGCATAGCCTGTGTCTCTTTTACTCGAACAAATCAGCCCTAGGACCACCATGGGGATTCAGGGAAAAGTTAGTTGGCACTCAGTCTACACCTGAGTCCCACAGAGCAGACGTAAAGGCATTGGTTTATGCTGAATCTCCATTGTTACCCCAAAATTCCTTTCATCGGGTCAAATTAATCAGTATCTGTTCTTTGAAGGATTCATTCTTTTGATTTGTTAATGATCTCTTCTTACAAGTTTAGGTGTGTTCAGCTGCTCCTGGATATTTTAAGTAAAAAAATTAACCATCACCATATTGGAGTATGGTTAACAAGTTGCTAAAAAAATTGGATCCTGTTATCCAGGGGTAACTTTTGCCCAGCTGAGAATCTTTGGCTGCTATGCTGGAGCTACACTCTAGAAAGTAGTGTTTAGATCCAAGTCTAAAACTAAGAAGGGTGTCATACAGTATGTATTTAAAGGTAATTAAAATTAAGTGTGTATAATAATATAAAACATTACTTAAGCTTTAAACAGTTTATTCCCCCATTTTGTAACACTAAAAGTTATAATTTTAAAATTGTTGGTGGTTTCTGAGGGCTACAGTCAAGGCGCATGAGGCCCTAGGGTCTCAGTTTGCGCAGCTCTAGTGGAGGGTGAAGGTAGGTTAGGATCAGGAAGACTCACGTTCAAGTTCACCCCCAACCCAGAAGTTCGATGGGTGACTTTTGGCCAGTCTCTCTCTCTCAGCCCAGCCCAACTTTGTTTGCGGGAGAGACTGGTGCTGTTTAAGCCACGTTAAGTTCCTGGAGGAAAGGCAAGATGTAAGTCAGTGAACAAAAGAACCAGTGACTGTAGCTCATCAGAAATGTGTGCTCCTTTATGAAATATGGTAGCACTGAATAATTGGTATGTATCTCTCTAAGCTCCTATTTAAAAAATAAAGCTATTTTCTGATGACAGTTGTTGAGGTTTAAAATTAGGCTACCAGATTTTTCTCCCTCTTTGGACCTATTTGTTTCAGATTTTTCTTAATGTCCCCAAAATACTTCTTATTTTTGATAATATGAGAAGCTCCTTAAAGGGAGATTGAAGCAGGCACAATCTCAGTAGACTGACTTCTCTTTTTTTATTTATGTATTCCAGTTTATTACAGCTGCCCACTCCAGTAGACTTTAATATAATGTCTATCTAAAGAGGTAAATTAATTATTTGAACAGGAATGCCTGAGATTTTTTTTTAAAAAATCCCCAAAACATTAATAAGAGTAAATGTCAGGCTGCTTAAGTAAGCAATCTATGCAAGTTTTTCTTTAAAAGTCTAATGAAAATGAACTACTTTGAGGAGTTGGCCTGGATGATGTCTGGGTCACCTGTTATATGCAGTGCTAGCATAAATAAAAGATTATTTGGAATGTGGACAAAAACATATTCCAAGGTTGTAGTCCTTTCTCTGTCCCCCAGTTCAAATTAGAAACATCTTCTAATTTGAAATACCATAGTGTTTGGTGTTTAATTTTACCAACCATGGGCATGATAATAAATATACTTGTTAAATATCACATTTATCATACTCCTCCTGGAATTATCTTCTGGTTGCAAAAATAGCTTTTGCCTCATTTCTGCTGCCTTCAGTTTCTTTAGAGAACATTTTTTCTTACTTATTAAAAAAATCAGGGTAAACATTCCATGGTGCTGATTTTTAAAGCTTTGAATCATCTTTCACTGAACTGGTGCCCTCCATATTATTAGGGCTACAACTCCTTGAATTCCCAGTCAGGTGAGCCATTGGCAATGCTGGCTGGAAATTCTAGAAGAGGTAATCCCAACACCTCTGGGGAGTGTCATGTTGGGGAAGGTTCTCCATATGTGTGATCTGTATGTCACCAGATATTTCCCCACCTACCTACCCCCCATCTCTGCCCTTTTGGAAGCCCTGCACCCTGCCTTGTGGGGCAGCAAGCCCAGCCGTGCCGCACAAGGCCACCCATCCCGTCCCACCCAGGCAGAGCAAGGCCACCATAGCAAGCTCCGGCCTCCCCAGCCTGCATGCCTTCACCCAGCTGCCTCCTCTCCCAGGTCCCCACACTGACCTTTTGCCTGTTTCACCCAGCCACCATGGGCAAAGCAGAAGCTCCTGGCTGCCTTTGCTGAGTCCTTTTTGGATGCAGCTTCTCCAGCAAACGTTTCCTCCACGTGGCTCCCTTCAGAACATTGCCTTCCAAAGCTTACTCTGTCTTCTGAGCTCTGAGCTTTCCAAAGAGCTCTCCGAAGGCTCTGAGAAGATAGCATAAGCTTCCAAAGACAGTGTTCCGAAGGGAGCCACGTGGAGGAGATAGGTGTGGGGAGTTGAAGGCAGTGTTCAGGGCTGGGAGGAACCAAGCTCAGAATGGCTTGGATTGGGGTGGGTGCTCAGGCTAACGATGGGTAAAATTCACTTAACAATGGCAAGGGGAGTTGCTAGGATTGCCTTTGCTAAGCGATGCCATCTCGCTTTACAACCACATGGCTTAGTGATGGAAATTCTGGGCTCAATTACCGTCGTTAAGTAAAGACTACCTGTACTGCCTTAGCTTTATGAAGATCAGTATGAAAATCTTGTGTTTTTTAAACATATATAATATGAGTCAGCAATTGCATCATAGAAGTTCTAGGCACCTTAGCAGTGACAACCTCTCTATAGTGATTGATTTCTATCTTCTTAGGGCTTCTTCCTTTTCGCCTCCATGAATGCATTTGATGTAAACCTTGTTTTGTTTCCAAATTATCTATAAATGTTATAAAAGCCTTGCTGCATCAGGCTAAGAGACATCTAGTTCAGCACTCAATACTAGTAAAATGCCAATCAAATACTTTCAAGAAGACCCCAAAGCACCCTTTCCATTGCATTTCCCAGCAATCTTTAAAGTGTCCTTTCTATGATTCAGGAGGTAGCATAATGCCAGCTAGCTCTTTATAAACTGATCTTTCATGAATGTGTTCATTTCCATTTTAAAATGATCCCAATTCATTGTCCATTGCCTCATTTTATGGCCACATATTCCATATTAATAATTACCGTGATTATAAGAAACAAATCATTGTCTGGGAGTGTACATAAAACATTCTAGACCAGGCCTGGATAGCTGTGGCCTTTCAGATGTATAGACAGTTCCCAGCAGTCTTGGATAGCACGCCCAATATTGAAACATGCTGGTAATTTTTATTTGTAACATCTAGAGAGCCACAGCTTCTCCACTCCTTTTCTAGGATTATGGTATTGCCAAACTGTATCAGTAGCATGTGAAAAACAGACATTTCTGTTATGCTTATGACAAATGCGGATAGATGGCAACTTCTCTTCTGTGCTGATTTGGAACTTCCATATGAATTTGAGCATGCCAAGCTTAAATTTCTGTTCTACAGTCTGATCTAGGAAGAAAATTCTTATTTTTTTAAGCATTGCAGCAATCAAAATTTTATTCATTCCCCCTCCTTTCCCCTTTTGTTCAGGTAGAAGTGTACCTCAGACTAATATGCCTGAAAGAATACTCTAAGTATTCACATCATTCATAATTTTCTTCCCCTTTCCTTTCTGTCTCAGGTATTTTATCCAAGCAAAGATGGTACCAAGATACCAATGTTTATTATCCACAAAAAAGGAATCAAATTGGATGGGTCTCATCCTGCCTTCCTTTATGGTTATGGTGGCTTCAACATATCCATCACACCAAGTTATAGGTAAGTGGAAAGTTGGAAGTTTATGAAAAAATTATTGAAACCTGAAAATAGCACTGCAACTAGTGCACTGGCTGAAACTGAGCAAAGGTCCCTCAGCCATGGCTTCCACCTGCTGATCCAGTAGAAGCCATGAGTTCAGACGACCCCCCAAATCATGGACCTACTCCTTCAGGGCAGTGCACCCTTCTCCAGAGACAAAACATGGGGATGTAGAGCACGACTGATAGATAAACTGTCACTTCATCTTGCTACAGTTTAGTTTAGGCCTATACTCTTCAATCCAGAAAGCTTCCATGCTCCAGGACAGGACTTTGACAGCATCTTTGGCTGGCCTGCAGTTGCAATATACAGTCAGGTATAGTGTCAGCAGCATAGCCTCAAACCATCAGGTAACCTCCCCCAGAGACTTCATGTAGAGGTTAAATAGCAAGGGGGAGAACACTGACAGCTGGGGTACCTTGGTGCTGATTTCTCTCCCCCAACTTTCACCCAACTACCTGCTAAGGAAGAAGCAGAACCACTGGAGGACAGTGTCTCTGATCCCCACAGCCTGTCCAGAACAATGGCACAGTCAATGGTATTGAAGGCCACCAAAAGGTCCCAAAGGACCAGGACAGGGGCATTACTCTCATCCCAGTCTCAGCATAAGTCATCAACCAGAGCAACCAATACTGTCTCTATCCCATGTCTGTGCCTGAACCCTGACTGATAATGGATCCAGATAACCTACTGTTCAGGGTGCTACATAGTTGTCCCAAACCACCATTTCAATAATTTTCACTATAAAGATAAGTTGGAGATTGGGCAGTAGTTATATAATATCTCCAGGTCCAGGAGATATTAAGGAAGGGATGAATTAATGCCTTCTCAATGGCTGCTGGCATTGACACCTCGTGCAAAGAGGTGTTCACTCTCCTGGATCCAGGGAATCACCCTCCCCAAGCTACCTGAAAAATTCAGAAGGGGCAAGAATTCAGCCTACTGAAAAACACTCTTTTAAAATTTTTTGAGGGGGGAGAAATAAGTTCATCTGTTACCACTCATGCGTAATTCCTATTTAAACCTTATGTCTGTGCATCTATGTGTGTGCATTTATGTATGTATGTATGTCTGTGTGTACACACACACACACATGCATATGCATACATACACGCACAAACTTTGTTTTATCCTTTTTCGTTTGTTTTTTTTTAATTTAAAAGGATTTTTTTTCAAGATAATAACCATCCCTTTAGTATCTGTTGTGAATGTTTGAAATGTAAGGAGAAATCTTTGTTGTTGTTAATAATAATACGGAAAAGTATTCCAAAAGTCTTTCACTTAAACATACAGTAACTGCTCCTAATTGGTTTAACTGAGTTGAGTCCCAAAGCTTATTGCTAACATGACCACTTTGGCAGTTCCCAAGCTGCACACCCAAATCTGATTGAGCGTGTTCCTGGACAAGCCTGCAGTGGTGAAAGACAAGCAGTAGATCACATGACCTTCTTTCCTTCCATTCTACCTTTCACTTACACTTTTTAGACATTCGTTTTGCTGCAAATTCACTGACCACTGAGCTTCATGACCCTGATTGCCTCCTTCCTGCTGACTGATTGGCTGCCTTCCCTCCTCATAGATACCAGAGCATCTGCCTTTGTATTGCTTCTTTTTAAATCTTCCTATTACCCAATAATAATCTGTTTGGGGCCGGTGAGGTATTCTGCTGAGCCGACTGCATCACCTCCATTCTATTATCTTCTGCAGAAGGTATTACTGCAGCTTTTTTCCACAGCATGCCCTGACTTCATCTCTATACAGCATTCCGCCCCCGCCCCCCGTCCTTGTAGATTCTCTTGTAGATTCTTAATTCCACCATAGAACAGCATGGTATGCTTATGATTTAGTTCCTTTTATAAAGCTGTACTTCTTTGATATAAACCATCTGGATTTTGAGGAGCTGGGTGGCATGGAGGGCGGGAGGAAGGAAGATACACACACAGTTTCGGGAACAGATGACCTGGAAAATACTTGTACTCCACCAACATTCCATGTGTTTTCTTTCTACATGATATCTGTCCTCATTTTTTATTCTTGTTCTATGTCCCTTATACAGCACCAATCACTCAACCATAGACATATAGATACAACCTGACAGTAAACTCTAAATAAATGAGTCATACACCTGGAAGCAAGGAACAAGCTTTTTGTTCTAGGTGGACTTCAAAACACTTTCATAATCTTCAAGCTCCAGTTCTTTCAAACTTTCAAACTCTGAGCTCAGCTGGAGGATCAGAATGTATCTTTTTGTGTCAGCGTTACTATTTATTATATAAAGAATATTATATAAAGAATATGAGACATCAGTGTACATATCTCTTACGATGTGTGGAGGGTCCTTTTCTCGGCATCCTGTTTTACTTCAGGCATGCATAGAAGAGGAATGGCTCTCTCTCTCTGTAGCAGAGCCATTGAACAGAGAACTAATTACGGTAAAAGAAGAAACGAGCAAAATAGATCATATATATAAAACTTCTGAGATAGTCATGGTAGAAGGAGAGGATAGGTGCTGTATCATAATTTAACATAAACCTGTGGATGGCAGCTGGCTCTCTCTATAAAGTAGTATGTAGATAATACTGTTTAGGGAAAATATGGAATATTTTCCAGGGTGATTTGTATTTTTTTGGTATATTATTTTTACTCCCTCAACATTAGACTCCATTAATTTTCAATGGCATTTGACAGCAAGCTTTCTTCCTATCATTTTTCCTTTTGTGATCACTAATTGTAACTTGGTTAATAGTATTTAGAGATGATTAATGACTCCAACATCTTTGTAATTAGTTGCAGTTCTCTTGCTTTAATATGCTAACACTAAAAGAGTGTTGAGCTTTCCCTTCACCAGATCTGCTGGCGGGGTGCCGATGCAGACGCCCCAAGACCCCATTAGAAATCTTCAGTTATAAATATATGCAAACTCAGTCCTTTCTTTGAAATAAGTTGGAGAACAATCTAAAAATGAACAACCTATTATGGCAAGTCAGCGAGGCTTTGGAAGTGGCAGATCATCCCCACTTCAAGTCCCCCCCCAGCACTCTCAGAATCATTAATAGATATCATTTACAGATAAAACCAATAAAAATGCTAGTGACAAAGACAGCTAATGTGAACACCCAGGCTGACGAAGTGGTGAGGAGAAGAGAAGGAATTTTAAAATCTGATTAATTCTCACACAGGAAGATATTTTAGAATAGCATTGACTTTTACTTCAGAGATGCTTTTGTGCATATTTTCTAAAAGCTGCATTACTTTTATGCTTGATACGTCTAATTTATTTTTATTATCTGACAGGGATTCTTTTTTAAAAAATTAGACTTCCATTTATGTGAAACAGCATTCTAAGCTGAAAACAAGCTGTCCTAGGCAGCTTTTGCCCACATGTATTCAGGAATTCCAAAATGGTTATATAGATACAAAAATGGAATTCAGATTGCTAGAAGAGAGTTGGAATATTTAAATATACCTTGGGATTACTAAATTATAGTCAGTATCACATGAGCTACAGTAGTATTATGGGTTCTCCAGGTCTGGCAGTGTTGAGAAGGTAATAGAAATAAATCATTTATTAACAACCTTTAATAGAGTTGAATTGACTCTGGATAAGTAGGTAGGTAAAAATGCTTTCTTCTAAATTGAACATATTGAGGTAGTTTTCCTTTCTAACATCTTAGCTCAAGAGTATATTTACATAAATGAATTATTTCTATAAATGAAATATCAAGTTAGAAAACTTGAATAAGCTGCTGTGGATTTTCCATTTTATTTCTTTCATTGACTTTAGTTCAGTGCTGTGGAAGTGGGGATTGAAGTACATTTTTGGTCAGTGAGTTAGGTTTGCTGAATGAACCATGAAAAGATTTTTCATTCAGAAGAGCTCATTTGTTACAATATGTATGGTATCAGTTAAATTCTTTCTCCTTTATGTTAAAGCAGCAGGAAAATCCATATTCTTGCTACTGCTATATTTTAGCTCCAGCTGATTGAAAAGGCCATAAGTTAGATAAATTTAACTATTAATTGAGGTTGTGGTTGTTGTTTTACAGTGTATCAAGACTTATTTTTATAAGGCACCTAGGTGGTATTCTAGCTGTGGCTAATATCAGGGGAGGTGGCGAATATGGCGAGACCTGGCACAAAGGTAAGATTTCGTATTGCAGAAACATGTTGTTCAGTGGCAAGCTAATTTTGTGTAAATATGAAATGATGGTGGATCTACCTGCTGAATGATTACAGCTATCTCTCTGATTTCAGCTTTAATTCGTTTGGCTTACTATTCATTATTTCTTTTTTATGCTCTGGATAGTGTTCCATACCCTGAACTTTATGGAATGGGTATGGATATATAAACATCACTGTCACAAACTTATTTCAATCTCTTGCACTTCTTAATCCTTTCAAAAAATCTTATTCTCAACTGTATCTTTTTCAAAAGCTCTTTCAAAGAATGCTTGAAGAATATACACATTTCCCTCTTGCTTTTCATGTTGCTGTTTCATGACGTTTAGTATTCATTGTTTCTCTAATTTAAAGAGTTTACCAATAATTGGGAAAAGGGACCCAATGATTTTCAGAAATATAAAGCATTCATGCCAGCATTTTAATACCCCAGACAAAGTATTTTGTGATAACTGGAAATCAGCTGAAGAGCTTTAATGTGTGTTTTAGTAACAGTTACTTTGATCTGAGTGGTCTTTATTTCCCCATTTCCTGCCATAATTGGCATTGCAGACTGCATGTTGGTAGTAACTGACATCTGTTTGTTAATTTCAGTGGCAGCAATTTCTGATGGTGTGAGCTTAGTGCAGTGGTCTTAGATAGCATGGAAAGATTTGCGAGGTTGCACTACTGAAGGACAGGATGTCTCTGTTTTCCATGGTATATTCAGAGCTAAAGTTTCCCTCAAGTTGAATCTGTGGCAGGCTATAGGTACAGTATGTCCATGTTGAGCTTTTTAGCATCAGTGTAGACGTGGTTGGCCATTGTCCTTTCCCAAAATGTTTTCTTAAACCTTCCATTGTAGATACAGCTTTGGGGTTTCTAGATGATCTTCAGTTCAAATACTGTACTAGCCAGATCCAATCCTGCTTATTAGCTTATCTGAGATCACTCAAGGTCATCTCTGCTATGGCTTTTTCAGAGCCATATGTATTATATGTTCCTTTCAACCTTGGTTGCATTTTCTTTTGAATGTTTCATATACAGTATTACTGCAGTGTTTCTCAACCTTGGCAATTTTAAGACATGTAGACTTTAACTCCCAGAATTCCCCAGCCAGCATGGAGAAACACTGTATTACTGTATGATGGCAGTTCTAGAGTGCAAGGAGCTATCATTCATTCACCAGGGTTTTGAAATGCTATGAAGGATGTACTGAAATGGTTAAAGAATTTGAAGAGGTCACCTTTTCTATGGCCACTCAGATTTTGTATGATCATCAAGTTTTGTGCAAGCCAAAAGCAATAGCCCCTTAGAAAGAAACTTGATGCAACGTAACACTAAATGTTATGCACAAAGACTTAAATCCAAATAGTCCTGTGTGAATAGAATGGATTTCATTCACAAAAGGATCCTTCCCCCTTTGCACATTCCTTTATATTCAATCAGTCTGCCAGCAATAAATCTATCCTCACCTATGATTTGAACTTGGTTGAGGGGTCAAACCTGGTTTATATCATTTTGACCTGGATGGGCAAAGAGCAGGGAATTTCCCTCTTGGAAATGTACCCATCTGGGTTTGAAGGGTCACATCAGTCACAACCCCAAATTAAGAGAGGTGGAGTGATGATTATCATCCTGGAGTCTCTACAAATGACCAGGAGCCCTGAATCACAGATACACGAATGTGAGGCGCTATTTGCAAGGATAGGCTTAAGGGACAAGTTGCCCTGGCCTCCTTGTGGCACAGCTTAATTAATTAGTGCTTGGTTGGCTGTTTAAATTTTGTTCACTATAGTTGTTTTGAGCTGATTGGTGGGATAAAAGTGCCAGGTCTCAAAATGAAGATCCATGTGTTTGATACCAAGTTTCATGGTTCTTTTTTTTTTTTATTTGCTCATTTATCTGTTTCCCATCGATTTCTAAATTTTCACTGTCTTTAAAATGCTATGAAAAAAATGAAGACTGTAAACTTCCATTAAAAATCTAGGTAGACCTTTGTCAGGGCTGCTCATAGTCAGATTGCTCCATGTAAGGCTTTTAGATGAGATCAGTTATTTGGAACATTACCTAGAATAGTAGTGGAGTTTTATTTTGTCCTTTCCAGTCTTCAGCGTATGTATGCATTATTCAGAGCTTCTGAAAGCACTGAAGTTATTGGCAGAACCATCTTCTAATTCTTTTGTTGAGAGAGATCTCTATTGTCTTTTGTATTCCCAACTGCATAAATTATTTAAAATACTCATGGAACTGAAAAGTCATCCCAAGCTGTGCTTTTTGCACCTCCCTGCCTTGAGAGTGTTATTCTGAATCTGTGGGATCCAAAGTCTGTATGTGTTCTGAAGAAGTTAACTGGTTTGTTTTTCTATGTGTTTAGGTGGAATCTTGGCCAATAAGCAAAACTGTTTTGATGACTTCCAGTGTGCAGCTGAGTATCTTGCTCAAGAGGGATATACATCTTCAAAAAGGCTGACTATTAATGGAGGTTCAAATGGAGGTCTCTTAGTTGGTAAGATCAGGCTGTATGTTTCTCTGTTATTTGATTACCTTGGATGGATTTAATGCAAAGGCAGCATGAGTATGCAAAAGAGACTTAGGTTCTTAAAAGGCCATTTTTTTAAATTCACAAATGCACTAGTTAACAGAACCACAGAATTTGCTCTACATCTAGACATCATATAGATATGCAAACTGCCCATTTACACATCTGTCTGTATATAACCTATATGCATAATGTGCTGGCTAGAACCAGCTACACAAAGAATTCAGTACATAAAAAGGCTGGTTTTCCAACCTGGTGTTCTCCAGCTGTGTTAAACTATAGAACCCTAATCTTTCCAGGCAGGGACTGCCTGAGGATAATGAGATCTAAAGCCCAGCACATTTGGAGGGCACTGAGCTGAAAAAGGGTCTACTGGGAAAACACAATTTAAATTTGTTTCAAACTTAAGTGATTAGTAAGCATTGACTTCTGTACATTTTTGGTTGCCAGTTACTATTTTGTTGCCCTTCCTCTGTACCTGCTAACTGATGATCCAGAGGTGGACATTTTTGTGGTTGGGAATTGCCCTTACTGTGTTTTATAAAAATAAACAGCTGTAATAGGTGGGATGATGACATAAAGTGGGTTGTAGATGCATAATGCATAAAGTGGGATTTTCGGGGGTCCCCATTTTTTCTTGGAGTGGATGGGGTACTTTTTTAAAAAACTGGGAAGCTAGTTGGCCTTGCCTGGACCTTGAAAGAGCAAGAAAATGATACTCAGAAGTGTTTTCAGAAGGGGCTTAGGGGCTACAAGTTGCCTGCCTCTGTTCAAAACATGGAGGTTTCTTTTTGTTGTTTTATTAAACATTAGACATGATACGTTTTAATCTCATGTCGTGCTGCAAGTGTTCCAGTATCATATCCTGTTAGTTTTTAAAGAAAATTGCTGCTTCAATGTTAAAGCAACATTTGGTACCTCCTTACCATTTTCAAACACTATGTCTTCTTATTTGCTACATTTGAAGCTGTTCTATGGTAGATACTCACCAGTACTAATAGCTCCTTTAGCAATTAATACAACATGAGTATCTTTCCAACTTTTTCAGCTGCCTGTGCCAACCAGCGCCCAGATCTATTTGCCTGTGTTATTGCTCAGGTTGGAGTGATGGACATGCTAAAGTTCCACAAATTCACCATTGGCCATGCATGGACTACAGATTTTGGTTGCTCAGATGATAAAGAACAGTTTAGTTGGCTGATCAAGTAAGTAAAGAATAGTTCTCTGTTTACATACAGTATACTCTACTAGACTGCCGAATAACAATAATAAAGATGCTGCTTATTTTTCTATTTTGTTGCACAAAAGCTGAATATTATAAGGGTTTTTTAATGTGATTTAGTAGTATAAATTAAAAGAGGATGTATTCTGCAAATTAATAATATACTAGACCAGCCTTCCTAATCTCCCAAAACTCCAAGCCAGCTTTGGGAATAACACCCCAACGTATTTGAAGTTTGATAGTTTGGCAAACTCTCATCTACTACATAAATATATAAATGTTTTCTATATTCCCATTTTAGATACTTCTCTTATGAACTCAGAAGCCCTAGATTTTCCTGGATGTTTTATTTATTTATTTATCTATTTATCTATCAAATTTTTATCACCGCCCATCTCCCCCCACAAGGAGGGACTCTGCACGGTTCAAGTAGCATCTTGATATCTTGGCTTGACTGCATTTTCTTCAGCTGCGTAATATTCTTTTTAAGATTTGGTGACCAAAACTATACAGAATTCCACAACAGAGAGAAAACCTTATACAGAATCGTATAAGGCAGTTATGATTCCAGCAATTTGCTTATTTTTGATCCATATCCTGATAACCTCTAGCACTGAATTTGCTATTTTTTAACCTATGTTGATTGCACCAAGCAATCTGCCAATGCAGAAGGTTTTCCAGCTTTGTTCATGCTTCAAATCCATGCTGGAAGATTGAAGGAATACTGGGCATAGAGAGGATGGGATTCAGTGGGAAGAATTGTTCAGGAGCAGATGTTTGTTTGCATGTTATAGATGGCCATGTCCAGTTATTGTTTTTCTAGATGCAGCTATCCTGCTCCTCACCCATTCCGTAGATCTCTTGAAATAGAATGCAGCACTGTTTATCCATTTATCCATTTATTTATTTTATTTTATTTTTCAGATTTATATAGCTGCCCATGTCACAAACAAGCGACTCTGGGCAGCATACAAAGAGCTAAAAACAATCAATAAATACATTTAAAATATTAAAACCAACTAAAACAAAGAATAAAAGACGAAGGGATGTTAAAAATAAGGGAGCCATCTCACTAGTTCACCCATCCCCTGGGGTCCCCAGGCCTGCTGGCATAACCAAGTCTTGAGGGACCTCCAGAAGCTCAACAGCCATGGGGAGAAGGTTTCACAATGCAGGGGCTACAGCAGAAAAGAACCCCCACCTAGAACCCACCAAATGTAGCTCCCTAGGTGACGGAACCTGTACATACCCTACCTGCTGGATCTGGTCGGATGGGCAGATGAAATTGGGGAGAGGCGGACCCTCAAATAACATTCATTCATTCATTTATCCTGCCTTTATTATTTTTTTTAATAAATAACTCAAGGTGGCAAACATACCAAATACTCCTTCCTTTATATGGCTATTGATGACAAATAGGTGTTCACAAAGTACAAATGTATATATCTCTTCTGCAGATATTCTCCTCTTCACAATATCCAAGTACCAGAAGGTGATGGAGTCCAATATCCTGCGATTTTACTTCTTACAGCTGATCATGATGACCGAGTGGTGCCTCTTCATTCCCTGAAGTTCATTGCTTCTCTGCAGTATCTTGTAGGCCGAAGCCCCAAACAAAACAATCCATTACTAATTCATGTTGACACCAAGGCTGGTCATGGTGCAGGCAAACCAACAGCCAAAGTTATAGAGGAAGCATCTGACATGTATGCCTTTATAGCAAGATGCCTAAATCTTGAATGGATAGAATAGATCATTACTGTTTCAGTTAGAAATCAAGGGCTTTAACAACATTTTAAAACACTACACTTGGTGTAGTACTTACATTTAAGGATTGCCACTCCCAGCTTCCCATGGACTTGATATCCATCCTGCTTCTGTTCAGTGTTTACTTTGCTCCTCATTTTAGTTTCAGTCATACATTTTAAATAGCATGTTCTCATAAATAGGCAGATTGCAGATGATGCTATTCTGTGAATTCTTAAGAGTCGAAGTGTTGGTGATGATCATTCATACACAATGGTTTTAATGTAATTTTTCTCCTTGTCAACATATCTGGCTCACTTGTAATTAAATGTAAGTACTGTTCCAGTATAAGCTGTCAAGTTGTATTTTCTTCGCAGCCCCAGTAATCCCAAACATTGAGATTATTGCCAATGTTCCTCCATTAAAACAGATGTATTACAAACACTGAATAATTTTAGGCTTTGTGTGGGTTCTCTTTTGATTAATACACAGTAAAGAAATACTTTGTATATATTATTTCATGCATATATGCACATACACTTCTCGACTCTTAATGTGCATTATTTATGTTATGCATATACAAGTAACAAAACAATATTTAATCTTAATTTTTAAAAAAATAGAAAAGAGACAACCCCAAACTAAAAATAGAAACTAAAAAAGAAATTTTTAAAGATCTACCTGATATTTTATATTTACCAATATATTTATATTATTTATTATTTATATTATATATTATTTATAAATATATATTTATAATATATATTTACCAATCACTTATAATACACTAGTATAATATGATCAGTACAAAATATTATTATAAAATATCACAAAATATTTGCCGTAGTAATACATATTGTTGCATCCTTTGATTAGTAGAAAATATTGCCTTTTCCAAAACAGAGAGATCACACATTTCTGGCAACTACTTTTTGACATCTGGAATATATTCACATTTCCAATTTCTCAATATGATTCTTTTAGCCACCCCCCCTACTCAATACAACCATAATTCCTGGTAGACAGTCAAATTCCAAACCTTTGATATATTGTTTAACATTATATTAACATCTTTAACATTTAAAGGTTCTCCCATAAATCTGCTTATATACATTAATACACTATCCCCAAAAGTTACCCAGTGATCACATGACCATATCATATGGGTCAGTGAACCCTCAAATTCTTTATACCTTGAGCGTAGAAAATCCGACATCCATTCTTTCAAATGCCTTCTTTGGGGAGTCTAATATACCCTAAATACCTCTTTTTGATGAATCAACTTTAACCTCAAGATACTTGATACCATTTTAAGGACATGCATCCATTGATGTGGCTTTATCAGAGATTCTAGTTCTTTAGTCCAAGTTTGAAATATCCCAGAAATGTCCACGTTAAAAATATTTTTGAGCTTTTGATAGAGATATGTTAATGGGTTTTAATTCTGTCATGGATTTCATCAAGTCAGTCAGTAACTCAACTACCTTTGAGGCAACCAGAATGTCTAGTCCGTATTTATCCATTAGAATACGCTTAAGTTAAAAATACCTCTACTTTCAATGTGCATTTTAAAATAAACATAAAGGAGAGGGATTAGCTCTTCTCTTTTATTTCCTTTTCCTTATACTTTACAGACTATATATACAATAATGGTATTAACAGAGCATTTCTGTACTTTCGTTAATCCATCTCAAGAGCTGGCTGAACCTTTTCCTAACCTGGTAATCACCAGATGTTTAGGACTGTTTCTCTCAAAAATAAGATGGATATTGATAAAGCATTGATAGAGCATAAACAATCTCTGTTTATACTTATTATGCCCCTTCCTTGTCTATCTTGTCCAAAGATTGTATTTTCCAGTTGTGGAACACCGATGGTGCTTAATATTCTTTCTTCCACATGCACACCTTTATCAGTTCGGTCCCTGAATAGGACAGGATCTGGAATTCTGTGCAGAAAACACAGACTACCTTGTGACCCATAGCTGTGGCTAGAGTGGTTTTAGCCACTCTTCTCTGGAATACCTAATTACTTGCTGATTTCTGCACTTTACAGCTCAGTGACAAAGAGCTATGCAGTAGATGATATGGTTCCTAATATGGAAAGTCATAATAATAAGGGGCACAATTCTTGGTTCTGTATTGGTAGCAAAATTGCCTAGGGTACAGAACTAAAACTGTGTGAAGCTGCGAATGAATGAATGAATTTAACAGAGATTTGATCAGATTAAACCGGTACCAATTAGATATGAATCTGTTGAAAGTGTTTGAACATTTATCATGTATTTTATGGCTTTTCAGAATCTCAAATGTTATTGCAACTTTTCTTCCAAAAAGGGTGAAGTAAGAGGTTGAATGCTGTGATGGGCTCTATGATATTGATCGACGTACCTGGCTGAAAAACATCATATGTGCAAATCCAGCTCATCAGAATGAGTGGCAGAATGTTGTTTATTATCTGCTTATCTTACTCTTCTGCCAGAATTTGTTTAGGCAGGTTCAGTTGGAAGGGGAGAGAAAGAAAAAAGACTTGGATTTATTTACTGCAGAATGGGACTGAGATGGTGCATTTGCTATTACACTACCAATATGTTGTACAGACTATTTGTTTAAATCACTGCGTGCTATATATGCAATGCTTCCCAGATTTTTTTTAAAGCAGTTGTTGCACAGATAGCACATAATGTATCATTCCCAGAAAAGACTAACCATGCAACAAGTCTGCTACCCTAGAAGAGCAAATTGAGAGAGGGTAGTGGATTTTTAAGAGCTTACTTTTTTAAGAGCTTACTTTTTTGAAAGATTTTAATTTTTAAATTGTAGCAGGACATTCCCTGCTTCGGTACAAGTTTTATATAAACTCTTAACTGGACAGTTTGGAAGTTGTTGAAATATATTTTCATCATCCTGCAACTTCTGCTGTAAAAGAGGGCAGCAAGATTTTTTCAGAAAATATTAATGAAGCAATCTGCCAAAAAATTCCTGATCTATTGATCTTTGAAAGGTAGACCATCCCTGCAATTTTCAGCCCATTCTTCCAAAAAAAAAACCCAGCTTGTATTTTGATATTTTCCCCTTAAAAACTGTGGTCAGTTTTTTTTTTTGTTTTTTTTTACTAAATCTCAAGTCAGTTTGACTCTAATCTTGTTGCCTTCAAAACTTAAATTACAAAATCAAACTGAATCCAACACTTTATATCAAATTCAAGGAATCCTGTTTTGTTTTCATGAATCCAAAGGGTTTCTTTCTTTTTTTTCTGCCCCTTTTCCCCTGCTAGGATTCAAACACATACCCATACAAAAGGAAAAGTAGCAAGAGTGAATGTAAATGCTACAAGGGAATTAGTGCATTAAATCTGTCTAGGAAGACATTTGGCCGAATTCTGAGCAAAAATTGGTGCATATTGCAGTGTGGCTGTAGGCCAGGCTGAGGGTGTGTAGACCTGAGTTTGGGTCTTCATCAGGTCACTGAGAAATGTATGAATAAGAGAAGGAAAGTTTATTGTATGTTTGTTGATTTCGAGAAAGCATATAATAAAGTGAATAGTTTGAATTATGGTATGTTTTGAAAAAATGTTTGTTGAACATTTGTTGAAGACTGCTGAATGTAGTAAGAACAGTAGTATATAATGGAAGTGAAGCATATATGAGAAAAAATGGAAAGCTTAATGAATGGTTCAACATTAAAGGCTTGTTTGTGGGGTATATGAATTTGCATTTATAGACTCCTTCAGGGTTTTTTTCCCCTTTTTGCCATTTATCTATAATTTATTTCATTTTCCCTGTCTAAAACAGCTACTGTATTAATCTTGGTAGCTGTTTTGGACAGGGAAAATGAAATAAATTATAGATAAATGGCAAAAAGGGGAAAAAAACCCTGAAGGAGTCTATAAATGTTTGTACCTTTGGTAGAATGTTTACTAATGATAGAAGAAAAAATCTTATCAGTAAACATTTTCAGATACACAAATGCTGGTAGAAATGTAGTGGGTAGTACACACTGTTGCAAGGCATGAAAATGTCAAGAAAAGCAAAACTATCTGTGTATCACTTCTGCTTACTTTGTAATATGGAAGTGAGAGTTGGATACCCAAAGAGAAACATAAATGTAATGTAATAAGGATGGGCTCCTTACAAAGATATTACTAGTGTTTGTCCTGCTTGGTTACAGTGACTGCTTGTTTTGCACAGCACTCACATGAGTTCACATAGTAAAGCTATCAATGAACGATGCCACAAGGAGGATTGTTTTTCAGCTGGCTTGTCACAGAGCTCTGCTGCCTGCTTGTAATCTCAGCACAACATCAAAGCAGTTTCAGCTACCAAGTCCAGTCTTGAAATCTTCTTGCAGACAGGTTCTGAGACTGGAAGACTTGCTGCTTCTCAGTTCTGAGATACAATTAATTATACCAGTAGTACAAGTAATACATCTTAAGAACAATGCCAGAAAATTCCATTCCATTGAAATTATTGTTATATATCTAAAAAATTAAGCCATACAAACTAAAAACAAAAGAAAACAAGGGACGAAAAAAGAAAATAGAAAAGAAAAAAAAATAAAAATCAGTATGCTTCCTATCAAATAACATTATATTACATGTATACCCTAAATTAAATCAATTCATTTAATCAATGAATTAAACCTAAATCACAGTGAATCGTATTGTCTAATATTTCTTCTCCATTGATGGAAAGCCAATGAGGCTGAGAGGTGTCAAATGTCACTGAATCAGCCTTTAGACTCTAGTATACACACATGCTTCCAGGAATGCAGAACATTTTTTTTTAATATAAAAGTCCAGTCTGAATATATCCAGAGTCCTTCATAAAGAGACAAATTCCAAACTTTTGGAATTTAACAACACATTAAGCTCCATAAACATTAATTTTCTTGTAAGAACCTGATTCTTCATAGTAAGAATATTTAACTACTATGGAACAAATAATGAATGTGTTCAAAACATATGTGTTAATATTCCTTCAAATTTATTACATTCCAGCATAAGAAAGATATCAACCTTTATTAAATATCTACTGAGGAATTCAATGTAGACCCAAAATATTTGTTTCGTTGTAATGAGCTGTTAACCATTAAAACCTGAAGCCATAGGTTTTGCAATATAAAATATTCCAATTCTCTATTTTGCATTTCTTGTATACAGATAGTCCTTGCTTAACAACCACAAGTGGGACCGGCTCCATCACTAAGCAACACAGTCATTAAGCAAGATGTAGCGTGACCATGACAGGCTTATGACCTCACTTCCACTGTGGTCATTAAGCAAGGCATCACATGACTGCAATTTGCAGTTTTACTGCCAGCTTCTCCATTGATTCTGCTTGTCAGAAGCCAACTGAAAAGCGTGCAAATGGCAATCATGTGACCGTAAGGCGCTGCAATAGTCGCAAATGCCAGCCAGTTGCAAAGCACCCAAATCTCAATCATGTGACCAAGGGGACATTGCGGCAGTCATAAGTGCATGGACCGGTTGTAAAGTTACTTTTTCAGCACCGTTGTAACTTCAAATGGTTGCTAAACAGGGCAGTCATTAAGGGAGGACTATGTATATTATCCAACTTTATTTTTAATGTATATTTTCAGTTTTTGAAAATATACTTCTTCAAAAAGTAGAAAACAAGAAGATTGATCCTTTTGTTTTCTGCATCTAAACATCTGAATAGCCAATTCTGTGAAATGAATGGTGGAGAAATGTCTTTGGGTTACTCTGATTTGTATATATAATTTAGAAGTCTGATTTAAGAAACGGCAATGCAGTCCTTACCCGTGAATCTGTGGGCTATAGAGACCAGGATAGCATAGAGCTATTTTTTCTCTGAACAGAAAGATGCTCTGGCACTGAGGAGTATATCCATGGTTTGAGAAATGTGAGTGATCCACCACCACTTTCTCCCCACCACACTTAAGATTGTTTTACTGATTCATTACTGAATGCATTCTGAGCTACCAGATTTTTCATCATTGCTGCCAGGGGGTATTGTTCAAAGGAGACCTAATTACTGTATAGAATGCAAATGGCAAAGGATTGTTAAGGCTGTCATACAATTTATCTGTTTCCTGATGAATGACCCAGGAGATCAGATTGTAGGATGATGTTCCTGAGAGTACTCAAAACCACATTATAGTCTTGCATATTTTCTAACTATTCAGGTCCCTCAGTTATTATTTAACACTGTGTCTCACATTCTCTCATTAACCTTGCCTGATTGCTCACATTGACCTGTAGGAAAACAACTGACAAGTGCATTGTTTTATGCTATTTTGAGCTTGACAAATTGCCCTCCTTCACTCTTTTTCTCATTCGTTTAACAATGTTACCTGCTCCAATTTTATGTCCATTAGTCCTTTTGCTGTTTTCACCTTGTCCATACCATGAATTATTTGGATCATTAGTACCCAGAATTTTAGAATACATAATATCTTCAGAGATAAACTAGCTGCCTTCACACATTTATAATCCATTTATCAGGCTTTCTTCTTCCATCTAGTCATAAGTCATACATTTTTATGACAGTTTTATAAGAGGAAGACCATATACAGTATTGACCTCTAATATTCCTTTGCTGGGTTCATAATGATTTAGGCTACACACTTGATATAGCAGAATTTATCAAGTAACCACCTTGTTCTTTTTATTTGTCCCTACTATATAAGTTCTTATCCTTGTTTTGTAGATGATGCTTACTGACTGGGTTCAAAGGTGCCCAGCTATATGTGGAAGGCCATTTTGTTAATAGTGCAAGATTTTTGTGTGACAAAAAAAATGAAATGCAAATATTGGTCCTGATTGGTCCGTGTGTCTTACATGTTGGAGAGTCTCTTGTACAAATTAAGCTTGCAGTTTTACACATGATCTCAATATGACATCTTGCATACGGTCACATAGAATGATGCCACTCCAATAGAGGAGAATATCTGTAGCTCAGGGTTGAATTGTGGCATCCTTGGTGCTCTCTGAGCTTGGCTGTTTGCTTGCAGATGTTTCATTACCCAACTAGGTAACATCATCAGTGCCAGTGGGTGTGTGGGGTTTGCTCCCTATTTATATACAGCAGCTTGCCCTGCCAGAGTTGGTGGGGTGTGGTTTTCTCCTTGGTAGTTCCTTGAATAGGGTATTGTTTTCTGCTTGATTGTTTGTCTGGTGTTAATCCCTGCTTATCTGGTTGTTGGCTGCCGGAGAGAGAGTGTTCTGGTCTTTTTCTTTCCTTAGCTTTTTTTATTGTCTCTTTTGAATGGTGTGTAAATGTGGTTTATCTCTATGGCTGATCAAGGAACTACCAATGGTGGCACCAGGGACTCCACAATGATGCCACTGCCAGACTTTTCCTCTAATAGCACCTCTCTGGATCCAGCCCAGTGTGGAAAGAGTTTTGAAGGCATGATTACAGTAAAAACACTTAATTTAGAAAGCCTCATATTACTTTGAATTTGACCAAAGCCTCACCAGCACATGGAGTAAATATATAGCTATTTCATTAACTATTGTTTAAAGAAAATTACTAATGGCTAATATTTTTTGTAAGATTCAGAAATGTTTTCTGCATATGCTTAATTAAAACTTGCTGGACTATTCAATCATCTAATGTTTATGAGCAGTGAGTTCACTGAACTTCACCCCTGCTTGTTTCATTCTCTTGCTCACTTACGTGGATTTAACCTTCTCAACTCCCTCTTGCCACTGTAATTATTTTGGCCTTAGAGGAATCCAGCCTACTTTATTAATACCATTACTGTACTATCAGGATGGACAGATACCTTAGCTTTCTGCCATTTTCCCCCTTTTTAAAAAATATACATACTAAGGTATCACTTGAGCTCCGATTTATTCTCCACAACTAACAATTTACCTTGATTCTGCTCCAGAAGGGTGAAGCTTCTACAGGTCCTACTGTGGTCTCATCCATTAGGCACCCCTCTCTCTCTAGATCTCATTATCACTTCTTTTGCAGCTGCAAAACAGAATAAATTGGTCTGATTTGTCCACGTTCTTCTCCCCCATCCCCCCAAAGTGGATGTCTTGCTCATCAAAGAAGGCTGCCGGTGAAACAGTCATACTGTATTGCCAGTTAACCACTAGAAAAAATGGTTGCACATTACGCTTACAGTAAAGGAAACAAATACTAGCAACAGCTGCTGGTAAAGGTTACTTACTAGATCCAAATGAACATTTCAATATGACAGGCTTACTGAATCAGTGGCCCTAAAACTGGCAGGACTTCCAAAAGTAGTCTTAATCACCGCTAGATCTAGAAACTGATGAGAGCAGGTAGGAAGGTAGAATACAGCAGCTGCAACACACTCATGGACTAGTTCAGGGCTGGCCCTAAAAGTAGGCAGAGAGAGGTAGCCACTGAAAGTAGCCGATCTGGGCTATCAGAAAGAGGTAGCAAATTATTTACCTTACTGTTGTGTTATCCTTATTCCATGGGGTGGGAGAGATACTGAAGAGCTCCTCTTTGGCTAACTAGCTATATTTCATGCTGATTGCGTGAACAAGGGTCATCAGTTGCTCCAAAATGCCTTGGAATTATTGGCGGCATCTCTTCTGCAGGGCTTTTTTTTTTCCGTCTCTCACTGGATTTATGAAAGATGCAACAATCAGAAAGATTTCAAAGAAGATCTATACTGACCTAAAGATACTGTAGTGGGCATGCAGTTTGGCTACAAAAGAGTTTAGATGCAGTTAAAACTCCTTTAGGAGGAAGAGCAGTATATAGCTGAGGAACTTCAGAAGTGCTTCTTGATTCTAAGCCAGGTCACATTCCTAAGTCATTCAAGCTTGGTGGCGGTTATCATGGTCACATCCCATCTTGACTATTGCAAATCACTGTATTTGGAGTTATCCTAGAAGTTAAAACTGGTGCAAAATACAGCAGCAAGCCTGCTAACCAGTACAAGACAGAAGTACAATATGATGCCTGTAGTGAAAGATCTGAATTGGTTGCCAGACTGTACTTCTAGATTGGTATTAACTTCTAAATCCCTAAACAGCTAAGAGCTTGACTGTCTGAAGGCAAGCCTGTCCCATTTCAGACTTGAAATCTACAGGACAGGCCTTGCTATAAGTCTCCTTTCCCAGGTGCAAGGGAGACAACTCCGCAGGTGGGTTTTGCTCCTTCTCTTCCCATGTTCAAAAACATCTGTAAAGACATGTCTCTTTCAACAGGATGTTACAGGACAATGAATCGCAGAGCTAGAATGGGCCAATGTCCAGCTGAATCTTCATCACTAGGAAGAAAAACAAGGAAGCAAGACCTTATTTTGCCTTTCCTGTCTGCTTTATGGAAGAACATTCAAGATAAAATTGCTGGGGGCTTGGGGAATTTTGAGCTTGGAGCTTTTTGCAGCACATTAAGGGCCCATTTGTGGGTAAAGCTTATCAATTTGTTTCTTAAACCCACTCATTTCCAGTATTGCTCCATGCCAGGAGTGGGCAGTGTTTGGAGGATCGGGTTTGCACTGAAATTTGGACTCCTGACCTTCAGGAGAGCCCCTTGAGGCTATCTGGTAATGCTATAATGTCACCACAAAGAGTGAGTCCCATGAGGGGAGGCAGAATGGAAGTGGGAGGAAAGCTACTTCCATCCCCATCTTAAAAGAAAAATCAAACTCCTCCCCCGCATGCCCCAAGTTTGGCCACTTTGCCACTGAATTTTGGTGATACCACCTGGAGTATTGGGTAGTTGCAAGTACACCGCTCTGGGGATTGCAGGCAGCCCCTGGGCAGCAGATTGCCCATACCATAACAAATACGAATTGCAGCAACAATACAATAGACTCATAAGGAGATTGGCTAATGACTCATACTTCTGATCCATCCAGCCCAGCTTTGATTGTTCTGGATGCCAATGTCCTCATGATCTCTGAAGAGGTGTTTCCTACTGTGGTAAAATTATTTGAACTGAAGATGCACAGGAGTTAAGCCTAGATCTTCTGCAATGAGCTTTAGATTTTGAGTGTCTTGGACACTGGAGTGTGTGATCTCAGTACATCATTACTATAGAAAGTTTTATAAGGACAAATGATTTATTCCTATCATCTGAATGATTGTTCCAGATATTTAATCAATGCCACTTAGAACGTTCTTACCAGAACTTTTGCACTGAAGATGGAAGACATTCTCCTAAACTTCATCCATAATAAATGAAAGTGCATTAACAAGGAAAACTAAGATGACAGATTTGGAGATGAGAGATTTTCCCATTCAGCTATCTTGAATTCAACTATCACTCTTATGAATGTCTGAAACATGGCAAAATAGAGATATTCTGGGCCTTCAAGTTATGAAATCATAAACTTTGCATGAATTGTTTGTATCAGCTCTCCTAATCTGCTTGCTTCAGGTCAAAATGGCTGATGCTCAAATTCCCTTTTTAATTGTGTTATCCATACTCCAAACACTACTACTCAGAGACTTCTAGCTGTTGCTCCCTGCATACATGGTTTTCCTGGATGGAGATGTGTATCTGTTTCATTTGGATTTAAGCTATTGACATGGGTGAAGCACAGAAATTCAAAGCATGGAGTTCAAAGCAGAATCAAGATTTAGAAGATAGCTAAACTATGTCACTATGGCAAAAATATATTCCTACTTGTGCTGGAAGAACAGTGCTAACATCAACAATTATAAAAAGGTTCCTTGTAGTGCTCAGAGCACCCATCACAAACAACTTGTTCATTGTAAAGCTTTCAAAAGTAGGATGTACATTAAAAAGACTGGTAAATTTCCATAGGGATGCCAGAATAACAGGGGTGGGATTATCACCTCATTATCATTCATTTCAATCAGTCCTCTAACTTAGTACAGTCAAGATCTAGCCAGGAAATACTATGCAATTCTTGTTGTTTTTGTTCTCCATTGTTTATACGGAATTTTAAGTAATTATGCTCATTCTCATAAAATATAAACCTGGGATATCTGTCAGAAGATAGATTAAGTCAGCCCTAATCTTAAATCTTATCTTTTTTCATATTATAATGTTCTCTTTCTTAGATGGTTCTCAACTTTCTTTATATTGCAATAAAATCTTGATTCTCTAGATCTCCATCCAATGGCTTTTGAACGTCACAGACAAAATTTTACTTTGGACTCCCCCTCCCCCAACAACAAAGTCCATTGTTGCTAAAGCAGTCTGGACAACTAACATATTAACAGTAAATTAAGATTTAAATTCAGATTTACAAGATAGTTGGGTTTAATGGATACCTCTTCTCCATAATAGGTTTTATTGTATTCAAGAATCCTCAGATTACTTGTTTGCTTTCTATTTTTTTTTCTTCAAAATTTATTTTTGTTTATTATGATTTCAAGAAAAGAAAGAAAAAAGGCTGATACAAATCACTTTTAAAATAATATAGAAAATATGTTAGATACATAAATATAATAAAATACAGATGGTGGATAACCAAGTAATCTCAAATAACTAGCAGATCTATAATATCATTTGACTAATATATTCCAACACACCATTCACAACTTAGAATAATGTAAGATATTTCATACTCAGTTTTTATTCAAAACATGTCTCTATTGAATTGTAAAAATATTTGGATATCAGAACTGAGGTCAGTAAGAGGAAGGAAAAATTATATATAAGTAATAATACATTAAAAGCATTCTGCAATATATGTAAATTATATGTCAGATTCAAATACAAGCTAGAACCCAAATTTGGGGTGTGTCCCAATTCCATATATAGAATTGTGTTTCAGAAATGGTTTTCAAATGAAATTGAATTATACATCAGATTTATTATTTATATAGGAGGTTATTCTAGACATCTAAGCATATTCCCACTGTTTAATTAACTATTCTTCCATAGAGGGGATTGAAGATCTTTTCCAATACAAAACTTATTAAGTCCTTGTAGCTGTTATCATGTAGAATATCAGTTCTATGTGTTTTGAAGAAATATGTGGTTTGGTGAATTTTAATAAAAATAAAGGGAATTACAACTTTCAATTTTCACTTTCTATTATGAACATGTTTATTTAAAATATTTAATTAAAATATATCTAAAATGACTATTCCCTCTCTTTCTCGTGGATTATTACTGCAGAACTGAGTAATAAACCTTACCCTATTTGTTAACAATATGTCTTTAACAGAATAGAGATGTTGTATTTCAGTTTGTTATTTATAGATGAAATAACATTTCTATTTGCTTTGCTCAACTTCTAACTCTGGTCTTGAAATTATTGTATATGCCACAGCTGAACAAAAAATCAATCCTACCTAATTCTACTCATGTTTTCAATAACTTGCTAGAAGAATATTATTTTCTGTTACGTTTAAAATGAATATTTTACCCTGGAAGGTTCCAATAGCTCCAACTGCCTGCCTGCAAATCATAAGTAATTCTCTATTGCTTATTTCCAGTATACTCATATAGGTATAACTCTGGACAGAGGTTCGCAGCATTGTTCAGGAGGCGCCAACAAAATACATCCCAAAGAAAGAGAAAACCAAGAAGGCAAAATGGCTGTCTGCTGAGACACTAGAAGTAGCCCAAGAAAGAAGGAAAGCAAAAGGCAACAGTGATAGGGGGAGATATGCCCAATTAAATGCAAAATTACAGAGGTTAGCCAGAAGAGATAAGGAATTATTTTTAAACAAGCAATGCGTGGAAGTGGAAGAAGACAATAGAATAGGAAGGACAAGAGACCTCTTCCAGAAAATTAGAAACATTGGAGGTAAACTCCAGGCAAAAATGGGTATGATCAAAAACAAAGATGGCAAGGACCTAACAGAAGAAGAGATCAAGAAAAGGTGGCAAGAATATACGGAAGACCTGTATAGGAAGGATAACAATATCGGGGATAGCTCTGACGGTGTGGTCAGTGAGCTAGAGCCAGACATCCTGAAGAGTGAGGTTGAGTGGGCCTTAAGAAGCATTGCTAATAACAAGGCAGCAGGAGACGATGGCATCCCAGCTGAACTGTTCAAAATCTTGCAAGATGATGCTGTCAAGGTAATGCATGCTATATGCCAGCAAATTTGGAAAACACAAGAATGGCCACCAGATTGGAAAAAATCAACTTATATCCCCATACCAAAAAAGGGAAACACTAAAGAATGTTCAAACTATCGAACAGTGGCACTCATTTCACATGCCAGTAAGGTAATGCTCAAGATCCTGCAAGGTAGACTTCAGCAGTTCATGGAGCGAGAATTGCCAGATGTACAAGCTGGGTTTAGAAAAGGCAGAGGAACTAGAGACCAACTTGCCAATATCTGCTGGATAATGCAAAAAGCCAGGGAGTTTCAGAAAAACATCTATTTCTGTTTTATTGACTATTCTAAAGCTTTTGACTGTGTGGACCATAACAAATTGTGGCAAGTTCTTAGTGGTATGGGGATACCAAGTCATCTTGTCTGCCTCCTGAAGAATCTGTATAACGACCAAGTAGCAACAGTAAGAACAGACCACGGAACAACGGACTGGTTTAAGATTGGGAAAGGAGTACGGCAGGGCTGTCTACTCTCACCCTACCTATTCAACTTGTACGCAGACATCATGCAGCATGCTGGGCTTGAGGAATCCAAGGCTGGAGTTAAAATCTCTGGAAGAAACATTAACAATCTCAGATATGCAGATGATACCACTTCGATGGCTGAAAGTGAAGAGGAACTGAGGAGCCTTATGATGAAGGTGAAAGAAGAAAGTGCAAAAGCTGGCTTGCAGCTAAACCTCAAAAAAACCAAGATTATGGCAACCAGCTTGATTGATAACTGGCAAATAGAGGGAGAAAATGTAGAAGCACTGAAAGACTTTGTATTTCTAGGTGCGAAGATTCCTGCAGATGCTGACTGCAGTCAGGAAATCAGAAGACGCTTAATCCTTGGGAGAAGAGCAATGACCAATCTCGATAAAATAGTTAAGAGCAGAGACATCACACTGACAACAAAGGCCTGCATAGTTAAAGCAATGGTGTTCCCCGTAGTAACATATGGCTGCGAGAGCTGGACCATAAGGAAGGCTGAGCGAAGGAAGATCTATGCTTTTGAACTGTGGTGTTGGAGGAAAATTCTGAGAAGGCCTTGGACTGCAAGATCAAACCAGTCCATCCTCCAGGAAATAAAGCCAGACTGCTCACTTGAGGGAATGATATTAAAGGCAAAACTGAAATACTTTGGCCACATAATGAGAAGACAGGACACCCTGGAGAAGAAGAAGAAGATGATGATGATGATGGGGAAAGTGGAAGGGAAAAGGAAGAGGGGCCGACCAAGGGCAAGATGGATGGATGATATTCTAGAGGTGATGGACTTGTCCCTGGGGGAGCTGGGGGTGTTGACGACCGACAGGAAGCTCTGGCGTGGGCTGGTCCATGAAGTCACGAAGAGTCAGAAGCGACTAAACGAATAAACAACAAAACATATAGGTATACAGATGTTCCCAGATAAACAGTTCCTAGTATTACCAGTGAAAAGATACTGTATATTCCAAATTTTAAAACTAGCATTCTCTTCTTTCCCAGCCAGCATTGTAATCTATGGTTCTTCCATATCAAAGAGCATGTAAACAAGTCACAAATGTTGCTTACAGGTTTCAGGGTCATTCCAAAGACTAGTTTAATTCAGACAATTCATGGCATATGAGAAATGCTGACTTCTGCCAAGAGCATCCACCTTACCCTTTGGTAACGTCCAGTGTGCAAATGCACGGGCTCTAGCTGCTCCAGCAGGTCATCAGCACAAGGTATGGAGAACTGGTCTGGCTCTATTTTCTTCTTTAGTTCCTTATATTCCACCCAGAAATGTATTTTCCCCCAGACTTTGGAAGGACTAGATTTTCTTCAAGGGTCAGATTACTGCCACTGTCTGTACCTTCTCAGTCTCACATTCAGTAGTCTTATATTACCAGGGAACTGCCAAATAATGCCTTTAACATGCTGGTTTGGATTAGGGTATCTATGGTGGGCAGATCCTTATATTGTGAATACTGCAGAATACTTCTGGCATAACTGCTAAGCCCTCTCCTTTTGTTTGGGTGTCAGAATACTTGCTGGTGAGATTTCTTTATACTTGCCATGGGAGTCAATTCCCATATAATCTAAGTTTCATCTTGATTCCTAGAAACTCCGTAATATGATTCTATTTTCCTACTTCTCTTTAATCTGTGTTGGAGGGTAGGGAACTCTTCCAGACTGCTTGAGTCTTGTCAGTGCATGCTGTCCTGTCCAGATTAAAAAAAAATCATAGCATTATATGGCCACTTTCCTCCAATGTGTCTGTTTACATTTCCTCAATTAAATCTGGCTCTGCCACAGTGCTTGGGGTGAGGAGGGGGATAGTCATTCCTGGGGATGGCTGGCACCTTAGAGTGCTCCCCTCATATTTACTATCTTCTATAGCCATCTGGATTTTTATTTTTTATTTTTATATTGTATTATATTTTATGCTTTATTTATGAGTACTGTTTTTAATGCTTAATTGATTAACTTATTGTAAACAGCTCAGAGTCCCTCTTTGGGGAGAGATGGGTGGTAGCAAAAATTTGAGAAATAAATAAATAAAATCTTCTCTATTGGTTGCTATCAAAGAAGGAAAGTAGATCCTCTTGAACTTTTCTCCATTCTCTCAAGATGAAAATTGCAGCAATACAAGTTATGAAACTTCTAGAAGAACCATGCTTGGCTGAGTCTGCCTTCCAAAAATGTTGGCACGATTAAAGACCCCCATCACTACTATTTAATGCCTCTTTGAAAAATCTTTGCTTTTAGAAAGCATCATCCACACCTTCTCTTTGGTACAACAGAATTTCTTTTACTCATTTCTCCACTTAATTTAACCCAGATGGTCTCCACAAAATTACTAAATTCTTGGATTTCTGAGCAGGTATAAATATTTTTAACATGCAGTGCATCTCCTTCTTCTGTTGTATTGCTTCTGTTGCCTTTGTTTTTTTAAGTATCATTCCATTGTTACATTCCTATCAAGGGAGTCATCCCACCAGGTCTGTATTGTATTTATTATACCATAATTGCTTTCTTTATGAAGAGTTGCCCCATATCCCATATTCTGAGAGTATGTATATAGATAACAAACGCTACAAACTTTATGAGCTGGTACTCTTTCTGATTTCTCATACAGTGGTTTAACAGGCCACATTATAGCAAGGTTTCCACATCCTTCCACAATGTGTAAGTCTTTCTCTTAATGTACTAGCCTTCCTGGTTTCACTGACTGTCTCCCATCAAAATTCCCCATCTACAAGATCGACAGGTATTCCTTTATCTGAGCATGGTTTTATCAAGAACCATTCCTTGTATCCCAGCGTTGTCTCATTTCAATGGTACCAATGAAAGTGGGGAAATTAAGATCCATTGAACATCCAAAGCGGGATCCGGCATCATGAAATAAATAAGTAAAGCAAGCTACATCATGTAGCTTCAACAATTTAGGCATGAAAGCTGGCTGGGTGACTTTGGGCCAGTCAATCTCTCTCAGCCCACGATGTCAGGCTCAAGCAGGAAGCCGGTCAGTTAATTACTGTCGCAACCAACAGATCAACATTCAGTTGATCTGAAAAAAGCAGATCCTACACTTGGGGGAAAAATGCTAGGAAGGAAAAAAAAAATTGAGCAAGGAAGTGAATTACGTCCATGTATAAATTAAGAGTTTGATCCTACTAGGCCAAATGTACATCCTTGACGTTTTATATATGGCAAGCAGGGATCAATAAATTTTGGCTATAAGTGTCTATGAGTTTCCCAAAGAATTTTCTGTGGTGCTATATTTGAAAATTAATTTAAAAATGCCATCAGCTATTTGATTTCAAATAATTGATGATAATAATGACATTACATATATATCAACAGAGTTTCCCATGTGGGATTTTTATTGCTAGGAAAATTAGTGTCTTGAATTTTTTTATTTTTGCAGTTATACTGCCATGGTGATAGTAACATGGTGACAGTTTACAATCTCAGCTTCCTTAGACTTTCTGCCAAGTTGCAGTTGAGACTGCTTTGAATTTAGTATCCCAGTATGGATGCAATCTAACAGGATCTAGATGATCCTGCCAGTAGAGGAGGGTTACTTTTGCTAGTTTCTCCTTTCTCTACATCCCCCTCTCATTATTCAAAAATGAGTTCCACATTCTGGAACTTAGAAAGACCCTCTGGAATTGTATGAGAAAAGGAAATAGGGGCTGCAAGGAGCAAGAACCAGCAAAATTCAACACCTTTCCTTCTATTTTGAATAAATTCTTATTTCTGCCTGGTCATCATGATCCAGCAGTAATCCTCTACTTAACATTGCCTGGATAGTAAGAACCAAGAAGGAAACCCCTTCAAAAGCCTTAGGCTTTCCTGGTGCTCCAGGAATTAAGAGAGATCATCATGGACATGAGAACTCATCCTTACTAGGTAAATACAACCTTCTTGTTTAAAAAGTGGTGGTGGACAGGTAGCATGTCTCTTAGAACTGAAAATTTGGCCTAGAAAAGGCAAAAGTCCATGGAAAATGAAGTTTAAATTCTCTTGTGTTGAGTTGAAGAAGTCACATAACCATTTTTCTGTCTGATTTATAAACTGTAATTCCCTGTCTCAGGGAATTTTCACATATTATTACAGAGTAAGAATAGACTGATGAGTCTGTAAAATATACTTGGAAGGCCTGAAATGTGCTGCTCTGAAGTCTTTGTGCAATCTCTCCTACAAATATGTGTGTGTGTGTCCTTCAGTAGTCCTCTATTACTTACAGTATGCTTCATGATACAATTTTCTTTAAAATTCCACATATTGAGTTCCACAATATTACATGCTGATCTGACTTAAAGATGTCATACTGATTTCCCCATAAAACTGTCTCTCTCTCACACACATACATAGATTTGTGCACATAATATTAAGAGAAAAATGCATGGGAAGGAAGCTATTCTTAACTACATGGCTTCTCACAAATGGTACAGATAGAAGCCATTCCTGTGTTTCAGTTCCTGTCTGACATGTGTTTAGCATCACGTTCCTACCCTTTAGCTTCTTTCCGGTGAATCTGTTTTTTTGGAATTACGATTTATAAGTCTTTTTTCAATCACCACAATGTCAGAAGCAGCTGAAGATGGAAGAAATTATCTGAAACAAACTCTCTCATATATATAGCCCATACAAGGCATTTAGTTTGAAATCTCTTAGCACATTCATATACTGTACTTTTACATTTGTTTTTTTTAAGTAATTCAAAGTCAAAGGGAGAGCTTCTTGATAGGTGAATTGGTAGCTATGAAAAATTATTATTTTTTCAGGTTTTTCCATGTTGCTTTCACTGATGTGCTTAAAAGATTAAATAAAGATTTGTTATTTCCAAGCAAAATGCCTTATCAGCTATATATAGTTGGCATTGAGGGATATTTCCCTCTATCCATTTTTTTCCTACAACCATCTGTCCCGCAAATATCAACATGCCAAGATATTTATGCTCCATACGTTTTATGGCACCAAGTTATCATGAATATAAATTAAAATGTTTTCATGCTTGTTGTTCACCTTCCTCCTTATGCCTCCAGATCCTCACACATACTGTAGATAATGATCATGCAGCTTGATACAGTTTATGGTAAAATATAATTACGTTATAAGATACTTTTTTTGAATAAACAAATACTTGGCAAAAGTCTATCAAAACAGCATGATGATGAGCAGATGGTAAATATAGATAGAGATAGGTATACAGACATACATTTTGAATTTCCTATAACAGAGTTTATAGAGAACAGGAAATAGGAAATCCCTTTGAAAAATAACAATGCAAGCTTGCTTCTGATTATTATGAATGGGTCTATTATGGGTTTTGCTCAAAAGGATGCTTGATGGAGATTTGACCCCCCCCCCAAAAAAAAGGTTAATGTATTGTTCCCAAATCTGCAATTCAAAACAATCTTCTGTGGACTTGGGAGTAGTTTAGAAAAACTGTGCAATTTGGACAGAGACAAACTAAGGTTCTCACTAACTGCAACAATGGATGTTATATTAACATATCTCACTATAATGGTTCTTCCCTTTAAGCAATTCCAGAGGACAAATTGGACTGGGATCATCATATGGAGAAATATCATTTAATTCTCTCTCTCTCTCTCTCTCTCTCTCTCTCACACACACACACACACACACAGTCACAGGAAACAAATCCCTTACCCCTCCACAGCTAACTGAACCCACACTGCAGGCATTTGCCATGGGCAACTAGGGAGGGGGGATTTCCCTCTCATTTCTGATTACGTTCAGCCAAACAGCAACTCATCAGAACCTCCAGCATCAAATTTAATTTGACCGTGAGATATTAGGGTCCTAGCTAGCTAAGCACTGAACTGATGTAGCCAGACTGGGCAGGAAGAGGAGGAGGCACCACACAAATTGTTCTCTGGAAATCAGATTGAGACTGTGCTGCCTGCTTACCACACTGCATTTCCCAGGGCTATTATCCACTTACATATTTGAAAAAAACCAAACCAGCAATTATTACAAAGACACTATAAACCTGTAACGTTCTCCAATTAGAAGGAATTTAAATCTGGACTGTATTCCAAGAATTTCACATCGCTTGAGGAACTGGATGGATATACCATATCCCCGATAATTTCTGGGAGGTACTCTACATTCACCATCTCCGTGTAATTTTTGTATTTATAAAGATGGTGCAGTTTTTGGGGTATGAACATTATCTGTTCTAATTTTTCAGTATTATGATGATGGTGCTGTGATTGCATTCCTGATCTTAAACTTTTTCCTCTTCAGTTCTCTATGTCCCTTGAAAATCTAGTCTGGATCATTAATAATGGTAGATGAAGAGGTAAGGGCAACAGGTGATAATTTATTTCTTCTCTTCAACTTTCTATCATGGAAAATATGCTGCTCCAGTAACCTCCCATCTGTGGAATAAAATTTCCCATAGAATGTAATGTTCGCATCTAAGTTGTATTATATTGTCTTATTAGAAATCCTTTTTATTATGTTGGCCTACAGCTTGCATTCCTTCCTTTTATTTGAGCATATTCTAATATTTTAAATATTTTATTTATCTAATACTTAAAAAAAACTATGTCAGGAAATGTTGCTGTTATTTATTCGTTCAGTCGCTTCCGACTCTTCATGACTTCATGGACCAGCCCACGCCAGAGCTTCCTGTCAGTCAACACCCCCAGCTCCCCCAGGCATGAGTCCGTCACCTCTAGAATATCATCCATCCATCTTGCCCTTGGTCGGCCCCTCTTCCTTTTGCCTTCCACTCTCCCTAGCATCAACATCTTCTCCAGGCTGTCCTGTCTTCCCATTATGTGGCCAAAGTATTTCAGTTTTGCCTTTAATATCATTCCCTCAAGTGAGCAGTCTGGCTTTATTTCCTGGAGGATGGACTGGTTTGATCTTCTTGCAGTCCAAGGCACTCTCAGAATTTTCCTCCAACACCACAGTTCCAAAGCATCTATCTTCCTTCTCTCAGTCTTCCTTATGGTCCAGCTCTTGCAGCCATATGTTACTAATGTCAGGAAATACTTCAGAGAAAAAAACAATCTATCAGAGGTAGATAAGCATTTGCCAATCAAAATGTTTTTCTGTCTGACTTCAGTGAATTGGCAATTTTGGCAACTATTTCATTCTTAGAGATTTAATTAAAGGAAAGAAATTTACTAAAGGAAGTATGGAAGTTCCCAAAATGCACCATTGAGTTGATTGGTTTTAAACTCTGTGTTTAATACAATAGCCTAATAGAAATTGAATTGAATAAATTGTTTTGGAACAAAACTAAGTAGGGTTTGGTCACTAGTTATGGCTGAGATTTTATTAGATCTCACCTTAAGCACAAGAAGTTTGAAATCAGTTATTGTTTCATTCTGGACAGTTTTTGTGATTCACATAAGGCTTTTTTATTCTTTTAAAATTCATAGCCAAAGTCTGGGAGTCATTACCCACTATTTCAAGTACCTCCAACCAGAGGGCCACCATGCTCAGCTTTCTCTGAAACAAGGTAATCATAATCACCATTTCCACCAATGCCCAGACATTCGTAGCATATAATAATCCCTACCTCATCATCTTCCTAATACTTTTTTTCTTACTCTCAAAGAATATTTGCCATATATTTGCCAAATATTTGGCTCTAATCCACGCTATTTCCCAAGTTTTATATAAAGACAGACAGAAACAGAATAATGGTCTAATGCTGGCTGCAGAATTCTGGAAGTTGAAATCCACACATCTTAAAGTTGCCAAGTTTGAAAAACACTGGTCTATAGTATACCAACTGAGCTGTTTTTCACCTGTGCAACCTATATGTGTTATGTTATATTAAACATTAAGGAACAATATATTTTAAGTCATTATTCCCTGGGTTAAAAATGCCTAATCTCCATTTTGTTGTGAATAGGATATACATTGGCTTTGTGCATGCACACTTCATTTTTTAACAAGAGTTCCTGCATCTATCTGTGTATGCATATGAGTTTAAATAAGCATAGGAATAGAGATCCTGCAGTAAACTGAGATTATTAAAGAACTCCCAACCTTATTTTGTTTTAAGTGCTCTAAATGCAGATACATGCCAATGGTTTCCATTGAATGAACGAAGCAAAGGCATACATCTGGCTATCTAGCTCATGTCCTTGCAATGAATCCTCTCCATACTGAAAAATCAATTAATGAGATTCAAGTCCTCAGTATTCCTAGGAAGCTTGCCTAATCTAAACTGTTCAGTTCAGAAGAAATGCAAAGGCTTA
Source organism: Candoia aspera (assembly GCF_035149785.1). Lineage (NCBI taxonomy): Eukaryota > Metazoa > Chordata > Lepidosauria > Squamata > Candoiidae > Candoia > Candoia aspera. The sequence goes on from NC_086153.1 coordinate 107,135,252, forward strand.
TTTTTCCCCAAATATATCATCTCTCTTGTGAGCATAGGATGGAACAAGGGAATCTGCTTTCATGATTTTGCAGAATTTCTTAAGCACCTGAATACCATCTAATCATTTAAACTCAGAATAGTAGAGACCAAGCCGAGAATTTCTGCATTCAGGCGTGCTCCATCACTAACTTATGGTCTTTTCTTTTTCTTATCATTCCTTGAATGTGGAGATTTTGTTTCAAGGCATTTTCAAATGTTCTTCATATCTTCTAGCCATCATGAAATTGAACAAAAGGGCTGGTCTCTGGCACATTAACCCTTGGATTTGCACCATGGAGTGTGTTGCATATAAGTTACCAAAATAGCAATTTGTCCATTGCCCAGCTCTTGGAATACGCCTCTCTGCCCAATTTTGAGCCATGCACCAAATTAACGTTATGTTATGCCAAATGTTATTAGGCCACTGTATTACAAGGCAGCTTTATAGCATTGCAACCTTTGTATTTGTCTCAGAGGGTCAGAATGTTTGCATTGTAGATATTGTCAATATTTTCCAGCACTACAGCATGGGCTACTTCGTTATAACATAACTCAATAAGACTGTCTGTTGGGTTCTTCCAACAAAAACATTTTTATCTTGTCCCTCAGGAAGAAAGCAAAGCAGAAATTAATCAGAAACATAATGGCTCTTTGTCTAAAAGTGATTAATTAGAAAGCAACTTCAAAGCCATTCATTGTTTGATGTTAATCAATTTTATCTTTCATTAGCAACATAACAAACCTAGTTGGCTCTTAAATGGGTTGTGTTCCTATTTTCACATTATTAAATTAAATGTAATAATGGCGCTGCTACCTCTGGTTTTGTTTCCAAACAAATTTGGGGCATCAGCTGAAATGGGTATGTTCTGGAACAAAGGTGGATGTAATCAACATTTGTAGCAATAGTACCCTATTCATACACTCCAACTAGGTGTAAACAACTGAAAAGAAAATACTTAAATAGATGCTACAATTCCAGTTCTCAACAATGAATCTGACTCACCTACTTATTGCTTTTTGTGCAACTGGATGCAGATGAAAGGCTTTTAATAATACCATGGCATGAAGCTGAGGATATGCAGAAGAAAACTTCCATGTGAATAAAGAAACAGAATACAGCAGCCTTCCAGAATCAGCAGTTAGCATAGCCTAAGGCATCTAGAAGGAACCAATGGGGGAATCTGTGTATTAACTGCATTTTACATTTGTACTGAAAGACAACTTCTGAAGTACTGAATCAAGCAGACTGGAGTTGAAACCTTTTTTAAAAATTAAATGTATTATTTCAGTGAAAAAAAAAATTTCATTCATTCATTAAAAAGATTCATTTCTAAGATTATTTACAATTTAAGGGGTTTGCAAAACTAGGATCCAACCATACTTGCAGTACTGTGGGGCCCCTACATCTCAAAAGGATAGAAAACAGAAAACCAAAACTAGAGTGATCGAGGACTGGAACCTCCTTTAAGAATACAAGCTAAAATATTTGAAGGTTTCTTGTTTATGGAATGTTTTTAAATGATCCATGGGAGAAGTTTAGAAAATTGCACCAACTTTGGAAACAATAGATAGGGGGAATCTTTTCTCTTTCTAATAATTTTAGAACTCTGTATTGTTCAGTGAAACTAATTGAAAGAAATCCAGGTAGACAAAGAAAGTTCTTTTTTGTACAACGTGAGTTTCCCTCTGAGTGGCAGATGCTGTAGAATAACAGAAAGAAAAGGCTGTTGCCTTCATATGCTGCCTGCAGCTTTTCCAAAGGTTTTTGGTTGGCCAGTGTTCTTCATTCACACAACAGGCTTACGCACAGTTAACAATGCTTTATTCAATTCAATTGACTGGATTTGCATGCTAGAGTGAGTTAACATACAGGTTGGGTTCTTAAAACACAATAAGCTAAAGCATGGTTGGCCAGCTTTGGATCCGCATATTACAAAAACCCAGCTTATGGGAAATAAGATGCTGGGCTTGGTATTCCTTTTGATCTTATCCAGCAGACCTTTTCTTCTGTTTAAAGCATGCTAATATGCTACAATCTCTGAAGTCCTCTTCTGTGGCCACTTCAAAATGCTTTAAAAATGAATTATTTCCTTAGTGCTGACAGTACAACCTGAAAGCTTTTTCAAAATGTCTTTGTTAAAGATCTGAAGAGACCTAACAGCCAAGCACTGGTGCCTGTTCTGTATATTTTTCAAGGATTAAAAGTTATCACCACAAAGGATGCAGAAGCCGATTAGTAAAAAGCAACTGCCTGCCTTCCACACAGTTGTTTTAACTTAGAATATTTTGATTCTAACTGAAAACTGACGATCGTTCAGCTGTCTGTCTCCAAAACTGAATTTCCAAAGAAAGTAAAGCAGCAGGGGGGTCAAACAGTAGAGGGATTTTGTTTGTGTATTTGTAAGGCAGAAATGCTTTTCAAAAGTAAAATACAAAAGTGCCTACTTAAAATGTGTCTAAAATGAGCAGGAACTTGAGAAAAAGGAAGAAAAAGACAAGCATTCAAGTCTAACAGAACAATAATGATAGGAAATCCAAATTACTAAGTTTCTTTAAGTTTGGAAAAAGGAAAAAGGCATGTTGATTCCAAATGTTTGCCTACTCAAATAAACATATTTAATTTAACTAGGTTCATATGCTGCTCCAAGCATGCCTGACCCTGAGCAGTAAGGAGGTTAGGAACTAAAACGGTAATAAAACAGCATTCTGCACATGCCCAAAGTTATTCTCGCCCCTCATCTTTCACATACATCCCAAAGCAGAACGCGGAGCGGAAAGTAGCCTTCGAGGCCACGAGTGAAAGACTCGAAGGGAAGCCCTGATCCTCCCCAGCTCAGAAAACACCAGCGGCCGCGACCTCCTCCCCTGAGTTTGCAGCCATTTCATTTCCACAGTAATGGGCAGGAGCAGCTGCGCCAGAAAATTTAGTTCGGGGGCGCAAGAGCGACAGCACAGGCAGCGAAGGGGCTGTACCGCTGCAATGCATACTTGCCACACATGCAAATCTTCTGCGCCTAAAAGTTGGGGCAGTGAAGAGGTAAATGTTTCAGCCGCGGGCTCGCTCTCCCGCGGGACCACTCCTCACCCTCAGCTTTGCGAGCGCCCAGACCCGGCTCAGATCCGCCCAACTTTCAACCCCGCGGCCTTGAGGGCATTGGTGGCTGGAGTTGCCAGGGGGCGCCTGCGCGCTGGGGGTCGCCCTTCTCCACCCCGCCTCTGCTGCGCCGTTGACCCCGCGGCTGAGCTGACGCCGCCCGCGGCTCGCTTGCTCCCTATTTTAGGAAAAGCTTCGGCGCCTTCGCCTGAGCGGCGGTGGGGAAACTAGAGCGCCTCCCCAGTATTCGGCTGGCAAACTTCGAGCAAGGAAGGCTGGCGAAGGTAAGAGGAGCGGGAAAAGAAAAGGTGGCTCTTCTTTCCTTTCGGGGCTGTCCTGCAGAATTAACTTCAGCGGGAGCGCGGGAGGACTACGGAGCCGCAGGGCGCGCGCGCTGTCATTGTTGTGCCCCCCCCCACACCCGCTTTTCCTCTCTCTGGGGAACCTGCTGAGCTCGTGCTTTTAAAAAGGGCTCGCGAGGCTAGAGACTCTTTGAACCCTCCCTCATTCTAAACTTTGCAAAGCTGACCCCGACGACCCGATGCTCTGGGCTGTGTATTTCACGGCGAGGGAGTCCTGGGGACAGACTTGGTCCGGGACAGAAGGCAGGGGGCGACGGGCGCTGCAGCCTCTCGGTTACGACGTGCCCCGCATCCTCTCTGCCCGCCGCTTCATTCTTCCTTCGCACCAGTTGAAAAAGTGCCCGGAGTAGTCTGCGCATCAAATTCCCCGGTCCTCTGCCACAGCAGGAATGAAAGTCGGGTGGTGTAAAATTCCTCTGCTCGGTTCCTTCCGTCTGTTGAGGGAGATAAAAACAGGCTGGTGGTACAAGGAGAGAGAGAGAACTGTGGCGTGAAATCGAGAAAAAGCAAATGAATCTTGGTGGCTTTTTTTTTTCATGGACAGGATAGCTAATAAACATAATTTTAATCTGTTAGTTTACTAAAAGATGTGATTACATATACCTAGGTTAGCTGGCCTTGACTAATCTTGAAAAGCTAAACAACATTGAACCTGTTTAGTTCTTGGACCACCAGGAAATTCTTGGACCACCAGGAAATTCTTGGACCACCAGGAAATTCCAGAGCTGTCGGCTAGCTAGGAAACTGTAACACCTTCCCAAAAAAGGCAATGCCAAGCTTCTTAGGTATTGTTGCCAAGAAAACCAGTCACCAGTGGGTGCGCTTCACCTGAGGGGATCTTTACCTTGTACGAGAAAAATATTTCAAATTCATAAATTTGTCTATTAATATTTGACTTAACTTAGCACCCAATCATTTCCTAATTTTATTTCATAAGAAATGTTCAAGCTTGAGATATTGCATCACAACTTGGTCTTTGAATTACACTAAATTATATGTCTGTTTCTAGGTGCTTTTCTTTACAGTTTCTCTTTAATACTGTTTGATCTAAAATCCATACTTCAATGCTGTATTCACATTTTTCTTAACAAGTTCCAGAGGTATCATTGTGAAGGCCCCCAGTTTAAAGAAGGAAGGGAACAAAGTTAGCAAAGTGAGGAAACAGTTAATTTGCCCTTAGAGGCATTATTTTCCAAAATGAACTGTGCTTTTGAGAATTGTATCACTCATTCTGTGCAATAATTCTTGTAAGTATTGAATTTCAGAACCAGTTTAAAATGTGGAATCCCATAATTCTTAACAATATGCTCATTGGGTGTGATGTAACTTGCATACAAACTGGAGGGACCGTTATCTTCCAGTCTTGTGGTTCCGCTTTTAAATACCATGTCAATCTTTAATAAGATTGTTTCTATCCATGATTTAATGAAAAATGAGAGGGCCTACGAGGTATGTATTATTGATATGATGGGATAGGCTTGTTGGAGTTGATTTCACCCAGTGAAATTCACCTGGCTCCTTGGTCCAGCACCAAACTAGGCTGGAGAGATTGTGGGGGGAGGGTAATTTTGTCATCTTTAGACGTTTATTTGTCCTTGAAAGGAAGCCCTTCTGCTCTAGCACCTAGTTTTGAGGATGTGTACAGTTGTCTGAGAATGTATTCCCTCCCTCTTGTTTTTCTGAATTTTTGCATAATTTTGCCACTGAATGTTTACTAGAGCTTCATGTGGGACGCACTGTTATATAAAGGGAGTCTGATGCTTCTTTCATTTGTTTCATTAACCATGTCAGCTGGCAGGCAGTGTCCCAGTGTGAAAAGATAATTGCCCTACCTCATACCAAATTACAAGCATGGAGCTGGTAATGTCATGATTTGGGAATGGTTTCCTGCCTCAGGACATGAACAACTTCCCATGATTGAAGGAAGCATAAATTTGGCTTTGTGTCAGAATACTACAGAAGAATGTCAGGCTGTCTGTTAGCTGAAGTGCCAGTGGTTGCCCTAGTGGAGACTATATGTACAGTAGCTCAAGGTTGAATTGTTGGGTTCATGGTGTTCTCTCAGCTTGCTTCTCTCCTTGCAGACATTTCATTACCAGGCTAGGTGACATCATCAGTGCATGTGGGAGTAAATTTTGCTGGCTGTTTATATGTGGTAGCTTGTCTTACCAGCCAATACCCTACTCAAAAGGTAATCAAGTTAAAAAAAAAAAAATCCAGTCAAGGCTGGTAAGACAAGCTGCCACATTCAAACAGCCAGCAAACTCTGAGTGCCAGCAGGTCATATAGCAAGATGATGGTCCCAAATGTATGAGTGAGTCTACAAGAGAAAGGTGAAGAAGTACAGGGAGCCCTCATTTAGTGATCCCCTCGTTTAGCAACAGTTTGCAGTTATAATGGTGATGAAAAAGTAACTTTTTTAAAGATTTTTTTTTCTATCCCACCTTTATTATTTTTATAAATGCTCAAGGCAGGGAACATACCTAATACTCCTTCCTCCTCCTCTTTTCCCCACAACAACAACCCTGTGAGGTGAGTTGGGCTGAGAGAGAGTGACTGGCCCAAGGTCACCCAGCCGGCTTTCATGCCTAAAGTGGGACTAGAATTCAGTCTCCTGGATTCTAGCCTGTGCCTTAATCTTGCATTTACGACCTTCACAGGTCTGTAAAACAAAACAAAGCAAAGCAGAAGTAAGATCATAAGCACAGTCATGTATCGTTTAGCGATCGCTTCACTTAACAACTGAGTTGCTGGTCCCAATTGTGGTCACTAAACAAGGACTACCTGTACAATCTTTTGAAACAGCTAAGTCAAAGTCTAGATTTAAAGCTATAGATATATTATGACAGGACTTGAAAACAGTAGTTCATCTTAGAACTACCTTAGAAAATCCTCAGTGTTGCTGACCTGAAGAAGTTTGCTGTGGATGAATGGGCCAAAATTCCTACACAGGTATTGATTACATTTGTTGCAGCTAAAGGTGGTGCAACCAGTTACTAAATCTAGTGTGCACACACACGTGCTAGTTCATTTTGTTTATGACACAAACAAGCATTGAATTATGTTATTTTTAACTCAGTTTTATGTATCAGTAGGACCAGTATGAACCTCTATTAATAATCAGTGACAAAGCAGCACCTTTACTGCTTCAGTTCCAGATACTGCATACTTCTAAAAGGATTTTTCTTCATCCCTTTAAGTCCCAAGAAAGTAGTGCTAATATGACATTGCAAAACATTAGAAAGAAATGCTTTCAAGTGTGCTTGGACAAGCAGAGCATCTCTCCTTGAAGCAGCTGTGATCTCTGGAAGGCTGATAATTGCTTTGAAGGCTGATCCTGATTATTTGAGGATGCACAGACAAGTAACAGTGGCTCTACAGGCATATGCACATTTAAATAGCCTGCAGAGGGGCTGTGTGATTCTTCCAAAGGGCTCAACTGTTTTACCAGTGTAGAGAAGAAGTGTTTATTCTTACTGGGCTAATATTCCTTGCAAAGCACTTCTTTCAGTCCCTTTGCCCAGCCTGGTTGCTACTAACCACCTGGCACCAAATGCATTAGGCAAGCATGCTTAGCTCATGATTCTTATTTAGCATATGTAAATAAGGTTTGTGACAACATCTTACACTTTTTAGCTATTATACTGAAGACTTTCAACATTTGGCTATGTACCCTTCCTTGGAAGAATCTCACTGATCTCAGTAACTGAAATCTGAAAACTATTAATTTATTTGAAAACCACCAGTTTTTTCAGCATTAACTTGAACATTTAAGCCTACTGAGTCTGATAATTCACATGTATTCTCATGCTTTATTTTTTATGTTAAAATATATAGACTACAAGACAAAACAGCTCTACAACCTTGCTTTGGAAATCATTAGGGACTGTCATGTTGTTTTGCAAACTATATTGAACTTGCAGATTTCAAGAACAGGTAATTAACTTAGCACCAACTTAAAAGAGTATTAGGTACATTCTTGTACTACGTAAGCTATAAACATTTCATTGAAATTCACTGAAATTTTTCGTTCTAGGTTTAAGGTAATTTTTCAGAACAAATGAACAAAATAGCACTTTCTTGTAACAATGCCATCCAAACCAATTACATACTCATGTAATATTTTTACAGGTCTAAAACTATAACCAAAGCAGTATAAAGGTGCATAAAAATATTATGCCATTAAATTTTTATTTTTTTAAAAAAACAGGTAATTGAAAAAAAAAGGATAGTTCAAACCATTTAACACTGCATTTTCTTTTCTGAGTACATGGGAGGCAAATGCAAGAATAAGAAGAAAGCAATGGAAAATCTTGCTGTACTGAACAGAGCTGTATTTAGATTTTGGTTTTGATTGAAGCATCACGACATTTTTAGTTTACTAGTCCTGCTTCAATTACTGTGCTTTCCTTTAGGTACTTTATGGTGATTATGCAGTTCAGAGATGTCTGAAAATGCTATGGTCAGTATATATTTTTTTCCAACAAAAACAAGGCAATATTTTTTACAAGTTTTAAGTAACTTGGTACATTAAAACAGTTCACCCCTAGGGATTTACATCATCTGAAGGATTTCTGATTGCTCTTGATGACTTTCTTTTGGTAAATCTTCACTGTGGAATGATGAGGGGCACAACAGTTGATGCAGATTTCTGGTAATTTGATACAACAAAACTTTAATATGATTTTATAAGGGCTTCTTGATTTTTGCCATTTTCATGCTGTTAGTTTCAGAGTAAAATGTCTCAGGGAACTGGTATGCAAGGAATTAAATGCATCAACAAAAATAGTAATCTTAGCAACACTAGCATAACAAACATTACTAAGAACAGCAATTTCATTCCAAGCACATTGCAGTGGCATGTTGGCCAGAAATGCTGAGAGTGGGATCCTAACATTTTTAAGGCACCATGTTGAAGGAATATGGTTACAAATTAAACATGCCTTCAGGTTGAGCTTGATGCCTGCTATCTGCATCCATGCAGTTTTCTTGGCAGTATTATGGAAGTGGTTTACCGTTGCCTGCTGGGATGCTTTTTTTCATTTCCTAATCTGGCCAATAGCCTTGGAATTCCCAGGTAGATCTCCATCCAAGCACTTAACCATAGCCGATAAAGATGTGCAAAATTTGCCAATCCAGGAATGGATCATATGGGAGAACCTGTAAGCCCTGTGAGAGCCAGCTTAGCGTAGTGGTTAAGGCACCAGGCTAGAAACTGGGAGACCATGAGGCACGAAGCCAACTGGGTGACCTTGGGCCAGGCACTTTCTCTCAGCCCTAGGAAGAAGGCAATGGCAAGCCATTTCCCAAATCTTGCCAAGAAAACCGCAAGGACTTGTCCAGGCATTCACCAGGAGTCAACACTGACTTGAAGGCACACACAAACACACACAAAAGCCCTGTAAATCACGTTATTTCCATCAATGTTCCTTCTTATGTCAGGTGTATAGCAAGACCGTGTAAACCAGCCTTGCTTCAGAAGGTGGCAGCAGTAGCCAACTTTGGCTGATCTCAGAAACTCTGCATAGTCAGCCATTAGGAAGGTGCAAAATTCAGTGGTCTGGGAATGAATCTATGGTAGAACCCTGGATGGTTCATTTCTGTCTGTAACATGCCATTTTGAGAAGGCAGGGTTCAGCTGCCTGAATGGATCCAGCTCCAAATAGGCCTCATGCATCCCTAGTCACATCTGATTTGGAGAATTCATTTCTGGAAACTTGAAATCCTCCCCTGCCACCCACCCACCTGGAATGGCATGCTTTGGAGGAAGTGCACAAGAGCTTCAAGGAGTGCAAAATGGGCAAATAAGTTGCTAACTAGTGACACATGGTTCCAAAATCACATTAAGTTGAAAGTTTTACACTGGTTTTCAAGTTGTTCTATGAAGACAATCCAAAGTGTTGGTTTTAACTTTTGAAGCTGAAAGCACTTTAAGCAGTCTCTCAGATAGTCAGGTCCTCCTTCTCCTAAATTATGGAACACACTCCATGGGATTCCTCTTTAGCCCTCCTCTTTCCTCTTCCACCAGACACTTTGAGTTGTAAAGGAAAAACGGAAAGACTCTCTCAAGTCAAATTATGCTCCTGGTGGCTTTAGTTAACAAAGCCAAGTAGTTTGCCATTGCCTGCTTCTTGAATATCAAGAATTTTGACTGACTTTTCAGTGATTCAATCGAAGAATTTTGATTGAATTTTCAACTCCCCTGGGATGCCCTGGTGCTCCCTACCCAAGTACTAACCAGTTATGACTCTGCTTAGTTTTTCTGAGATTAGCTGAGGTCACCTAGGTACCATCATCTTCTGTGACTTTCAGTAATAATTTTAGTTCATTTTACAGGTCTGTGTTTGTGTATGTATATATGAAGAGAGAGTTAACTGATTGTTAGCTGCCTTGTATGCTCAGCAAGAGAGGCAAGGTAGGGATTTAATAAATGATAAGGATTAAAATTATACATTAACTTGGTAAATGTGAAGGCCAAATCCCAGAGTTGCTAAGGTAAGTTCATGGTTTGTACAGGCCTGTTGGAATGAACATGGCTAAACATGACTTACTGTTCTCTCTTTCAAATGCTGTCCCAAATGCTGTTCTTTCCTTTATTCAGAGCTCAGTCTAGCATTAGAATCCAGATTGGGTGAGAAGACACTTCATAATGTGGATTTTCATCCTTTCCCATCTGCTAGTAGGGTTAAACAACCCCATTCCACCTCCTAATCTGCCTTTTAAATACTTCCTTTTAGCATTAAGAAACATTATACTGTATTTCTCCTCAAACGGCCTAGTTTGACCTCCAAAATGCTAGAAGTAACATACTAAGTAATATATTTTATATCCAGATTATGTTTGTTTTACAATCTTGTATTGTCCTTTTTCACATCAAGTTCTGCTAACAGATTGGGATATCAGTTTAACTTTTCTAGATTGGTGCTTCATGATGGAAACTTTCTAGATACAGCGAAGTCTCTAAAAAGAAAACTGTTAAGTAAAATGTATACAGTAGGTATTACAGACTGACCAGGAGACACAAAATATTTTTAATTCCCTAAGTAGATAGTTTTGTTCCACTTGTTTACAAGATAGAAACTTTGCGATTTAAACAGCTGTTCCATTCTAGAAAACTTTGAATAATCTGATTTTTGCAGTAGTTGGAATTGGAACAGCTACCCACATAATCGGAATAAAATTAAGAGTAAAATAACACTGGAAATTATGAGGTAATGCAGCAAAGATCTGCACAGTATCTATGGCAAAACATGAGTAAGAGGGGAAAGCACCTGATCTGTGGGAAATGCTGCCCCTTTTACATGTTCACTTCAAAGTATGTCAATGAAGATTCTCAGTCATCCAGGTGGAACTGTCTGTAGGTTGAGTCATGGCAACTGGATTTCTTTCTTTTCGGTAGAAACGTTTCGCTGCTTGTCCAGGCAGCTTCTTCAGTCTGGGCAAACATTGGTGAGGGGACCCCATATATGTCTTCCAGGGTGGCTGCATTGTCCCTACACCTGAATGGCTGTTAATTGTGCCATGGAAGACATTTGGAAAACACCACATACCGGTATATTTCCAACCCACCAACACACTGAGACAGAGGCTTGTACACCCTAAAGATCCAACACCGAAACATAAGAGGAGCAACGTGGTATATACAATCCAGTGCAGTGAGGAGTGTTCTGAGCTCTGCACTGGGGAAACCAAACAGCCGTTACACAAGAGGATGGCCCAACACAGGAGGAGCAACACCAGTTTACCTTCATCTAAAAGAAAAAGGACACTCATTTGCGGACAACAATGTTCACATTTTGGACAGAGAAGATAGGTGGTTTGAGAGGGGGGTTAAGGAATCCATCCATGCCAAAGTGGAAAATCCTCCCCTCAGAGGCGGAGGCCTCAGACACAACTTGTTCCCCATTTTTCATGCTGCTCTTTCATCAGTCCCCAGGAAGATTAAGACCACCAGGAAGGCCACTCTTAACAATCCACTTGGGGATGAACAAAGGATCTAGGAGTAAGACATCCCAAAGACAATCCACACCTCCTTGGCACAATTAACAGCCATTCAGGTGTAGGGACAATGCAGCCACCCTGGAAAACGTATATGGGGTCCCCTCACCAATCTTTGCCCAGACTGAAGAAGCTGCTTGGACAAGCAGTGAAACATTTCTACCAAAAAGAAAGAAATCCAGTTGCCATGACTCAACCTACAGACACTTCAAGTATTTATCCATGCACTGTATTTCTTTACATTGTGTGCTTAATGCAAATTTTTACACACCCTGAAAATGTTTAATGTGGCTTATGGAAACATTTGGGAAAGTCAAGTTTATGTCTTACATAACCCATGGAACATCTCTTTAACAAAAAGCAGCTAATTGGAGATCTCCCTAAATTGAGAGGTAACAATAGAGTCTGGGTCAGATGCTCTGCTTATCTTTAAATACACACTGAAAATTAATTTCACCTACATTTCCAGTACTGATTACTATATAAATTATTCTATTTCCACTAGCTTAATACACCTCAATTTCTTTTCATAACATTGGGTCTAATATTTTTTGATTTAATGATTGCAGTTTCTTCCCAAGACTGACCAAAGGCTAAACCTGGACCTCTTTGTTCTTAGTTTACCATTCTTACCACTGCATCACACACACAAAAAATGATATGAGGCAAAGGAAGATTAAGAAGCTGTAAATGAGAATTTACTGTAAGTACAAATAAAAGTTATACTGGATAAGACCAGAGTCCAGTCAGAACCATCATATCTGTATTACGGTGGCTGACCAGATGTCTTGGAATGACACAAACAGGACAGCTCTCACTTACAGCTTGGTCACCTCATATGTGGACTACAGCAATGTGCTTTACCTAGAACTGCCTTTGAAGACACCTTGGAAGCTTCAGCTGGTCCAGAATGCAGTAGCATAAGCAGTTATGGGTGTACCATGGTACTCCCACATAGCAAGCTGAACTGGTAGCATGGGGTCTAGCTATTTGAAGGACCATATCTATCTATCTATCTATCTATCTATCTATCTATCTATCTATCTATCTATCTATCTATCAATCAATCAAATTTATCAACGCCCATCTCCCAAAAGGGACTCTGGGCGGTTTACAATAAAACATAAATAAAAATATAAAACTATAAAACACTATAATGCATAATACAATAAATATAATAAAAACCATGATGGCTGAAAGTTCTTTATGATTTGCAGGCAGAGCTGGGTCCTTCTAAGAGACTAACCATCCCCAAGAATGGCTACTCTCCCTCCCGCCCCAGGCATAATTACAGAACCAGGTCTTTAGCTGTTTCCTAAAGTCCAGGAGAGAGGGAGCCAATCTCACTTCCGGGGGAAGGATATTCCAAAGGGCAGGGGCTGTTGCAGAGAAGGCCCGCCTCCTGGACCCTGCCAGATAGAATTCTCTTGCAGACGGGGTCCATAGCATGCCCTCTCTGCACGACTGGGTGGGACGGGCTGATGTGATGGGGAGGAGACGGTCCCTTAGGTAATCTGGACCCATGCCATGTAGGGCTTTAAAGGTGATAACCAACACCTTGAATTGGACCTGGAAGCATACTGGCAACCAATGCAGCTTGCGGAGCAAAGGAGTGATGTGTGCTGATCTTGGGAAACCCAAGATCGCCCACGCAGCTGCATTTTGCACCAGCTGTAGCTTCCGGATACTCTTCAAGGGCAGCCCCATGTAGAGCGCATTGCAGTAGTCTATATGGGAGATAACCAGGGTATGAGTGACCATTCGAAGGGCCTCTCGCTTCAGGAAGGGGCATAACTGGTGCACAACATGAAGTTGCACAAAGGCCCTCCTAGCCACAGCTGCCACTTGCTCTTCGAGCAGGAGCCGTGAGTCCAGGAGGATCCCCAAGTTATGCACCGGGTCTGTCTGGCGCAGTGCAACCCCATCCAGAACTAAAGATGACAATTTCCCAGAAATTGAGAAGCCATTAATCCACAGCCACTCCATCTTCCCTGGGTTCAGCCGCAACCTGTTGTCCCCCATCCAGGCCCCCACAGCCCCCAGGCACTCAGAAAGGGTGGCCACAGCATCACTTACTTCACCCGGGATGGAGACGTATAATTGGGTATCATCTGCATATTGATGATACCTCACCCTGTAATGACGGATGATCTTGCCCAGTGGTTTTATGTAGATGTTAAAAAGGAGCGGAGAGAGTACTGAACCCTGCGGCACCCTACAAAGGAGGGGTCGCGGGCTGGATCTCTCGCTCCCTATCAACACCGACTGGGACCAACCCTGGAGGAAGGAGGTGAACCAGTGCAGAATCACGCCGCTCACCCCCAACTCCCTAAGTCGGTCCAGAAGGATACCATGGTTGATGGTATCGAAAGCCGCTGAGAGGTCAAGAAGAGCAAGGATGGATGCACTGCCTCCATCTCGCTCCCGCCAGAGGTCATCCATAAGTGCGACCAGTGCCGTTTCCGTCCCATAACCGGGCCTGAAACCTGACTGAAAGGGGTCTAGATAATCCATTTCATCCAGAATCCTCTGGAGCTGCAAAGCCACCACTTTCTCAACCACCTTCCCCAAAAAGGGGATGTGGGAGACTGGGTGAAAATTGTCTAGTATAGTAGGGTCCAGCGATAGTTTCGTGAGGAGGGGGCGCACCAGCGCTTCCTTAAAGGCTGCTGGGAATACCCCTTCTCTCAAGGATGTGTTTACCATCGCCTGGACCCAGCCACATGTCACCTCCCACGCTGCTTTCACCTTGGGTCTAATTGGCACGTGGTAGCATTTATAGTCCGAAGGATCCTGTCCACTTCCTCGAGTTCAACAGGATCGAACTGGTCCCAGATAACCTGGTAAGTATGTTCCCTGGGTATCTCCTCCGACTCTGTCTCACGCTTGGAGTCCAACTCGGTCCAGATCCGAGCGATTTTATCCTGCAGGTGCCCCGAAAATTCCTCCGCGCAGTCCTGTAGATGGAAGTCTGACTCCCCTTTCCCTAAAAGGGATCAGGTAATCTTAAACAGGGCCGCTGTTTTTCATCTTTTTCCTGCTGTTTCTCTGTATCCTGTAAGACAAGACAGAGTCCAAGTCCATAATGACATCAGATGGGACCCAGGATATGTGCCTTCTCTGTTGGGGTGCCTGCCCTCTGGAACAGCATTCCCCCAGATATTCTAATGGTCTCTCTTTTAACCATGCCTTTCTCCAGGTTATGGTGTGAAGGATTTTATATGTTTTTAGTGGATATTGTTCCACCAAGATGATCTCCCTTTTCTGTTGTGTTTGATGTTATCTGTTTTTAATTATGTACACCATCCAGAGTTGTCAAAGAGTTGGGTTTCCTTAGAACTAGAGAGAGAGAGAGAGAGATCCACTGCTTCTGTGGGTTCCTTGATTGACCATGACATGACAGGGCTGTGCCATGGGGAGGTAACCTTCCGGTTAATGGTGCTACAGTAGGAACTCCACTTGTAATTCTAAGGCAGAGTTAGGAACTTTTTCATAGTCAAGGGCCATACTTAATATACAGTACTTTGAGAACTTATGGTCCTCAGTGTGAGTTGGGCCATACTACATGAGTGGGGTGGGGAGGGGTGGTTTTTTTTGAGGAGTTTGAGGTTCATCTTTGTTTTTTAAACCTAATCTGCCTATTTTAGAGCTTACATTTTTTATTTATTGCTCACCTCAAAATGGCAGGAAAACATAGCATCATTTTTCAGTAATCATGGTCAGAGGGGGTTCTGAGTGCTGTGAAAGAGGACTTGAGGGTTACAGGTTGCCTATCCGTCTTCTAAGGGATGATTGGGTACATTTTTGTTATGTATGTTTTATAATACCTTATTGGGTAATCTAAACAATTTTGATAGCGTTCCTTTTCATATTCTGCCTTTAAAAATTGTTGTGTTTTTATTTTGTGTGTTGTCTTTTTAATTAAATATTTTTCGATTTGGTACAGCATTTCTAATTGTTTCTGTGTCATTATTTACTAAAAGAAAAACAAAACAGCTGCTAATATGGCCAAGAGACAGGTTTTATTCATTATGTGGGTCACATAAAGATCCTTTGTCAAGGAATATTAAAAATGAAAATAAACAGAAATTAGAAGTATTTTTAAAAAGCTACACTGATAACACATTTTGTCAGTTGTACTGAAATTCACAATCAGATTGGACTACAGTTCAATTCTTCATTGTACAGGGATTTACACTGCAGGGCGATACTAGTACTTTCTCAGTTCCTGCTCTTAACTATTGCTTTGAGAAACCAATAACAGAATTTGAACATATCACCTGAGAAATGTGAAACTGACGTTTTCCACGTTCTTTGAATTCCTGTTTCTGTGCACTCTAGTGATAACACCTCGGAAGTGCTGAAACCTCTCAGCATTTGGTTAGCAAGTATTGGCATGAGTGGCTGTCAGAAAATAAGCCTCATGGGGTATCCATGAAATGTACTAACTAGATTTTTTTTTAATGCAAAAAAGAATTGACATACAAATCTGCTCTGGCTCTGGGGGGTTTAAAATGGTAATTATTCCACAAGAATAATTGGAAATTTTCTTCCCTGCTGTGTCTTGTGTCACTTTGCATACAGCTATTTTATTGTCAGAATTGAGATACAATGATAAGCTAGTGGGTTGTTGCATTTTTCACAGTGTAAGTGTAAAACCTGACAATTCAACAATTACATCTAGGAAATACATTTTAAAAGAATCAGATGAACATTTCGTGTTGGGGGGGATTGTTCATTTGCCGGGCTGTGTACTTTTCTATTATTGTTTTGACCAGACAGTTGCCTTGGAGAAATTTGTCCTAGATGATTTTATTTCGTTTATGTAAGAGAGAAGTTTTAAATGCTAGTTTAATTTTTTTTAAGTGAGTGCTAACTTTTTCAGTATATATGTATTTTATTATTTTGCATTTTATTATCACATAACAATACGCAACTATACATAAGAACTTAAGAATGATTAGCATTCAGTGAAAATCAAGCTGAGTTCTTCTAGTCTACTTCTGCTGTCAACCTAATTCAGAACCTGATTATCAGAGCCTCACAGATGCATAATTCTGCCCTTAGCTAGGTAAAGAATCTATCCAGAAAGGGGCCTGAGCTATCAAAGTGGAAAGCTGGCTTCTTTTTAGTCTTTCCAATGTAACATCAGAAAGAAATTATGTAAAGAACTCAAAAGAATCTGTCTATCAGCAGGATAACACTCCAAAAACCTGTCAGAACAAGACCAAATTTGGAATGGCAGAAGCCAACAAACAAAAACTGAGTTTTAAAATGGGTCAGATTTTAGGAGCTAGGAGAAAAACATTCTAGGAGCTCTGGAGAAAAACACTTTTTAAAAAACCCCAATTCATCCCAGTGGGAGAGACAGTGGGCAATGGCTCGGAACGTTGCTACCCACTCCATTCTACCTGCTCTTCCTTCTGATCACATGATCCAGAGTAGCACTGCTATTATCGGGTTGGAAAGAATTCTAGAAGCCATGCTCTGCATACTTTCCCTACCTTGTTTAATTCATGGCTATAAATTAAATAAAAGGAAACCAAGTTATTTCAGAAATGTTTACTAACAGGCTGGTTACTGATTGATCAGATGTTTTGGTAAGCACTTTGCCAAATAATCTCACACCAACTTTTAGCTTCATTCCCTGCAGACGTTGCTAATTCTGTTCTTGTCACTGCAAGTTAGAAATCGATCACTTCTTTGTATAAAGTATTGTCAGGAATGAGGCAAAGAAACAATGCTGTATCAGGAATGAAGGTCTAGTCTTTATTGTTTTACCGTATAAACAGAAACTTGCCAAAACTGAGGAGAACTAGCAAACTCTAAGGGAAAAACTCCAGAAACTCTAAGGTGGGTCCTACATGATCCTCTTGGCCGGGTGCCCAAGGCTTTCTACACTACGCATGCATTTTTCCCCCTGGAAGGGGCCCCCTCCTTTCTCACCAGCGATCTCCATAACATCACCTTCCCCCCCAGAAACACATTCCATCACAACTATTGATTTTGATGGGTTAGAAATAAAGGTAACATCCAGAAAGATCTCAGTGGCTGTTCTAATTCTTCTGAGTACATGCTCTGTTGTTTGGTCATTTCTGATCTCTGTATTCACT
Source organism: Candoia aspera (assembly GCF_035149785.1). Lineage (NCBI taxonomy): Eukaryota > Metazoa > Chordata > Lepidosauria > Squamata > Candoiidae > Candoia > Candoia aspera. The sequence continues at coordinate 107,152,839 of NC_086153.1, forward strand.
GTAGTTCAAAATTCTGTTTTGTTATTGTAATAATTTGAAGGAACTCAGACATCTAGTATTGAACTTGCCCCTAACCAGCAAGCAAGATCTGCATGTCACATGATGGCAAATGTCATGTGGTTCACTCTAAATTTGATGCATCGATTTTTTAAAAAATGCATACAGGGACCACCAGATATAACATAAAGCTGAGATTCAGGAAAAGCTATTTTAGGCTTATCCAAGAAATGAGGTGCTCAGCAGATTATTTATTTATAATTATGGCAGTTGTATTTATTTTGAATGCTCAACCGCTATATCACAAATTGTGCTGGAAATTCTACTCAGTTTCAAAAACTGTTTTGCTATTCAGTTAGAGGAATATAAGCCCACAACCTTACAGATCTATAGAACAATGATCTGCATAAGTCATTTGGATACAGTACTGCATTCTAAAAGACTTTTACACTTATGTTCCACTTTTATGACTTTATTTGAAAGAGTGATTCAGCTTGACATGCCTTCCTTATGGGTAATCATATTTAGGGCAGAACTGTGAAAATATTAGAAAAATTAAATTATGGACCATAATAATATGAATATAAATTAAATTGCCTACTCACCTCTGGTCTGCTTTGTTCTTGGAAATAGGGGGTTAGATCTACAAACTGTCTCCTAGAACAGAAGTGATGTTTTGGTATATATGAGGCCCTGATCTAACGGAGGAATCTCTCTAGTGCAATGCCACAGTATTTGTCAGTACCTCCTTTCCTTGCAGTCTTCTGTGCTCTTCAAAATCTGTTCTAGATAGTTGGTTACCCTTTGGAATAGTGGAGAACATGGTGCCATAGCTCTAGAAGGAGGTGAACTTCGGGAAAAAGAAGTTTCCACCCCTTTTTCCATTATCAGGATTGTTCTGAGTAGAATGCTGCACAGAGGCACACCTGTGAATGCTAAACAACCTGGGTTTAAACCTTTCACTTTAAGCAAGCATATACATTGCTGATATTGTCTCCCCGTGCACCTTTACAGTCTTGTACTTCTCTCACCTTCCTCTTTCTTTTTCCTAGGCAGATAAAACAAGATTGGAAGTCACGAGAATCAATGTGGAAGAGTATGGATTTCTAAAGAGTCAATTATCCTAGTGGCTGAATGTTTGTCATAGCAGCTCTTCAGGACAGACAATGCGATACTCTAACTACAGAGACAGTGATTAATCTAATACTGCAGCCATGGGAGACAACTCAAGCTTTTGGGACAGCTTGATAACTGTACACCCAATCTGCATGAACTGGAAGTCAGAAACAGAAGGATCAATCTATCATTTAGCTAGCATTTTGTCTGTGGTCGGCTTTATGGGTGGAAGTGGCTTTTTTGGCCTGCTTTATATTTTCTTTCTGCTGGGGCTGGGTTTTCTCTGCTCATCGGTGTGGTCATGGCTGGATGTCTGTGCAGCTGACATTTTCTCATGGAATTTTATCCTGTTTGTGATCTGCTTCATACAGTTTATTTATGTAACCTACCAAGTACGGAGTGTGGCTTTTGACAAAGAATTTCAGGAGCTTTACAGTGCTTTGTTCCAGCCCCTGGGGATCTCCTTGACCGTTTTTAGAAAAATTGTCCTCTGCTGTGATGGAGAAGTTATTACATTAGAGAAGGAACATTGTTATGCCATGCAAGGCAAAACTCCAATTGACAAGCTCTCCTTACTTTTATCAGGAAGGTTTGTATCATGTTTATCTGTGCTTCTACCTTTAAAAACAAAAAAGTCCAAGGATACCAAATCTTTGGCTTCCTTTGCATTTTTTGAACCTGTTTAAAATGAACACAGTAGGTTCAGTATTTTGACACTTCAATCCTAAGTGTAAAAAACAGCCCTAGGTCAAAGACATAGTAGCCTAAAACAATAACAGGCCGTGGATGTGTGAGAAAGCATTAAATGTGGCAGGATTTATCTTCTTGAGGAAAACTACTTTTTCCTTTAGCATTGGAAAAGCTTAAGAATACCGACAACACAGAAAATTGAAAGATGAAAGTTTGGATAGGTTTCCTGGTACTTAGAATATTGTATATTCAGTATTTTTCATTTTTCCATGGCTAATCCTTTTTAAAATTGTTGTATCTGGCCCCCAACCCCTATTTCTGCTTCTCTATGTTTTGAATTGTGTAACAGGATTTGTTTAATTTGTATAATTATGAACACAAAAAAAATTGGATTTCTTGACAGTTTCTTATATCTGGCACTTTGAGACCTGCACTTACCCTTGGAACATATTCAGTATGTTTCATGTGAAGGCTGTATTCATTTTAACGTCCCAATTTTCATTAAAGAGTGCCACATTCTCAAATCAGTTCCTACAACATTCCATTTATTCCAATTTCACTTCTTTCTTCCATCCCTGTTCTGTAACATTGGAGAAACTGCAGGTTGAATATAAAAGCTGAGTTTCTTGTCACCTTGTCTTGTACCAAAATCAGAAATGGGGGAAATCTTTGTCATTGCTAAGTACTGAAGTCTTTTCAAGCAATCTTTTTGTTTTTAATTTGTTCATAAAAACACAAAGTAGTATAGAAGATAGATCAATACAGTGTTGGATGATCTGAAATACATCTCCAAGGTTTTCTGATTCAGAATTGCTTAACTATGGCAATGATTTAAAAAAAACCCTCACCTTTCCAAATACATCATTAAAAATGAAAAAGAAAAGTTTGGGATGGTGAACAGTGTACGTAATTCAGTTCTGATATTCAAAGCAAATTGATAGCCCCCAGCTTCACTTTTTTTTGTATCAAAGTGGTGGATCTAAGGATATTAAGCTGTGACATAGATCCTGCAGGGTTATAATCTGCCCATGCCTAGGATAATGGAACATTGAAACCTATAATGAAAGTGAACATTATCTTAATTTTTAAATTAAGATAGATCTTAATTTTTAAAATAGATTTGAGTTTGATGGCTCAGTAGGTAAAACTCAGTCCTGTGTAAAGCTTAGCAGTTTCATTTTCAGATAGTGCCCTGTGTGTATGAACAAACAGGGTCTGGGTTCAGTTCTGAAAGAAAATCTATATAGCCAGCCACCTGTTTTCAATAGTGGTCAGTCAGACAGAAATGTTTAGCAGCTCCACAAGTATAACAGTAGCAATCTGATTCATTGTTTTATTGTAAACCGCCCAGAGTCCCTTTTGGGAGATGGGAGGTGATAAATTTGATTAATAATAATAATAATAATTCTCAACATACAGGTATGTGGTCTAAACACTGATAATTTTATTTAGAATGATATCTAAAACCCTTAATAAGATTATTCCATGTGAATTTGAATTATTATAATCTCCCATTTCTTATTCTAAGAAATTCTTTGAACTGTGCATAATGGATATATTATAATCCATGTAGCACATTCAGATAGAAAAACTTTGACAGCTTCCAGCCATTTCCATTGTCCATCTACAGTATCTTGTCCTTCTGGCACTGCAGTTACAAGCCAGGCTTATCTTGCAGAGTGAATGTCTTTGAAAACAGCCTACTTATTTTTCCTTTTTTGCCAGGATTTCTGTTGTAGACCTTTGTTGTTGTTTTTCTTTGGGTTTATGCCTTTCTTGAATACTTACTGGAGAATTGCCAAGAAGATTCAAGAATTTTAAGGAAGATGTGACCTGGAATTATTTTCTGCTTTTGCATCAACAATTGCCATTCTCCATATGATTTCTTTTGCTAGTATGGATGGAAAATCTATTAATAAATGTATGTAGTGTATTACTAAATGCATATGGATAGTAGACCTAAAGTTGATGACCCTCCAAAATAAGACATTCTTTAATGCCAATGACAGGGCATATATTATGCAAAATTTAAACATTCTTCACACCTGGCCATAAACCTAGGCTTTATTTTCCTTTTCTTGTGCTGGCAGTTATTAACAAACTGATCTGTTTTGTTAGAGTTAGAGTGACGGTGGATGGGGAATTTCTGCATTATATTTTCCCTCTTCAGTTTCTGGATTCACCTGAATGGGATTCACTAAGACCCACAGAAGATGGCATTTTTCAGGTAGGGAAACTTTGTGAATCTATTAGATAAAATTCTGCTTTTCCAGAACTGAAGCACAGAGACTCCAGGAAATGCCCAGTTTAGGATTAAGACCTGTCTCTCTAAATATCTGTCTTTATGTCACTTTTTTGAAGAAGGAGCCAATTGCTGTATTTAGTCCAGGTAATTAAAGAAAATGCCACTGGAGTAAAGTTTGTGAAAGTTTAAGCAAAATACAGGTTCAGAAACACTTTTTGTGTAGTCTTTTTCATGTATCACCCAACATTTTCTTCCCTACATGCCACTTGAATTGAGCAGCTGCTGCTGGCATACAGAACTATGACTTTGGAGTTGATGGAACATCCAGAGTCTAGAGTGGTTTGCAATGCCAGCAAATCAGGTTGTCCAGCATTAGGGTTGTCTGATCAGAGGAAGACCTTTTAAATATTTTGATGAGAACTTTTGGTCTAGTGGTTAAGGCACATGGGCTAGAAACCAGGAGGCTGTGAGTCCCGCCTTAGGCATGAAAGCCGGCTGGGTGACCTTGGGCCAGTCTCTCTCTCTCAGCCCAACTCACCTCACAGAGTTGTTGTTGTGGGAAAAATAGGAGGAAGAAGGAGTATGAGGTATGTTCGCCGCCTTGAGTTATTTATACAAATAATAAAGGCGGGATAAAAGTAAAATAAACAAATAAACATCTCTGATTCCAAAAGGAATGTTTTGAAAGCTTTCCTTCTTACTTATTCTTCTGATGCTATTTCCTAATCTGATATAAATGGAAATGGCTTTATTGATTTGCTGTTTCTATAGAACACATTCTTCTCACCACCACTAGCCCATACATAGCATCCTTTAGATTGTGGGGATGAACGGCATATTTCAGTTTATAAGACTGCAAGAGGAGATGGGAAATGTCAGATATTTCCTGGTTTGAATTTCTATATATGTATGTGTGCACCTTCGAGTCAGTGTTGACTCCTGGTGGCTTCCTGGAAAAGTCCCTGTAGTTTTCTTGGCAAGGTTTTTCAGAAGGGGTTTCCCATTGCCTTTTTCCTAGGGCTGAGAGAGAGTGACTGGCTTGAGGTCACTCAGCTAGCTTCGTGCCTAAAGCAGCAGTAGAACTCTCAGTTTCTAGCTGGGTGCCTTAACCACTATACCAATCTGGCTTTCTGGTTTGAATAGGAGTGTCTAATTCAAAAGTTTGTAAAATGATGAATCAGCTCCAGGAATGGAGGGTATGGGGTCATTGTTATATAGTGGTTCCATTCCTATGTGTAGGAATGTTTCCAGTAATTCAAAATGGGGATCAAGAGATCATACCTCTCTTCCCTCTCAGTTACGTTCTGTGGTGCAACAGTAGTACTTTGTCCCAATGCCATTTAACAGGTGCATGAAGCCATCCGAGGTGGTCATTACGCTAGCTGGCAGACCACCATTCCTAATATTGATTTGGGAGAAGGCTAAGACTATTAGGGGAGACCTTATCAGTTGTACCATGACCTATAGATGGACATACAGGAATTACATGGAAGGGGGCCTTCTCTTGGGCGGCACCTACTTTTTGGAATCCTCTTCTCCAGATGCTAACTGTGGTAATGTTTTAAACTTCAGTGTATTCACCTAGGTTTTCTCTGGGCGAGTCTGAATATATTTTCTCATAAACACATATGTGTACTTGCATACAGACATCCTTCAGGGGGATTAAAATGGTTACAGTTTTTATGTTTAATTGCTGATTTTTTAAAAGAAATGTTTAATTTTTTTGCTTATATTTTTTCTTGATATGCTGAAGGAAGTAGTATATAACTAGAAAGATCTGTGTGAAAATTAGCCTTTCACATGGGTGAACCAGATACTCATTTTTGCTGCTTAAGAAAGCTAGAAAGGCTCCATCTGCCCTTTGTTGTACCATATGCTTCAATCTGCCTTCCAGAAAAGCTTCCTGAGAATGTTCCTTTAGATTCAGACTCAAAAGCTACCTGGTTTGTGAAGACCTTGGCACATGGCTCAGTTCCATGCCATTCTGCAGAGGGTGGGAAATGTCCACTGACTACAGGTAGCCCTTGTTATTGGACATGAGGCAAAGGTAAAGGGAGCCAAGGAAAAATTAAAACATTTACCAATGAAAAAACGTGAAGCATAGAATAAAAATCTAAAAATGAACTTTTTTTTCCCAGTATTTTGCTGCCAAATTTTGGTATATGATCACAGGAGATTTCTATAGTGATTGACCAAGTAACTAGATCCATGATGTGAAACTGGAAAAATTGCATCTTTCTTCCTTACTCTTCCTTACTTGCTTTTCCTTCCCCTTTCTCTTTTGTTTTCACATTTTGGATTTTTAGCTCCTTAGTCAAGACACTTACTCTCTGGTAGCATATATGTAGAGCAAACACGATAAAACCTCATTTTAATGGATCATTTGATGGGAAGGGGTGTCCATTAAATCCAAATGTCTGCAAAATCCAGCATGAATTTTGTGTTTACCAGAACTGCTGTTGTTTTATCAGAATGCCAAAATTAAGGATATGCCTCCTCTGGATAATCTTGTCTTTGAAAGAAATACAGTACAGATAGATAGCTTCTACACTTGGATGACTTATCCAGTAAGAGACATATACTTAGATCACAGTAAGAAAATGCTAGTAAAAGAAGAGTTAGAATGAAAGTCAGGAAAAAACCATTTTGTAATTTCAATTTATAAGGGTAGGGTAAGAGAAAAGGAAGGGTTTTGTTTTTGTTTTGGGGTGTTTTTTTAGCAATCATAATGAGAAAAAAAAATCACCTTGCTTTCTCTTTTTCCCTTTCCCCACCCTCGGGAATATGTCTTTCAGGTGACCCTTACTGCCGAAACAGACTGTCATTATGTGGCCTGGAGGAGAAAAAAATTGTATTTACTCTTTGCAAAACACCGATTCATCTCACGTCTGTTTTCAGTCCTGATTGGAAATGATATTGCTGATAAACTGTATGCATTGAATGACAGAGTGAGCCTAGGGAAAGGATTTCGATACGATATTCGGCTACCAAATTTCTTTCATGTGTCAGTACCTAATACACCAAAAAACACCCCGCAGACCACTTTCAGAACAATTCAAGACAACAACATTAAAAACAATGTACCTCTTACTACAAAATGACAGAATTTTGCCTTGTTGCTGCCAGGATTAAATGGTGAAACATACTGTGGTGGTGTCATGTGAAGATTCTCATAAAGGCAACTTTAAAAATAAAAATTATTTTTCTGTCCTAGCAGACAATCTAGTGTGACTCTTCACACTGTTTAGAACCAGCAGACTGTACACATAGATTGTGCATTATGATTCATTTCTGTTGACTTGTTCTGCTCATCCTATTACTTTGGGAGTAGAACAGGGACAGATATGAATCATTATTTGATACAACTTGTAATTGTACTTTCTTTATTGTGTTTTCAAAAACATCATTTGCATAGAGCTTTTCTTCCCGCTTATTAAGACCTCCTTGTCATCATGAATTATGCAAGCCATTTTATCGTAGAGAAGAGCAACAAGCAAGCCATCTTTTCAAGAGAATCTTGATTTGCTTGCTCATAATTACAATGCATAAACTCGGCCTTCAGATTTACAGAAGATGACACGTGTGACAGACAGAACTGAACAACCTGTAAAGTGTGAAAGAAGACTTAACACTTTCATCCTTTCTATCATAAAATGATGATTTTGGATGTACAACAACGAAATACATAAATATTATTTGAATTCAAAAAGTGCATCAGTCACTTTAAATGTTGCAATTTATGTAGCAGAAAAAACTTCCATTATTCTTATAGCACACAAGGCAGCTATAGTGCCTTGATGGAGAAGACACTATATTTTGAGAAAGGTGGAAATGTTATGGGAAAGGAACTGTTTCCCATAGGGCAAATATTTGCGGGGGGGGGGGTCCCCTAGTCAAAAAGTAAAATAAAAAATGGGGAGTTTTCAAGCACTCTTAAACTACTGCCAATCCAGTGAACTGAAACAAGGGCAATAAAGCACCAACCATATTATAAAAATTCCAGAACCCACATGCATACAAACAAACCAGTCTCCTTTCCTTTGCTCTAATACAGTATATCAGAGCCAACCCCGGGAACATGTAAAACTATGTAGGAATCCCCACAAATCACAGTATTACTCATATCTGCAACCACTTTGAGGGAGAGTTTGAGATTTATAACAGGAATCAAGCATGTTTTTCATCTCAGGTTCTGAATCTAGACAAAGCATCCATAACGCTTTGAGAGGTTAACCCATAATAATGAAATGCTGGATGTTACTTTAGAAAGGTTAAGTGTTCCTAATGCCAGGTATTGTGAGTTGAAAGCTTATGGTAGATGCTTTAAAATATTCCTCCTCATAACTTAGGTTCTGTGCTTTATAGAAACCTACTGGTACAACAAGAAAGAGATAGGAAGCACAGGAGATAAGAACTTGAAGGATACATAAAAACATAAACAGTGCCCTGCTGGATCAGACTGCTAGCCCATCTAGTCCAGCAGTCTGTTTTCACAGTGGCCAACCAACTGCACAAGAAAGCCCACTAGTCTTCCTATAGATGGCCTCAGAGGCTACCAAGGCTAATAGCCATTGATCCCATGACTTCCATGAATCGGTCCAACTCCTTTGAAGCCAGCCAAGGTTGTAGCCAGCACCAAATCTCATGGTAGCAAATTCCAAATTCTCTATGTTTAAAAAAAAATGTCCTGATTCTTCCAGGATTCAGTTTCATTGAGTGACCTCTGGTTCTAGTATTTTGGGAAGGGGAAAATAGCTTCTCCTTGTCCACTTTATCCACACCATGCATAATTGTGTACATCTTAATCATATTGCCTCAACTGGGACCAAGAACACCAGCTGAGATTTTAGATTCACTCATAGATTCAATATTCACGCTTTGGGAATATTGAAAAGTCCCTCATTTTTCATAACTTGGCCACTTGATTTCTTTTTAGATAGCAATACTAGTTTATTGTGCCATTTTACATGCAAAATCAACTAGAAAAATAATACTTTAACTTTATAATAAAATGCAATCAATTGCAAACACGTAATGATTATATAGGAGATGGCTTAATCTTATCCATGTTTCAGGATTGAATACTGTGATATTCTTCAGCTGTACTGTAAGGTTACACAGGTTAACTTCTCTTTAGAGGAAGAAAGGTGTATATTCTTTCTTATCTCACTGATACAGAATTCTGTATTTTTAGGAATAGTGAAGCAGAATATATGCTTCCCTGCTCCTCAGTGTACCACCAGTATTGAAATGTGATGAAAATGTGATGAAATGGTCTGTGATTCACTGTTGGCTACTGGTTCTAGAATAATGCTATTGTTTCTATGGAGGGAATAACTAAGACAAATGCCATTATTTTTAAAATCATGTTCAAAACCCAGAGAGATTTGAGGAATAGATTTTGAACTCTAATGCTATGAAAGCATATTGAGCCCAGAATCTAGTTATCTGGAAATGAAATAGCACTTTCCTTGATCTGTCTGATTCTTGGCTAACCACCATAAATTTTCCCATTTATTTTATTTAGTAGATTAGTAATGATGCTTTACCATTCCAGTTTGGATTAACATCTGGACTGTCACTACACTGTTCCTTTCTAGAAACTGAAATTCTAGGACAATTAATTCAAATCAAACCAAATAGATTATATTGTAATTGCAATATTGATAACATAAAGAAACATGATGAATTTGGAGTGAACTATTAGTAGCACTGATGTCTTATATTTTTGTTGCTTATACTCAGGGGAAGCTTAGAAAATGATAATTGTGACTTATATGTAAAAGCTTTAAAAGAATTGAAACAATTTATATTTTCTATTCTAAATTTATTTATCCAGTGTTGTACAGAGAGATACTTTACAAATACTTAAATACTAAATTTTAGTAGAAATGCATATTTTCTTAGCATTTCAGAATAGTTTGACATTAAGTATATGAAATAATATGGAATAGCCAAGGGTTTTAGAAATAGTTTTTAGCAATCTGAAAAAATATATTAAACATATTGGTACCAGCAGGCATGTTTAGTAGTACATTTACACATAAAAGCCTATATATGTTCAGCAACCCTATCAATATTTGTTCTGCAACCACTCTGTTGTCCATGCATATATAAGATTCTAAAATGTAATTGTTTAGTTTCAAGATAAAACTCATATGGTTTGCGAAGAACATCTAATGTACTGTCACTGCCATCTAGCAATGCATATAGGAGACATCTGTCTGCAGAAGGATCTATCCTGCATAGATATGGAGCCATGTGGACAAGGAAGTGCTGTTTGCATAGTTTCCAGCAAAATGGAGCAATTGTGCTTGTCAATGTACAGGTCCGGCAGGTGGGGGGAGAGAAACATTCAGACACATTAGTGAGGCAAAGGAGTTAGGTGAAAAGACTGTTTATTCTGTGTAATTACATACTTGGTGTTTTATAATAATTTACAATAAAGTAAATTAATGTTTTCATCTTTTATTAAAGGACAGCACAAAAAAGATAAGCAGCATGCTCATAAAAGCGATAAACATTTCAATAACTATGAACTCTTAAATGGTTACTTGTTGGCTTTGCATTAATGAAATACAGTGATCATTTCTGTAGACAAATTGTTATTCATGGTATGCAATGAATATTTATTGTATTCTGTCTGACGTAGATTAACATTTTAATAGTTTCATCCCCTGCTGTTATCTTTATAAGCTGTGATAATTAATGGAAAAATAGGAATAATTACTAAATGTGTGTGAATAACAGATTACTATTCATTAATGTTTATTCTAAAATACATCCTACTTTTTTTATATAAAACCTTTGAAGTTTAATATTTTAAAACAAAAGGACTGATGGAAAATATAAACAAGCAGCTATGGTAATATACATATTAAGATATTAGAAAACATCTACAGAAAGAGTATGAAAAATCTAGATTTTTAAAATAACCAAATTGGGGAGATATGGAAAAAATGGATAATAACCAGGAGTGCATCAGTCAGCCAAGATCTGGTCTGAATTCAGGACTTGAAAAGCATGATTTTGTTTGATCTGAATCTAATAGAAGACATTGTACGTAGCTCACAGTCGAACTGTGGAGTCCTTGGTGCCCTCTGAGCTTGGCTGTCTGCTTGCAGATGTTTCGTTGCCCAGCTAGGTAACATCATCAGTGCGAGTGGGTGCGAGGTTTGCTCCCTGTTTATATACAGCAGCTTGTCTTGCCAGTTTGGGGGGGGGAACTACCAAGGGGAAAACCACAATCCCACTAAAACTGGCCAGGCAAGCTTTTGTACAGTATATAAACAGGGAGCAAACCTCACACTCACTCGCACTGGTGTTACTTAGTTGGGTAATGAAATGTCTGCAAGCAAACAAACTCAGATTTGAATCTAATGTATTAGAGTTTCAATTCAGTAAAGACAGGCTATAAGGGGTAACATTGAAAGTCTACAGCTAGTTCATTCTGAGGCAGAATAGGATGAACGTAGCAGGATGGTGGTGGCCAGCTTAAAGGAAATTAATGCTTCAACTGGATAGATTCACTACTATTGTGTGCCTAATATATTATGCTATACAGTAAAGGAACTTTTGTATGATATACATAATTGTCCAGCAGCAAGCACACTATTTCAAACTTGTTCAGGCAATGAACAAGCAATCTGTCCCTAGCAAAAGGGAGAGATACAAACAGCAGAGCACCTTCTTCCCTCAGTGCTGTGATAGGGTTTGCAGAAGTGATAAAAATCACTGGCCAGCTGCTAATAAGACCCAATCACACCATTCAACACCTCCATTCATCTAAGTCCATATATAGAAAGAAAGCTGCAACAGCGTTTAGGACCCTGCAAAGACAGAAAGTCTGTTGAATCTCTTAAGTCACCTTCAAATGACTGAACCGATTCAAATGCACTTGATTAGATCCAGACATCAAATCTATGCAAAGAAATAAATTGATTGAATCGCCTTTCAGTTCTGTTTTCTCATCAAAGCTTTGTACAGCAATAGAAAAGACATCTGTAGACTCTGATATTTGTGTGACACCGAAGACTTCAGAGGCAAAAGATGATTTATAATTTCAACAGTGTCCCCATGACATACTGTCAGAATCTCAGTGTGCCTGGGCCCAGAAAGTTGCTTACCGTTGACTTAAATCACCTGCAACTGACTTGTTTACACTGGTCACTGGATTTATGTATTTCACAAAGGATGGACATTATTTCTATTTCATTACCCTGAACTTGCATTTTCCAAAATAGAGGACTTTTGTTTCTTCACAACACATTTTGAGAAAGCCCCTAGTGCAAGCCAATGTTGCCCTGTATCAATGAAATCCAGCTGGCATTTCTGGAGGCTGTATAGGCTGCACTACTATAGTAGGGTATGGGCATAGTTCAGAGATCAACCACATTTTCCCACCCCTTTTTTCTAGCCTGTAAAATCCTTTTATCTCTGCCTTATATGATTTGGAGTTCTAAAAAACTCAAAAAGCTTGCAATTATTAGAAAACCTCAGTTGGCACAACAAAGATATTCCTTCTATTTTTGAAGGAAATTTGGTGAGGGGGTTCTCATGGCCCACATAGCTAGTTTGGGTGGGGTTTATGTTTGTTTGTGTGTTTACTTTGGTGAGAATTAATCTCTCTTCATACTGTTTAAAAACAGGAGCAAAGCAGACTAGCCAATTTGGTGTACAGCTTTCCTTCTTTTGAGGAAATCTGATCTATTTATGTGTGATTTGAGCTCTATGGTGAGCATACTTCCATTCCACATAATGGAAAAAAGCAGGAGAGTTCATTTAAGCTGAAGAGAATTTGGAAAGGTGGCACATGCTTTCTGCAGATGAATTTAAGATGGTAATCTGAAGAAAAGTTTGTAATTTCTCTAGAATAATTATGAAACAGCCTTGCTAGCTTTCACACTGAAGGGAGAAATTTGAAAATGATAAATGAACTTAATATACAACCTTACCAGTGGCCTGTCAGGAGCAGGAAATACCCCACCCCAACAGTAAAACAACTCATTTCTCACATCATCAGTGATGACATCCAATGGATTGTGTCCATTGTTCCTAAGACTGTGACAAGTGATAACCATTCTTGTTTAAACTGTGAAGTATATAAACAGGAATTTTAAGTTGGAGGTAAATTAACAGACCCAAATTAATATTTATTGCTTGTAGAATGCACTAAAAGCTCTTACCTTATGCTTTCAGGAAATAATAATTTTGTATATTAAAAGCATGGGGCCTTCAGGCTCTGTCACATAAATCTTCATGACAATCCTTTCCATATGGCTCAACTGTGAAGCATGAACAAGAAGAAAAATAGTTTAAATTTATTTGGGAAGCCTACATGCATATAAATAAGAGCGCTTTGGAACTTGATTGTGTGGATTCTAAACATTCCACATTCTTTCAGTAAATATACAGCTATGAGTTCCACCACTTTCAGTTAACAACAATTCTTTGAAGTAGGCTAACTTGAGAGAAAGGCTGCCCCCCAATCTTCTGGAGGCTGAGGCTGCAGGAAATTATGCGCAATATCTTGTTTTCAAAAGATAAATGAACTATATGCAAGGAGTGATGCAGTTACCTCTTCATATTCCCCCGTGCATTACAATACCTGTATTTTTTGTATATGAGGTAACTCTGGAGTCCATGTTAGAAAAGGGTTCAGAAAAAGGGGTTAGAAGATGCATCACCTATTGTAAGAGATGTGAAACTTGGTCATCAGTAGTGGTAAGTCAACGGTGGTTGGTTTGATTTATGGCTTAGTATTGGTCTGTACCAAGCCATTGTGCTTTATAAACCAAAACTTATGGTTTATAGCATGTTGCACATACTCATCTTCAGCATAACATCTAATGCTGAACATCATTAAGCAAACCATGGCTAAATGAGATATAAGACCGCGGTCAGTGGCAAGGACTTTCTGGAGACCATTAACTGAGCCTTTAAGGAGAACTTCAACTCTTACTGTACTAGCAAGGCCTAACATTGGGTAAAGTGAGGCAGCTTTCTCAGTCAGCAGATCTGTGGAGTCATAAAGGGACAAAAAATTGTAATTTTTTAAATCTTTCAAGCCAAAGTAGTTTACCTTTTGGCTTTGGGTATGAGAGGGCTACCAGTTCTGGGCTGCAAATATTTGGATGACGGTAGGTGGCAGCAAAGAGATACAGAAAACTCCAGCAATCAGCTGATCTTTGCACTCTTAGGTATGAGTTGAAGGAGAGAATTTTCATTTGCTCATTTTAGACAGCTAAAGGTCTTGGGTCAGATGCTTCTTGATCTTTTACTGCTACATCAAACCTTTTCTTAACCAAATCCTCCTCCTCCTGCATTTTTAGTCTCTAGATCAGAATATCCTGAATCTTGGTAAACATGTTAATTGTATTCATTCATTTATCTGGAGTACCCAGGTGTACTCGGAATGGGCTCCCTCTGGTGTTCAGTCTTCCCGGTGTGTGTGCGTGTGCCTGTGCATGGGAAGAAAAAAAATCCTGTTACTAGGACTGTGCACTTGCTCTGATTCGGATGAAGTGCTTCAGACCTGCAGGAGCACAGCAAGACACTATTATTCATGAAAGCAGCTGCCAATCTTTTCTCAGACTTCCCAGCCAACCTGCCCAAACAGATGCAGCTGATTTCCAAGTCTCATTCATTTAAACGTGAATTACTCTTTAAAGCAGTTGCAGCATTTTTTCTCGCAGAAGCCTGTGAAAGCAGGGCTGGATTTAGACATGGTGAGGCCCTAAAGCATGGGAAGCTGTAGAGGCTCTATTTGGAAAGTGTTAACAGAACATCAGACTGTTACAACTGAACTTGGCAAGAATGCCACCAAGATGCATTACAAAGCCATGATGGGGTGAAGAAGGGCCCTCTTTGAACAACAGATGCAGAAACAAACCAAGTTTCAGTTAATGAGGATCATGTTGTTGGAAGTCCTGGCAAATCCAGCATGCCTCATTAGCATGTGCATTAACATGTAAATTGAGTTCATCCCAGGATGCAACTCTCCTGCTGTTGAGGAAGCTGTTGCCAATTCCACTTCTTCTCTCTCTCTTCCTCCTTCTTCCACCCAGGGAGAAGCAAGCATGCTGCTCTGCTCTCCATTCATCAGGGCCATGATGAATGATGAAGGATTCTGCCCCTTTCTTTCACGCAGCCCTTGGCAGCAAATAGGGCTGAGGGTTTAGGGCAAACTAAGTATTTAGAAAGAAAAGAAGAACAAAGGAACTTCATCTTTTCCACCAAGTTGGATGTAACAGAACCAACAATAAAGTCAGTAAGAATTCTTTTACTTATCTTAACCTAATCTGTCTAAGCATATGATTCTTTATGCTTGGGAGGGCTGAGTATGTAAGATCAATAACCTGTGTTTCTCTGACATGCTCACTCAAGCTATTTAAGATAATATTCTTTTTCTGCGCCAGCTTCTCAGCTCTGTTAAGCTCTGCTCCATTTCAGTTCTTCTAGCAGGCCACCAAATGGCTTCACATGTGCAGGCTTAATTTAAGAGACTGTCATGTATGAAATCACAATAAACCTGTAACAAATAAAAAATCCTGAAAATTGGAGAGGTTCCTTCAGACTGTGTAGCCCCAAACTGTAGGCCAGTATTTCTCAACTTGGCAACTTTAAGACGTGTGGACTTCAACTCCCAGAATTCCCCAGCCAGCATGCTTTAGGCTCTTAATTCTGGCCGGCTGCTTCAATGAGCAACAGAGGGGTGCTGTGGTCCTCTCCAGATTGCCAGAAGCGTTTCTTCCAATAATTTGGAAGAAAGCTTGCAGAGCCCTAATGTTGCTCTTTAGGCACTTAATCGTGACCTTCAGCGGAGGCTGGCGAGCACCAAGCGCTGTTTTTAACCGCCCCCCCCCCCGACGGACAGCCAAGTGCCACCGTCCAGCAGCCGAACTTTTACGCCGGTGGGACGGGAAGAGCCCTGTACCAAGGAAGCGCCTGCGCGCTCCCCCACGCCGTTCGTTTCAGAGGGCTGCAGGCGTTGGGAGGGAGCTGGCGCCGCCCGCAACTTACTGGTGGCGGCTGCTTGATGCCTATTTTAGTCAAAACCTCCGTTCCGCGGATGGCAAGTGCTTCCCGCAGGCTCCTCTAGCAGGCGCAGCGGAGCGACAGGGCGCTCGCGAAGGAGCGCGCCGGTGCTGGCAGCCACCTTCGGGCTCAGAAACTCTGGAGAAGGTGCCTGGACAGCGGTGGCCCGGACAGGTAAGGCTGTAAGCCAGGAGGGGCGAAGCAGGAGGAGAGGATCCCGGAGCAGCCAGATCGAGCTGCGGGGCCGGCCAGCTTTGGTGCACAGAATTGAGGCAGCCGGGAGGGCGCGCAGGGCTCGGCGACGTTTTCCGCAACCCGCGCTACTCACGAGCCGCCTTTAGGCGGTGGGGGAGGGAAGACTCCCGTGCAACTCTGGGCGGGGTGTGTGTGTGGAGCTCGCGGAGTTTGGGCTAGTTACAGCCTTTAACGCGGGCGCGCTGCTTCCCAGAGCTGTTACTTTGTTAGCCTCGCCTGCTGCCTATCTCCCGTTTCGCCTACCCTCGGTACATGCCCTCTGTACCGCCCTCATTGGAGTCACGTCGTGACCTGAGGAAAAGCTGCAGAGACTCACGCCAAGGACCCGCGGGGCGAGTAGAGTTGAGTTCCGTTTGCAGGAGCTCAGAGACCGCTCCTTAATTCAAAAGACCCCAAAGCAGATTACAGAGGATTCTTTCCAGACCCACCTCCTTTTATACTAGAAATGTCCTAACTTCTTGTCATCCAGAGTGCTGAAGTCAAAACGCAAAAAGCAGTATAATAATACTGTCCTTTTCTGTTCTTCTGAGAGCTGAGCCTTAACTCAGAGGGGGTGTGAGCATGCCCAGGTACTCAATCATCCCTGTGCCACCACACAGGACCCTTTGAATGTGTATTGATGCCTGAAACAGAAGGGAAGGCTGTTGAAAGCCTTGCCCAGGCCTGTGCAGGATGTGCAGATAACTAGCTGTCATTGTTCAGCCATATGCACAAGCCATACCACCCTCATCATCTAGGCTTATTACCATGAAACAAGCAATTTTCTGAGAGGAAGAAAAAGTGCAGCCTTTTACAATCAGCATCCAGGTTGGTTTGAATATTGTGTGTGTGTGTGTATGATAAAAGCTTGCAATAAATTGGCAGCCCAGATATGGCCTTATTAACTCCCTTCCAATTATGCCCTCCCCAAGATTCCTGCAGTTGCTATCTAAGAGGAATGTGATGCCCTTCCCTGTTATCCTGTTTCATCGCTCATGTGGGCAATATGTTCTAAATACCAGATTTATTAGCTTATAAGTATACTATGAGCCAGTCTGGTGTAGCGGTTAAGGCATCAGGCTAGAAACTGGGAGACTGGGAGTTCTAGTCCTGCCTTAGACACCAAGACAGCTGGGTGACCTTGGGCCAGTCCCTCTCTCTCAGCCCTAGGAAGCAGGCAATGGCAAGCCACTTCTGAAAGACCTTGCCAAGAAAACTGCAGGGACTTGCCCAGGCAGTCTCTGAGAATCAGACACGATTAGAAATATTTATTTACTTATTTACTTATTTTCACTCACACACAGACATGCACACTATATTTATGAATGTATATATTTTAAGTAATATTCTTCTCCCATACGTTTAGAATGAATATTGTGAAATAATTTTTTTTGAGAGAGAGAACCGGTTTGGTTTAGTAGTTAAGGCACCAGGCTGAGACTGTGAGTTGTAGCCCTGCTTTATTTAGGCATGTAAGTAGGTGGGTGATTTTGGGCCACAAAGCAGTGGCAACCCCCCTTTGAAAATGTTGCCATGAAAACTGCAAGACTGACTTGAAAATGCACAGGTGCACACACACACATAAAGTCTTTTTTGCCAAACATACATGACATTAAAAAACAAACATACATTAGAATACATTAAAATGCACATTTAAATATATATGCCCACACACAAATGCATACACATATATTATACAATTTTAACAAAATCTTGGACAATGTTGCGTCATACCAAGAAAAAAAATGCAGATTACCTTTTTGTATAGAATTATTCAGTTATTCACAAGGACATTTGCTTTGAACAACCAAGACCCCACTGATATAAAACACACTATGGTGTCCAGTGGGAATTTTTTCTAACTGCCTGTATATCTGTGAGGTTGGGAATCAATACTTCATGATGCGGAAAGTTCACTTGTTATCTCTTCTTTTTGCTTCACTTCCAGAGAAACACCTTAAAATAAAACATCTATTTGCATAGTACAAATATATCTAAGGCACTTAACGTAAAAATATTACTGTCTGGAGACATAGATGTGGTTCAACCATTGCATGATGCCACATTATGGCTCAGTATCATGAATTCAGGCATAGTGTGAAGTAGGTCATGTTGTATTTATTTTTGTCTGGACATGAGGGTCGAAGTAGAACTGCACAGTATATGTGTGGAATGACTTCTGAGGTTGCTGGTTCTTTCTTTAGAACAGTCTCAGGGAGTTTTGCAGTTGTCTAGCAACTTCATGGCTGCTTTCATTGCATAACTTTCTTCTGTAAGCCATTTTCCTGATTTGAATTACCTTTTTTCAGTTTCTGTTTGAAAATAGCATCCTATGGAAGTGTCTTTGGAAGAGCGCCGGCTCTTCGGCTACAAAATGGAGATGAGCACCGCCCCCTAGAGTCAGACACAACTGTGCAGGGGAAACCTCTGCCTTCGCCTTTATGTAGAGAAAGGTTAACTATATTATCTCCTACCCCCAGCCTATGGTTATTTCCCACTCAACTTCAGAATATTTTCAAACATTCAAGGAATTGCTGTGAAGTTCAGAAATACTTTTTTTCCAACTGAAGTTGTCCATCAAAAACAAATCTGCATTGTGTATCAAAAAATTAACGCAAGACAAAATGCAGACAGTAGTGAATTCTGCATTCTATTAGAATATTACCTAAATATTTAGCATAAGTTGAATACAAGTTACATATGCATGTGTGGATGCACAAACTACAGAATTGTTGAGAGAATCACTATCAAATTTATTGAATATAGATAAATATCTAATTTTTGACATATATCACAGACTAGATGTTTATTGAATCCCCTTTGCTGATATTCATAAGCAGACAGTTTTCTGAAGAGTCAGATGTATTACCCTTAGCTATGTTACGTTTGAAAATTAAGTGATTTTTTTTGTTGCCCTTAAAACTTGGCTGTCAAAAAATTGTGTACTCTTTTGCTTCTTATCTGCTATTCAGCATTGCAATAGCTACTATATTTAGTACTGCTGCTTAATGTCACAGCTACATGGCGGTTGGATAGGTGTGGGAGAGATAAGCAGAACTCTAACTTTATTTTAAGTATTCTGTGCTAACAGTTACTTGAGTGCCAAAGCTATACCCATTGCTTTGCTGAACACACTTCACGTATGCAGAATGACATAGATAAGAGCACATGTCAATATTGAGCTAGCTCTGATAAATACAAGGACTGGTTTTATTTAAAAAAAAATTAAGTGAAGACACAGACATTTTTCAATATGTTCTGTATATAACATTTCAAGCTCTCAGGATATGTCCCCTTTCATCTGTCTTGCAAAAAGAGGGCCATTGAGTCACACTGCAAGTGCAACCTAGCAATATTTCTTTTTTAACAGGCTGCTTCAAGATGAACTCCACAGAAGCCAGTTCAATTTCTGCAACCCCTTTGAACTTCAGCCTGGACTTCAGAAATGCTACCTCTGTGCCTTTGAATGAAACTGTATGTGAAAATTGGAGAGAGATCCATCATCTGGTCTTTCATATGGCCAATATTTGTTTTGCAGTTGCGTTGGTTATTCCAACTACTTTCAATCTCCATATGATTGTTTTACGAGCTATGCTGACAATAGGTAAGCAAAGCAATATAAGACTCAAACAGTATACTCTTAGAATCCACTGTAATTGAGAATCTACTAGAATATATTAAATTTCTAAAAATTATTTCTCTATTTCTGCTGTTTGATTTTGTTTGTTTTTTTATAAGGTGCTTTGGATATGTGTAGAAAAACAATCTATAAATACTTTAAAAAAAATAAATGAACAATTTCATTTTCTGACTGTGCTTCCAGTCAAATGTGGGTGGTGTTCTTCTGTATAGCTTTAACTTGCATTCTTTCCCAGGCATAGTCTTTATTGTTCTCACTACCATCATCGTTAAGTCTTTTTTTGGTAGATGTCCTATGGAAGATAAACAAATTCAATCACAACATTCTGCTGTACTTAGTTTTCTGGATTAGGGATGGCAGAGTTGTATGCCTAATAATTTGGCACATTTTTATTTTTGGCAGGATGTGTACTTTTTATCATCTGGGCAACGCTTTTCCGTTGTGCTGTGGATATGGTGATCTGGAATGTGGTATTCCTTGTTGTCAATCTTCTGCATTTTATATACTTGCTGTACAAGAGGAGGCCGGTACGTTCACTAGCACTAAATCAATGATAGATTGCCTAAGAAAGTTCTTTAAAAGAATCAGGTCTTCTTTCTAATAAATGGGCTTGTTCAGCTAATCTATTGATGTATATACTTACTATACCATGACCTATTTTTGCTTTCAATTTTTTGTCACTTTAAAAAATCAAGTGTAAGAGGTAAGTGTGTTTTTAGTGTACTGTGTTCTTATGCCACCAAATTTTCATTTACTTTGCCCATAGTCATGGTGTAAGATGAATATAAATATCGAGGAAATACCAAGTGCCAAGATTTTTGCTTTTGTACTTAAATTATATTATGTTGTTTTGTTTGTTTTTAACCTTCTTGAGGGGTCTAAGCCACTTAGAGTTCTTTAGGATTGGAGCAGCATATAAATCCCAATAACTAAGTAAATAAATATAAATATTCAGGCTTTCATGGGAGTACTTGTTATATAGTGTTGTTTTATGGTTGTTATGTATTATTTGCTCTAAATATTTGTTTTTAGGGTTGGTTGTTAAGTTTTGAACTTCTTCTATTGGACAACATTTTGTAATTATGGTGTTGTTTGGTCTGTACTGTGCCTCAATAAACATTCCTAGTAAATACTACTACTACTAATAGTAATAATAGTATTGTAATATCTCCAATAATAATAATATTTACAAGAGCATTATGATACATAGTTTTTAATTTCAGTACCATTCCTGATTCTCAGTAGGGTAGAATTTGCTCCTCCTCTTCCTCTTTTTCCTCACAGTGTCTTCACCACAGTGAAGTTTTCTTTGTCATTATTTATAATACCTGTAGCTCTTCTCCCACTGGGAGGTTTGCATGACACATTGAAGGTCATTTTATTACATTTTCATAAAAATGGGAAATAGATTAGTTTTAGGAGAAGTAACTTTACACATTTCTCTAGTATATTTCACATATCTCCAGCAAAAGTTCATCACAGTCTACTTTACCAGATTGTCTTGTATATATTGATTTATAAGTGGAAAATATTCTTTATTTTGTTTTGCATTTAGAATCTTTCATCATATCTAGGGTTAAAGTAATACATTTTTAAAATATATAATTGCCTTTCATTGGACAAATATATGCTTAACCTTTTCCCTGCTATTGATCTGAAATTTCCAAAATGTTTTTTCCAAGAACATGTTGCTCCATTCAGGTCATACACTCGCCTGCAAGAGCAACACATTTTGAAGGCTGGGTGGGGGGGAAATGGAGGGAAAAAGTTTTCCTTCCTTTTCCCTTATCCACTGGAGAAGGTGTTCTTGTTTTTTTAATGGAAAGAATGAGGACATACCTTCATATATAGTGACATATAATAAAATTTCACAGGATGATGAGTTGTATCCAGGGAGTAAAAGGAGGCTCGTAGCCTTAGCTGAAGTTTCCATCAGTGAAACAGAAAGGAACACAATGTTTTAAAAAATGATATTTAGGTTCTTGGACCACTCTCTATTCAACTGTTAAGGGAGGAGGAATCATATGCCAACATTCCTTCTATCCCTGTTCTCTGACAGAAGTTTTTACTGCATTAAGAATTCTCCTGTCAGCAGAGACACTGATCATTCACAACTTGCCAGGGCCATTTTGCACTATGCAATCCAACTACTCTTTTTTCTTGAAGTAGACAGGTAAACCCTGAAGGTAGACATGAGTGCAATTCTTTGCCTCCTGATGTAAACATTTGACATTTGAACTGACTGAAAACTTCTCTGGCTATCAGCCTTTCTTCTACCTATAGCAACCCATGTGTGTATAGTATGTGTTTGTATGACTCAGTGGTTCATCTGCATTCCAGCATCCTTTGTAATAGTGCTTTTCATTATCAATACAAAGCATCCAACCAGAAGTGTTACAATGTTATCTTTTAATTCAGTGCAGCTTGATTGATGTAGAATTAAAGAACAGAAGAGCAAGCTACACAAATGGGCTGTCATACAACATCCTCCAGCTTTTCTCTTCCTCCTAGGTGAATCTGCTATTAAAATAACATCAGTGTAATAAAGAGGGTTGAAAGGGAAGCTGTCCATTTGCCTAGTAATATATTGGAAGCTACATCATCAGAATCTTAGAAATGGAGGGGGAGATATCATGTTTTACTGGCTGGTGATGTGTGACCCTGACAGCTTGTTGGGTTGAAAGAAGTAATCCTGTTCTTGTCACCCCCAGAGATTTGCTTATCAGGCACTGCAGAAGGAATGCTGCTATCAGAAAAGGTGCAGATGCCTTTGTGGTTGATTAAGGCATATGCCTGGTTTATCATAAGCGGAGATGCATGATATTTGCTCCATTTGTCACAGATTTCCTCTTTGGTTGGCAGAGCTGTCCTTTTACATCGCTGCTTTCTAAGCACAGCTGCTCTGAGGCACCTGTTCTTGGAGGAGCGAGTACACAATACAAACCACAGTTATCTGCCGCGGGGTTTATTTCAATCTCCCAGACAAATCCTATTGTCAGGGGGCTGCCTGAAAGATCTTATATTGGTGAAAAACTGAGTAGCCTCACATTTCTCTTTAAGCCCAAGGACAAAGCTCTCTTTTTCCCTACAGAGCACGCATCTGCATTTCACTTAGTTTCCTGCCAGTTTTGTTACTTAAATTCAGATTATTTCTTGGTGATATAGAAGTAAGCTAATTAGGAACAGCTGTGCCTCCATTAAAGCATCAATTGTTATTTATCTGGCTAAATGCTATATTGGTTTTGTTCTCCTTTGCACCCATTTTCTCCTCTGAAAACTCAATTGATCTCTGTTCCATCTGCCTATGTTTTCAGATAAGACAGAGAGTTCTGGCTATTGACTCTATTGAATTAGGAGTCCGGGTTGTCAGTTTGGCCTTCCTCTCACTCACTTCCATGTTTTGGCATACTATGTGAATCAGACACTCCCTTCACATTCTGTCACTACTGCATTTTGTGATACAGGCTGTTGTATGACTGAGGCAAATGGGGCCTTCAAGTGGGGCAGGCAGTCTGGGAAGTTTCAGTGTGCCCATAGGGATCTTCTAGGTGCCCACCAGACTAGCTGTCTCACCTGCCTTTTTAAGAACATTATTTTAATTATGTAGATTTTAGCTGGCATGGGCCAAACCAGAGCACCAGAGCCTGAAAAGGATTTCTGCAAATTTATAGGTATTAAAGAAGCCAATGTGGTTCAGTGCAGGGAGGTATAAAATAATACACGTTTGAGACAAAACTTCCTAAGTTCTTTGCTGAGGTGTAAATTTGAGGGAATAGCTCAATAAAAATATCAGCCCCAAGCTATCCAGCCCACTTGGAATGTATTTATTTGTTTCTTAGATTTCTATTCCACCTTTCCTTTAGGAGTTTAGGGTGACATACATGGTTTTCCCTCACAGCAACAACACTGTGAGGTAGGTTGGGCTGAGGGAGAGAAAGTGCCCCAAAGTCACAGAGTAGAGCTTCTGTGGTTGAGAATGGATTTGCACACGGGTCTCCCCAGTTCTAGTCCATCACTGTAATCATTTCTCTGTGCTGGTATACTGTGTAATTCTGATAGTGAACTTCCCAAAGGATGCTGTGGAGCTGTAAACGTGGTTCCCCACCCCACCCCACCCCACCCCCGCCAAGTAGCTGCATTTGTACAATATCTGAAGCTTTGTTTGTTTTAATCTTGCCTTGGTTTCTGCTTTCAGTAGTATAAACCCAGCCATTTGGTTACTTTACAGTTTGGTGCATTGTGTGAAATCACAAAATGAACTCATCTAGTATCCAGGTTAAGCATATTATTTGAACCCAGTTTGCATGGGCCAAGTTTTCATTGGTTTGCAAAAAAAGGCTGATTAAGAGGGGTATATATGACAGAGAGGTATAAAAATCATGCCTGAGTGGAGAAAGTAGATAATTAGAACTTGGGGTCATCCAAAGTTTGGGGCTGGATGATGCATGAAATACTACTTCAAGTAGTGAATAATGAATCTATGGAATGTGTTACTACAAGATGCAGAGAACATCTTGGAAATTAAAAACAAAGATTATACAAAGTTACGGAGGATGGAGCTATCAATGGCTGGTAATGGTGGTGATACACTGCATTTACTTTCAAGGGTGATGTGTGTTTTAGCACCAGTTACTAGAGAACATGAGTGGGAAGATGCTAAGATACTCATGTCCTACTTGTGGACTTCCCAAAGCATCTGGTTGATCATTGTAGAAGCCAAGTGTTGGACTAGACAACAGTTTGGTGTCTTTAATGGTTTTCAGGGATTTTAGGTTACTTTTAACTAAAGGACAAAAAAGAATGGGGTAATAATACATAATACTTATGTAGAACTAGCATGTGTGTCATGCATACTGTTGTTTTATGACAATTCAAAAGGTAGTTTTATTATTCCCATATTACAGATGGGAAGGTGCTGAAGCTAATTAGATAATGTAGAATGCTTAAGGTCATGTTTGAATTCACAGCAAAGGCAAGATTTGAGCTGAATATCTCCTGATTTGTAGCTCAGACTTTTTTGACACTGTACTTTGTCATCCATATTTCTGGAAAGCTTTTGACAATCTGTATTATTAGAGAGGAATTCAGTGTGTATTTGTATCTGCTTAAGTATATTGATATTTTCTGCTTACAGTTGTGGCTGCAATATTAAACTGGAACATTTAGCTTTGAAAATATAATTGTTTTGAATAATTTTCGACCCATAACCCCACCCAGTTAACCAAAACAGAACTGCAACTTTCAGCAACAACATTGGTTGAGAAAGAAGCTGGCATTTCTCCCCTTTGTCATTAAAGTCCATATGTAAGAACTGGCACTGTCAGTCCCAGTATTGACCCAACTCATGCACATTTGGTATCTGCAGAATTCAAGTTTAATGAAGACAAGTGCACAGAGCAGAAGAAAGCTGCAATTAAAAGATTCCTGCCTAAACTCACTCATTAAAACATTCCGAAGCCCCACACCCCCCCTTCCTGTCTTTTCTCACACTGTTTCTAACATTTCTAATCAGCAATGCCAGCCACAGATGTCTCCGGCAGGAAGACCTTGACTCCCTCCTTCTAGCCCAAACACCAGCAATTCACACTCTTTGCAATTCCCCCTCCCCTCTTCCTGCTTGACCTGGTTGCCTCATCGATGCAGACAAACACGATCAGACGATTCAGCAATCGTTCGATTGTGGAGTCTGACACCATATAGCTTAGAATATACACATATGGGAGAAATAAATTATTTTTAACAATTTCAACAATTTTGGACTCTCTAGTATAGTCTTTTGTCTTTTTTCTTTCCTTTTCTACAGATTTTGTTATTCTGGCATGAAAATAAATAAGCTTAACTTTATTTGCAAAGGGCAGATTAAGGAAGGATAATATTTCAGGAGAAGAGGGGAGGAGTGATGTAATCCTCTATCCTGAAAAAACGGGATTATCATCAGCTATGTTGTAAATAATTTGTAAAAACTGAATGGCCATAAATTGGTAACTGGATAACTGATCAGAATAAACTTTGAATGAATAGCGAACTCAAAGTTGTCAGATGAAAGTGTGTAACTGCTGTCTTCTATAGACCTGGGATACATGTTACCATGGAAGAGGGGCAGATTTATTGCAACTTGATTATTCTTTGGGCGCCAGTGACATATGGCAGTGATGGTATGATAATTTTGTGAGGGAAAAATAAGAAGGACAACTGTTTGTATTGCTTGATCTCTCAGCTACTTTTGATAGCACTGCCCATACCTCCCACAAGAGAAGCTGTGTAAGAACATTATTCAGACGAGCACTTACACACTGCAGCAACCCAGAACACCAGAAAAAAGAAAAAGAATATCTGCACAGCATCTTCCAACAAAATTGATACCCGCTCAATTTTATCAAAAAGTGCCTCACCACCCAACCCACTACAACCCAACCAATAGAAACTATGAAAAGGATAACACTGCCATACATCAGAAACATCTCAGGAACCACCAACAGACTGTTAAAACCACATGGCATCACTGTAGCACATAAACCAACTAAAACTCTTCAAAACATATGAAGCAAGCCGAAAGACCCAATAGCCCAAGAAGAAAAAACAGGAGTTATTTACAACATGCAATGCAAAGACTGTAACAGCCACTATGTAGGACAGACAGGCAGAAGACTAGCAGAGCGCATCCACGAACACCAACTAGCAGTCAGAAGACACAGCAAGAACTCCTTAATCTCACAACACATGGACAGACTCAACCATAGTTTCAACTGGGAAACTGAGCATCCTAAACCAAGCCAAATCCAAAAACACCAGAGAACTCCTGGAAGCCTGGCACTCAGACAAAGCAGCCATCAACAGACACATAGAGGTAAAGAACATTTACATGCCATTCAAAAGGGACAATAGAAAAGCCAAAAGAACACCTCCTCGCCAGCAATCAACACCCAGATATGCAAAAATCAACACTAGGATTAACAGCAGATGAAAAATCAAACAGCACAATACACCCTAATCAAGGAACTATTAACTCAGGCAATCACCAAGCAGCAAACAACAGCCCAATCAAAGAACCAAGGAGAGAACAACACCTCTACCAACACAAGCAGGGCAAGCCACGGTATATAAACTGAGAGCAAGGCCCACTCCCTCTTCTCACTGAAGATGTTGCCTAGTCTGGCAATGAAACGTCTGCAAGAAAACAACAAGGCTCAGAGAGCACCAAGGACTCCATGGGGATCTTTGTGTTCTGAATGGAGTGGCAGTGCTTCAGAAAGAACAGGAAAGTCCTTCCGGGATGCTTCCAGAGTTATTACAGATTTTGGAGGCCCAAGCAATCTTGTGCGCTGGAACAGCCATTATCAGAATTAGTTGGAACGCTAATTGCATAGTCTCTGAGACATAATAATAGCTGTTCTATTATTGAACACACCCTGATAACCTCATTTTTAGATTAGGTAACATTCTATGTGGAGCTCCTGTGTGCTTGGCCTAGAAAATGCAGAATGTGTTGTAGAATGCACCCAGCTTCTGAGTGAGATATCTGGTCATACACACATTTGTATTGAAGCAGCTACATTGACTGTCAATTTATCAAGCCAAGGTACACTAAACAGATCAGCACCAGGATATTTAATAGATCCTCTTCCCTGTTACAAATCTGAACAATCACTAAGATCATCAGAAGATCTATGTATTGTGACTGACAGTGTCATCTTGTAGTTACAGATGCAAGTGGCAGCTGCACTCTAGAAAGCTCTTTTTCTTCTTCTTCCCCTCTCTTCCCACTCACCCCCCCAAAATCTGTGACACCTGTTAATGAGTCTTTTGGATGCCTGTTGAAGACTTAATTCTTCCCCTGGGTTTTCTCTGAATGAAAATGTCATGGCTGGCTAGTTTTGTTGTTTTTCCATTCCTTCTCCAACCTACTCTTTATTAAATAAGTTTTTATAACATTTTCATTTTTGTATTTTACCACTGAATTTTAGTGATTTTTCAGCTTTACTCATAAACAGCGTTAACTTTTGACTACATGGAAAGCAGTATTAAATAAACAACAAACTAAATGTAAACGTTTACTGATTTTTGCCAGCAAGGATATTTTTGGAGAGCCTTTTTAACTGAAATGGTCATGACTTGAAACCACTTCCTCTGCATTTCTAATGTTTGTAATATTTCTTCACTATTGTCTTCCAGATAAAAATAAATAAAGAGCTCAATAGCCTGTACAAGAGAATGTTTGAACCACTCCATGTTCCTCCAGAGCTATTCCAAAGATTGACAGGACAGTTCTGCAATATTCAGACTCTAAAAACAGGTCAAGCATATGCTGCAGAAGATAAAACATCAGTGGATGATCGATTAAGTATTCTGCTAAAAGGAAAGTATGTGCCTGAAATAGCTGGATCTGGATCTCCCCTTTATATTGTTTGACTGTATGAAAAATTAACACTCAACCTGAAAGACATAGGTAGGGCTACCAGATCTGCCCTGCACAAATCCAAGCAAACAATAGATGGCAGCAAGGAATGTTCAGTATTGCTTTACTGCCAACTTGTGCTCATCTGGATTTTTGCAGCTCAGATCTGATAGCCCTAAAGATAAGCTGGTTAGATCAAAAATCTGTCTCCCATGGACAGGCAGGCTCCTTCTACCCAGTGGAAGAATTCTTCTGCAGAAGTTGCTTCACTAATTCTCCTTTCCTTTAGACTCATCCAAAATCTAATCCAAAGAAATGGGGAATCCCATGAATTACAGAAGCGACACTGGGTGCTAAAGGAGAAAAAGAGAATTAGTGAAGATTCTTCCCTTTCCCTGTTTCTCTGGCACACATATGTAGAACAGTAGTCTGCTTAGGGCATGTCTCTGCTGAGAAAAAGAAGTTAGATATAGTCCTGCACTTTCTTTTACTCCCTCATGCTGTAAACCCATCTGTGTAGTTTTATTGGCAAGGCAGAAATAGTTTGCTGTTGTCACCTCCTGGGATTTTTTCCCCCCCATTTCCCAGTCTGGCCTATAGCCCTGGGATTTGCTGGTGATTTGCTATACTAACAGATCTGACCCTCCTTAGGGTTTTGGAAGATCAGCCCTGCTCAGCTGGTGCCTACTGTGACTTCTGTTT
The DNA here is from genome assembly GCF_035149785.1 of Candoia aspera. Lineage (NCBI taxonomy): Eukaryota > Metazoa > Chordata > Lepidosauria > Squamata > Candoiidae > Candoia > Candoia aspera. Next base: position 107,181,894 of record NC_086153.1, read on the forward strand.
GAAGTTTTATTCTTATCTTTCAGTTATCATATACTTATTACTTATTTCAAAGTTGGGTTCTAGGAAGAACTGATTGTTGATATATGCTCAGTTAAATGTCCAAACTTTTGGGAAGTGTGTGTTCAAGACGTTCATTTCTTTAAAACCAAAACAATGTTTGTTTAATACAGCAGTGCTCAAGTCACTTGGTTCATGTCTCATCTCCTCTTGTTATAGTGGGACAGAACGTTGTCTTGTGCTTTCCTGAATTCCTGGTAGCTTATTTATTACTCCCTTCATGTAGTGGAATTGCCTTAGCAATTAGGCAACAAGACAGCTTCAATTAATCCCATCAATGTTGGCAACATCAAGACTGGGAAATTAATCTTGTGAACATCACTACTTCTCCCAACCCCAACCCCAAGGTCTTTTCCTCTGGCAGGAATAAGAAATAAACCCTACCTCAAATTAAAAATTGAACAGAAGCTTGGCAAGGTTCTTAAAGTCCTAACTGAAGTTAAGAAAGCAGGACAACACTGATTCCTTGTTCTTTCTTCTATTCTTGATCTGCAGATTTATTACTTTCTCTCTCACTTGCTCTTTCTCCCTATGCAGCTAATCGTAATGCTACATTATGCATTAATGTTAATGCTAATGCATGATTAATTTCAACAGGGAGTTGCAAATTATATTTTAACCATGCTTCGCTTAATATTGGTTAGTAATGATTAGTGATGAATGATAGTTGCAATCAATAGACATGTAAATGTACCATGCACCAAGAGGGTATTAATGCAAGTAAGGGGGAAGGGGGAGGAGGTATCTCATTCTAAGATATGATTCAGCAGCAGATTGCATTTGCATCCTGCCTCTTGGATAACAGCTTCACTATTGGGGTGCCAGAATTTGAACTGGCAAAAGTCAGTTAAGTTTTGTCCAAGATCACAGAAATTGTGTGAATCGACCTGTTTTTAATTATTTATTTATTTTTCAAATTTCGTCGCTGCCCATCTCCCTCAAAAGAGGGACTCTGGACAGTTTACGGTAAAGCTAAAAAGAGATTAAAATACAATAAAAAAACATATCTTAAATAAAAATATAAATATAAAATAGCATCCAGGATGGCAATATTAAAAATTCTGATTTAAGTTCATAAGTACACGGAAACCACTTTAAAGCTCTAGCCGCCCCCAGGATTGACTACCCCCCTTCCCGCCCCAAGCAAGATGGCAGAGCCAGGTCTTTAACCCTTTCCAGAAGGCCAGGAGAGAGGAGGCCTGCCTCACCTCTGGGGGAAGAGTGTTCCACAGGGCGGGGGCCACAGCAGAGAAGGCCCACTTCCTGGGCCCCGCCAATTGACAATCTCTCATGGACGGGGTTTGTAACATGCCTTCTCTGCCTGACCGGGTGGGATGGTTGATGTAATGGGGGTGAGACTGTCCTAACAGCCAGGAAACATGCTGAGACAAGGAACTGGTCTCTAATGTTTATTGCTTATACATAACAGGAATCCTAACAAACTGAAGAAGCGTGGGAAAAACCCAGACATATAAACCCCAAAGGTTAAGGCGGTCCCGATCTGTGTCTCTTTGAATGGCTGACCAATTCCTCAGTGCTACGCATGCGCTTGACAGGCTGGATGGGAGCCCCCTGCTCGCCATCCTTACTCATGACAGAGACTGCCCCTCGGGTAACCTGGCCCCATGCCATGGCGGGCTTTAAAGGTGATAACCAACACTTTGAATTGGACCCAGAAGCAAACTGGTACCCAGTGCAGCTCACGTAGTAGAGGTGTTATGTGCGCCCTTATTGGGGTGCCAAAGATAGTCCGTGCGGCCACATTCTGAACCAGCTGTAGCTTCTGGATACTCTTCAAGGGTAGCCCCATGTAGAGCGCATTGCAATAGTCTATACGGGAGATGACCAGGGCATGAGTGACTGACCGGAGAGCCTCTCGATCCAGGAAAGGGCATAACTGGTGCACAACACGAAGTTGAGCAAAGGCCCTCCTGGCCACAACTGCCACCTGCTCTTCAAGCAGGAGTCATGAGCCCAGGAGGATCCCCAGATTCCACACCAGGTCTGTCTAGGGCAGTGCGACCCCATCCAGAACCAAAGATGGTAAGCTCCTGGATACAGAGAAGCTCCCAACCCACAGCCACTCCATCTTACCAGGGTTCAGCTGAAGCCTGTTGTTTCCCATTCAGACCCCCACATCCTCCAGGCACGGAGAGAGGGCAATCACAGCATCACTTACATCACCTGGCATGGAGATGTATAGTTGGGAATCACCAGCATACTGATGATACCTCATCCCGTGGTGACAGATGATCTCACCCAGAGGTTTCATGTAGATGTTAAAAAGGAGCGGGTAGAGTACCAAACCCTGCGGCGCCCCGCATAGGAGGGGCCATGGGCCAGATCTCTCAGTCCCTATCACCACTGATTTGGACTGGCCCTGGAGGAAGGAGGTGAACCAGTGCAAAACCATGCCGCTCACCCCCAACTCCCTGAGCCGACCCAAAAGGATACCATGGTCGATGGTATCGAAAGCCTCTGAGAGGTCAAGAAGAGCAAGGATGGATGCACTGTCCCCATCCCACTCCCACCAGAGATCATCCAAGAGCGTGCCCAATGCTCTTTCCATCCCATATCCGGACCTGAAACCTGACTGGAAGGGGTCTAGATAATCCGTTTTATCCAGAATCCTCTGGAGTTGCAATGCCACCACTTTCTCAACCACTTTTCCTAAAAAGGGGAGGTGGGAGACTGGACAAAAATTGTCCATTACTGTGGGGTCCAGTGATGGTTTCTTGAAGAGGGGGTGTACCAGCGCCTCCTTAAAGGCAGCCAGAAACACCCCCTCTCTCAAGGATGAATTCACCATCGCCTGGACCCAACCACATGTCACCTCCCGTGCTGCTTTCACCAGCCAGGAGGGACAGGGATCTAATTGGCAGGTGGTGGCATTTACAATTTGGAGGACCCTGTCCACTTCCTCGTGCCCAACAGGATCAAACTGTTCCCAGATAACCGGGTAAGTACGTTCCCCAGGCTTCTCCATAGGCCATGCCACATGCTTGGTATACAACTTGGAACAGATCCGAGCGATTTTATTCTGCAGATGCTGAGCCCACCTTTCCCAAAAGGGATTGAGTGATCTTAAACAGGGCCGCTGGGTGGCATTCTGTGGATGCAATAAAAGCAGAGATATGGTGATGTTTCTCCACTCTTACCGCCACAAGATAGGCCCTAATGGTGGCTCTAGCTTGTGTTCGGTTGGGTTCGGTCCTTGTGTTCCTCCAGCAGTGCTCCAGATGTCTCTTAATCCTCTTCAAGACCCTCAGCTCCTCCGTAAACCATGGGGAGTGTCAGGCTCAATGGGACAAGAGAGGTCGCACAGGTGCGATCTTGTCCAAGGCCCCTGCCGCCTCATTCCAGGCAGCAGCCTGGGCCTCCGCTGGACCGTGCAGCAGATCCTTGGGTATAGCCCCGGCTCCCTTTGGAACCCCATTGGGTCCATCAGTCACCAGGGGCAGACCAATCGAATGGGTTCTGCCTCCCTGCAGAGGGGGGCAACATAGGAGAAACTCAAGGCCACCAGGGCGTGATCTGACCATGACAGATGTAACTCTCCCTTCAGATCAGCTTGCCACTGCTCTGACAAGAAAACCAAGTCCAGTGTGAGGCCATTGTCCCAAGTTGGGTCCCGAATAATCTGGGACAGGCCCCTGGCCGCCCTGGTAGACATGAACTCCTGAGCTGCCTCCAAGGCATGCCCCAGGGACAGCAGATAGAAGTCCCCCAGAACCATAAGTCTGGGGAACTCTACCACCAACCCCAAGATAGCCTCCAGCAGCTCAGGCAGGGAGGGTGCTACACGGCAGGGAGTCTGGTACAGTAGCAACAATCCCAACTGTTCTCAGGAGCCCAACTTCAAAAACAGGGTCTCACACCTGGCCACTTGTGGAGCAGCACCCCTGAAGGCCAACAGAGATTCCCAGATGACAACAGCCACCCCTCATCCTCTGCCCTGGGATCTTGGCTAGTGCCATACCATAAACCCAGCCGGGCACATCTCCGAAAGGGGCACCCCCCCTTTGGGGCCCAGTCAGGTCTCGGTAATGCATGCCAGGTCTGCCCCCTCCTCAGTGATCAGATAACATATGAGGGGGGCCTTGTTGTTAACCAACTTGGCGTTAAGGAGCAACAGCCAGAAGCCAGGGCCCCACAAATCTGCTGTCCAGGACCTGGGTCTGAGTACAGAGGGCTGTAACACACCACTGGTATCAAACACCAGGGAGGTGGGGCAGTCTTCCCTGAAGATGGCCCGCCCTCTGTCTCCCATCATGACATTCCCACCCCGTCACCACCTGAATACCATAGCCCGCCCTAAATCCCCCAGAGCCTCTAATTCCATTGTACTCTATTAGAAATTAAACTGTTGTACTGCCTATATTATCAATTCTTGTAATACTTATTTTCATCATCAGAATGAAGGTCTCCTATCGAGGACATTTTCTGCATAATATTTACCCATGTGCCTTTATAGATTCTCCTGAATATCGATCAACTCAGATGAATCGGGGTGAGAAATTCCAGGTATGGAATAAACAATTTCTTTAGTAATGAATATAATTATAAAGAAGATTCCTCAGTGAAGAAAGCATGAGGTGTTCCAAGAAAATTGAAAAGCTATGAATTGACAGTCTTATCTAATGCATTATATAGCTTTTTAAAATGTTGTTGGAACATAAAATAATTCTAGATGCAAAATATCAAGGTTGTGTTATTGGGGGGATTTAAAGTGATTATTTTTTTCAACCACCAGATAAGTGGTTGAAGATTAATAATCACTTTGCTGCTACCACCCCTACCTCCCAAGTTTAAAATACTTTAGTCTATTGAGAAAACAAAATTATATTTGAATTTAATGCTATTTTACTATTGGAATGATATTTTGAAGATAATCTATCACTTTCAGCTAGAGTTTTGCCTTCTGTTGGTAGAAGATCCATTAGTAGTTCAAGTTACCTGTAATAAACTGAAAACAGGACAATGTGGAGTACAGTACAGAAAAAGCTGACAGACCCTTTCTTCAAAGATGTTTTGTTCAGTACAATGGAACTAGGAGAAAGAAGCCCTTTTTTCCACTACAGGTTAAAAAATAATTATGAGAGGAATAAATCAGTTATAATAGAGCCTTCCTGTGTTGCAGACAGACTAAGGGATGAAAAGATCTGTGGGAAAGAGTTCAGAAAATACAAGAATCTAAGATGGTGACAGATGGCAGTTTTAGCATCCTTTCAAAAATCTGCCAGATCTTTTTGGCAACTGATAACAGCGATAAAGGAAATATGGGTATGTGTATATTCCAAGGGAAATGATGATTTCCAGGTCTGTAATTAGCCGTCACATTTCTAAGGTCCTTTTTAAAAAGAACTGAAAATGGTTGAAAATGATTGCTTGTCTCTAGTATGACTTAAAGAGACTGGAAAAATAAGGCCTTCTACTCCAGCAGGTACCTCGGCAAGGGATCTCTTGGAAATAAAGATACATTGGGGTAGAAAACTGGTGAGAGATCCCAGATTCCCAAAGTGATGCCAGCAAGCGAGGTGCATTTCAGATATTAGTTTGGGCAAATTAACCAAATCTTTCTTGTGCAGTTGCCCACAGCTGCTTTCATTTTTCTTTCAAAGTGTATGAGGGAGAAGAAGATGGAATCATTGCACAGTGTCTTTCTATAGTAAAAAGAGAACTCTGTCTTGAAGCCCTGTCCCTACTTGTGACCATGAATGACTATGCAGCTGTTAGTTACTTGGTAGTAAAAGCGAAACGGACCCTGGTATGGAATCTAAAAACAGTGACTTAGCGTAATATGTTCCACTCAAGAACTGGGCTTAATGCCATGGAAAGGTAGCTGTCAAGATATAGTAATCTCCATACTGGAAGGCAAACGCTAGATACTTATGCTCTTCCTAACACATTCTCTTTTTTGGGTTTGGGGCACTGATTTATTCAGACCTGGAGAAAATACCGCCTCTATCAAATGCTGAAGAAATAACTCTCAGCCTTCCTATTCTGCAGGTTAGTTTAAATTCAGTCAAAACAAGAACAAGGCAAGAATAGGAGTACCGAATTTATTTTCCAAGGGGACTGAAATTCACACATTGTTGTGAGCTAAACATGTACGTCTTTGGCCACACGTTTATAGCATTCTGGTTAGTTAATATTTACTTAAACCATTTGTGTTTTTTAAAAAAAACAAATGGAAAATGTTATTTTTTAAATTCACATTTCTCAAATTTTTCTAAAAATATAAATATAAATTTAATGATATGCGTACAACATTACATATAGTTTATGGACCTCCCCACATGCTTCAATATTAATCTCTTGCTTTCATTTTGTTCTTTGGAAAGGGCACACTTACAATTTGTTTTGTTTATGGATCATTGCAGGAGAGCATTTGGCTCCCTTTTGTTCTCGTCAGTACACTGGTGCCATCTGCTGGATTCAGATTTATAGAGATGCCCTGAACACAATCAGTAGTAGCTAGCTAGCATGTATAAACAGCTTTTTGACTGAACTTTATTGTAAGGCTGTAATCCTTGAAGCATGCCCCTGAAGATAGTCTGTTGATCCCATTATATTGTTACTTCTAGTGACATCATTAGAGCTTATAATGCTGGATGAAATGGAGCAATGCTCAGAAGAGCAACATTCCTCTTGAAGAAAAGATCAGAGTTGTGTATTATCTGAGCATATGGTCATTTCAGAATGGGAATACCAGAATTGGGCTGCAAAAATCTAGACAACCACTAGAGGGCAGCAAAGAGATACACAAATCATAACACTCTGCTGACAGCTGGTATACATCTGAATTTTGGCAGTCCAGATATGGTAGACCTATTTCAGAACCATGAAATAAGGGACATTTTTGTAATATGTATTTGCTGTCCCCAAATCTTTTTGTTTAAACTTACAGTGCTCCTAACTGTGATGTTGGCATGAAGGCCTTGTAATAGAGGTGGACTATTCTCCAGCTGTTGTGAGGCTTAAGCTCCTCTTGTCCTTCAATAACATGGCCAGTAGTAAGAGATAATGGAAATTGTTTAGCATCCTTGCCTTATAATATACTTAGAATAATTTCCCTCTCTGTGTTCATTATTCTGCTTCTGATTCAACTTTTCCATTTTCTTTGAGTTTGACTACAGCCAATTAAACTCTACTTGCAAATAAGATTTACAGCACTGAAGTGTTGGGTGAACTGTGTTATGCTATGTTCTGTTATTAAGACGTGGCTGTTTTAATTCTTGATACTGACTCTAATGCTTCTCTAATTCCTCCTTTGCGATATCTTTTTTTTTTATCCATTCAATCATGTCCAACAAGTCTGCAGTTTTCTTAGCAAGGTTTTTCAGAAGTAGTTTGCCACTGCCTGCTTCCTAGGGCTGAGAGAGAGTGATTGGCCCAAGGTCCCCCAGCTGGCTTCATGCCTAAGGCAGGACTAGAACTCATGGTCTCCTGGTTTTCAGCCTGATGCTTTAACCACTACCCCAAACTGGCTCTATCTTTGTTTACAGGGTTTTTAAAATCCAAATGAAATGGAAAGCAAGGTTCTACAGTTTAGTCAGAATACCATTTTCATCCTTGCTGAAACAGAGTTCATAGAATAAAGCATGTTTTAATCATTTGCTGAAATCTGAATTAAATATGCTGTAGTCATTGGGACCATTAAAGCGCTGTATTCATTATTTGACTACACTTTCTTTATAGGTATCCATTACTGCTGATGATAACTGCAAGTTCTTATGTTGGTCCAGAGAGAGACTTGCATATTTTCTAGAATCTGAGCCATTTCTTTTTGAAATATTTAAGTATCTTATTGGAAAGGATATTACAAACAAGTTATACTCATTAAATGATCCAACTCTAAGTGATAAGGTAAGGACTTTCCTTTTGACTTTCATGCATTATATAACTGTTTTAAAGATGAGCGATGTAGTGCTCCCTTCTGAAACACCCAATATCCTTTCCCACACAGCTTCTTAAAACACAATTCATTCAGGATGCCTATTTATAACTTTGTATTGAATGTGGTTTCTGTCAATTACCTTTAAATCCAAGAGAAGGTAAATATTACTGCTGGATGATGGCAGTTAAAAGGGCTTTAGTGGTTTGAGGGAGCTAAATAAGCAACTGTTAATAGTTGGAATGCTGAACTTTATGTAATTCTATTGTCATGCAGAACAACACTTAACGCTTATCATATTATTAAAACTCTTTAATTATCATGTATCATTTGGTTTCAGGGATTGGCTCAAGAACTCACCAAAACTCTGGAGGATTTTCAAGTGTTTTGACATTTCACCTTTGTCTTGTGCTCATTAATATCTATATGGCCCTTTCCATCATAGGAAATTTAGAGATACAGAATATATTTCCTGTTCTGGATGGCACTGGAACTACCTTTCCATAATCTGAATTGAATGAGTTTCACCATACTTCCATTTGGATTTCTGTTTAGGCATAATGCTGTTTTGAAAATAAAGGCTTTCTTTGCGATCAGAGAATTCAGGAACTGGAGTTTTAAGCAATGTTTCAAAGGAAAGGTATAAAGAAACCTCTCCTGTATGATTGTGAAGAAAGCTACATGGGCACATCCCTGAAGTCACAGGGAACCAAGCTCTTTACTTTTATAGCTCCATTAACATTCCACTGGGACAGATTTGTCATACTTGACTGGGCCATACAAAGATACACAATGTTTATATAGATTTATTTATATAGATATTTATATAAATATAAATATATAAACATATATTATATATAAAATATATAATGTTTATATAGATTTATATATAACTGCCCAGAGTCCCCCTTTTTAGGGGGAGATGGGCGGTGATATAAATTGGAATAATAAATAAAAAAATAAATAAATGTTACAATTAATCAAACTCTGTGGCTCTCCATATGCAATTTTTCTCATTCTAAACTACTCTGTTAACATAAGTGCCTACTTGCTGTTTTTGTTTTCTATTCCTGATTTATGCATGAAGGGGAGAAAATTAAATAGAGGGCAGCAGGCTACCTAAAGAATAAAACAGGCTAATGGGCTGGCTAAACTTAAGATGCATATTTTAAGTCTTCTCCCTCTGATATGATTTTTTTAATACTATCCATTGGAATGATCCTGCCCATAGATTTTTCCTTGAGCACCATTTAATTAGCTACTTTTTTTCTCTCTCTCTTTTTCCCCAGTAGTGACATGCCCAAACACTTGCTTGTGCATGTAAGTTCCCCACCAGGTAGGGGTCTGGGGATAAGACAGAGACAATGGTTAGTGGACCGCTTCTGTGCTGCACATCAAGAGACATGAGGATGAGCCCTTATCCAGTCACATCCAGCTCACAGGGCTTCCCTGCTCTAAATGCCCCTATTGTGGCCTATACGTCTATGGCAAAACTGGAATTATTTGACTAGAAGTGGCATAATTTCTTTTTAAGATTTTTTAAAATCCTGGTATTTTCACAGATGTCATTAGTGTACAATAATTAGTGTGATTAAACTCCAACTGCCAGCACCTCAAAATGGTAAAAGTAGAGTTCTTCTATTGAAGATTTCCTGACTTTTTGATTCTTCTTCCAGTGATGTATCTTAGCCATGAGGGGTTATATAATCTCTCATTTACTCAAAATATCAGTTGATTATGAACTATTAAAACTTTAACAAAAACTTTATATGTATATCCAGTATGAAAAATACATTTTTGTATTTAGAGATAATTCAATAAAATTCCTCCAGAGATTTACAGTAATTTCAGAATGATTGCCATAATGACTAGCAGCCTATTTTGCCTTTCTTATATATACTCATTCTTTTCTTTCTTTTTCTTTTTCCTTTTCCTTTTTTTATTATGTCCAATTATTGACTGCTTGCTTTATTAGAATGCAAGTAATCTACCATTTCATCTTTAATACATTTCAGACATAAAGACTTGGGAACAAAGTCATGAATTTTATAGGCTCCATTGCAGGCTTTTGTAAATATATCAACATCTGCTGGCATTAGTCCATGTGAAAGGGTCTATTCAATTAAACGATAGTGGGACCAGGTGTGTCCAGGCATTGGGTTTGTTCAGACAGTCCTGGTTTGTGAGGCATCTTAGCTACTGGGTGCAGGCCCCAAAATCAGCAATATGTCCTAGTTTCCAGGAGCCTGTCCTGGCTGATTGCCAACAGAAGCACAAGCAGCATTGTGGGAAACAATTTCGAGGTTTGCTGCTGATTGTGCCTGCATGTGGACTTGACTAGGGCTACCATATCTGGGTTGCAAAAATCCAGACAGTCATCTAACGTCTGCAAAAAGAAAAGTAAAGTTCCAACTCTTTGCTGTCACCCAGTGATCATCCTGATTTTTGCAGCCAGATATAGTAGCCTAAGGGACATGGTGGTGCTGCGGGTTAAACCACTGAGCTTGCCGATCGGAAGGTCGGTGGTTCAAATCCGCATGACAGGGTGAGCTCCTGTTGCTAGTCCCAGCTTCCGCCAACCTAGCGGTTTGAAAACATGCAAATGTGAGTAGTTTAATAGGTACTGCTTCAGTGGGCAGGTAATGGCGTTCTGTGTAGTCATGACCACGGAAGTGTCTATGGACAAACGCCGGCTCTTCGGCTTTGAAATGGAGATGAGCACCGCCCCCTAGAGTCGGACACTACTGGACTTAATGTCAAGGGAAACCTTTACCTTTACTATACTAGCTCTACTTGAAGTAGAGGCATGAGTTAGTAGTAGAAGTGCCATCAGCTAATCGGGCTGTCTTGATAGTGCTTGCATTTTCTTTCATTCATCAAATTCTGGGGTACCTCCTGGTGGAATGAAAGATGGGGATGGAAGAGATCTACTCCATGCTTCATTTCCTGCTTGCTAGATAAACAAGTCTATAGCTTGTTATTCATCCTTTAAATTGGTTTGATTTGAAAATAATTCTGCACACAGCCTAAAATAAGAATGCTTATGCTTATGGATGATCTCTGGTGGGAGTGGGATGGGGACAGTGCATCCATCCTTGCTCTTCTTGACCTCTCAGAGGCTTTCAATACCATCGATCATGGTATCCTTTTGGGTCAGCTCAGGGAGTTGGGGGTGGGCAGCGTGCTTCTGTGCTGGTTCACCTCCTTCCTCCAGGGCTGCTCCCAATCGATGGTGATACGGAGCGAGAGATCCGATCCTCGACCCCTCCTTTGTAGGGTGCCGCAGGGTTCGGTTCTCTCTCCACTCCTTTTCAACATCTACATGAAACCTCTGGGTGAGATCATCCGTCACCATGGGATGAGGTATCATCAGTATGTTGGTGATACCCAATTATACATCTCTGTCCTGGGTGAGGTAAGTGATGCTGTGACTGCCCTCTCTCAGTGCCTAGAGGCTGTGGGGGTCTGAATGGGAAACAACAGGTTTCAGCTGAACCCTGGTAAGATGGAGTGGCTGTGGGTTGGAAGCTTCTCTGTATCCAGGAGCTTACCATCTTTGGTTCTGGATGGGGTCGCACTGCCCTAGACAGACCTGGTGTGGAATCTGGGGATCCTCCTGGGCTCATGACTCCTGCTTGAAGAGCAGGTGGCAGTTGTGGCCAGGAGGGCCTTTGCTCAACTTCGTGTTGTGCACCAGTTATGCCCTTTCCTGGATCGAGAGGCTCTCCGGTCAGTCACTCATGCCCTGGTCATCTCCCGTATAGACTATTGCAATGCGCTCTACATGGGGCTACCCTTGAAGAGTATCCAGAAGCTACAGCTGGTTCAGAATGTGGCCGCACAGGCTATCTTTGGCACCCCAAGAAGGGCGCACATAACACCTCTACTACGTGAGCTGCACTGGGTACCAGTTTGCTTCTGGGTCCAATTCAAGGTGTTGGTCATCACCTTTAAAGCTTTACATGGCATGGGGCCAGGCTACCTGAGGGACAGTCTCACCCCCGTTACATCAACCCGTCCCACCCGATCATGCAGAGAGGGCATGTTATGGACCTCGTCAGTAAGAGAATTCCATCTGGCAGGGTCCAGGAGGCAGGCCTTCTCTGCAGTAGCTCCGTCCCTCTGGAACATCCTACCACCAGAGATGAGGTTAGCCCCATCATTCCTGGCCTTCTGGAGGAATCTGAAGACCTGGCTTTGCCACTTGGCCTGGGGCAGGGAGGGGAATAGTCACGCTTGGGGGTGGCTAGTGCCCTAAGTCACTTGTCACACACAAGGACTGAATTAGATCATTTGCCATCTGTATTTTTTTCTTACCTATATTTATTGTTTGTTTATATACTGTATTTTTATATATTCTAATTATATAGTATGTTTATTGTTTTATTGATTATTTTATTGTAAACCACCCAGAGTTCCTCTGGTGAGAGGAGATGGGTGGTGACAAATTTGATAAATAAATAAATAAATAAATAAATAAGATCACAGTAGGGAACAGGAACTGTTGGATTGCTAAAATCTACTTTTTCATTAAAAAAAAAAAACCTTCCAAACATTGATTGATTGATGCCCAGGACTCTTGAGTTATGAATTAATATTAATAAATATATACATCTATACAAATTAATGGATCCTGATTTTTGCTGATCTCTCCCATATTGGTAGAGGAGCATAAGCTCCATTGGGAGAAACCCCTTATTCCTGGAAGTGCTTTCTCGTGGTTGAAAGCATCCTAATCAGGCAAAGGAGCCTTTATGAATAAAGCTAGTTTTTTCACCTCTGATGCACAGCATCAATATCCGTCTTTCTAGTTTTTGCTGAGCATGACCAATAGTGAGGGAAGCTGTCAGTTGTAGTTCATTTGGAGACCCACACATTTCCACCCTGCTACATGTAAGTTGCCACACAGCTCTTTTTTTCCTTATAATTTAGTTGTCTAAGTTATACTTTGCAGACATTATTTCATCCTGTTCTACCTCTCATGGGGTTGTTGTGATAAAATGGTAGCTGAGGAAACATGCTCTGAGCAACTTGGAAGAAATGACAGCAGGATATAAACATAGAGATGAATATCTGTTAGTGTGTATGATTGATGGAGAATTCAGTGTATTTTTTTTTTTTCTGTACAGACATCCCAAAAAATAGATCGCCAGCCCAGTCTGTGTTCTCAACTGTCTGTGATGCAAATGAGAAACAGCATGGCTAGTTCAAGTGATGGTGAAGATGGTTTACAACATTTTCTCCGTGGGACTTCTACTGCATCCTCCCTTCGTGAGTCATTAACCAGCCAGTCAACATTTCCAAGCATCACTGAACATTGTAGTCAGTGGCCAAAATCATGTTGCCTTTGGGGAGAAGAGTTGGGAAGGAGGAAAGGGAATTATGTAACAACGTTCATCTGAATGCACTGCAGCTTATATTAGGGCCAGTATTTACATTCCTAACTATCACTCAGTGGCTGCAGCCAAACAATTACTTTTCCATGTGTGACTAATTATCATAAACCAAACATTACAGACCAATTTCTCATTTATATATCTCTTCTCATATATCTGTCTGTCTGTCTGTCTGTCTGTCTATCTATCTATCTTAATGTGAGGTAGTTTCTGCACTTAGCTGTTAGTTTTCAAAGATGGTGCTCAAGCCTTTGTGTCCCCTTTCTACTGAAAATGCTAGTTCAGAGAAACCAGCCTTTTCATGGTAAGAGAGAATGAATATACTATCAGATTATTTGGAAATTTTCTATCAAGAAAAACTATAGCAGGTGTGAGTGTTTTGCACTAGTAAGATCTGAGAGTTTGGATATCTGCTAAACGCTGGGACCTGCTTATGAAGCAAGAATTGCTCTCTGCATTCATCTATGAGAGTGTGAGTTTCAGTACTTCATAGATTTTTATGGAAATTAAACCTCATCCAATATTCTCATTGTAAATCAGAAGTGCATAATCTTAGGCGTTGGGGATGAGCCTGAAACACCTCCCCCCCTCCCCCACAAAGCCTTGGGGAGGGCTCCTAGAAAGCTCCAAATTTGTTACCAATTTTTAATGTGACAGAAGAGAGGAGACTAAATATATAAATGGAGGACAACCATAACTCTGTTCAGTTTTAATTAAATGTAACAGCCAATGAGATAAAATGAGATCCCACCTGGGTTGTTCTGGAGTGCAATCCCTAGCAAATCTCTGAAAAGCTAGGATGGTCTTTGACCAGAAAAAAGTTGGGCCCCTCTCTTAGGGAAATTAGACCACTTTTCTTCAAACCAGTCAGTGGTTATAGTGGTATAATAACTATACTTTGCAAAAGAAGCAAAGTATAGTTATTATATACAATATGATCTTATGCAAGTTTTTTTTTTCAGAAGTTGGTTTCACTATTTTCTGCACTAAGGAGCTAATTCTACACTAAAAGTGCATAGGACGAAAACTACTATTAATAAAAGCATGTGTATATTTAATATTTATTGATGCAAATCTGACTCTTGTTTTAAAAAAATAAACCAACAAGGATTCTATCATGCTTATGGAGTGAATCCTTATGAACTGAATTTACAGTATGTTTTCTGTCAACAGCATGACATGTTCACCAACATTTTCAAAAATGGTATGAAATGGACTTAAGGTCACATACTTGAGAGAAATAATGGTTTTGGTTTTGCAGACTTAAAGACTATATCAGTATACAAAAGCTATATGTATACTTGTGTTCAACTGTAGAGGTTCATAGAATAATTTATGCTGTTTCCATACATGGTTTCATGGTCACAATGTCATGTTCATTCGCAATGTTAATTCTAGATTAGTAGGAATGATGTAACTACTTACAGCAGTTTTTTTCCCATCTGGGGACTGCAAGTCCCAAAATTTCCAGACAGGAAAGTATTGGAGAAGTATCTTAGAACATGTTGTCCATGCCTTACTAGACCACCTAAAATAGAACGCTTTTTTTTTCTGCTGCTGCTTAAGCTGTACTTCAGAGGCCCCAAAACTGTGACCCATGGGTGGCATGTAGCCCACTAGCACCCCTTTGGTGGCAGCTGGTGTTTCACAGGATGACTGATTTTTAAGCTTTTGAAAAAATTTTTCCATTTTTGGAATTTTGAAGGATTTTAAGGGGTGAAATGAAGCTTGAGGAACCCACCCATTGCACTGCAAACATGCTGAAGTTTTGATTCAAGGCTGAAAAGCTGCTTCAGAGGGGGTATGGGCACAAACTCTGCAACTGTTGGTGCCTCCTGCAGCTTGTCACACTTTGCTGGCACTTCCTGAACTCAAGACATGTATATTTTTTCTGGGATCATATAGCTACTCTGTGCCAGACTAGGAAAATATGCAGCTTCCTTAAGGAAGCACTGATAGGTGTGACACACACGCCCACTCCAAAGCACCCTTTGAGCATAAATTGAAACTGCAGCACATCCCCAAATTATACTCCTTGAAAAAAATCTAGCTTCTCCAAAAAATTGGGCCAATTTTCTTCACTTTTTATTACTTGGCTTAATCTACTCTGGCATCTTCCATCTTCCGTTTAAAAAAAGTTATCCCATATCTACTTATACATCCAGAGTTAGTAGATAGACATGTTAGTGGAAGGACCTGCAACACTCAAGGTTGCCAGGTTTTTGCTAACTCTTATGATGATGGGAAAAAAATGAAGCTTAAAATATTAAAATAGCAAACATTAAAAAAAATTACAAGAAAAAGTGACCCAGCTGATTTTGTGAGTGAGGTCTTTGGCATAACATGCAAAGGCTGGATCAGCACCCAAGAAGAAGCTGGGCAGCCCTGCTCTAGTTGAGGCTAGAAAGAAGCAGAATACGGTATTTTGTTTTGCGTGCTGTGGAGGCACATAGAGTCCTGCGCTTGTATCTTTTACACATAACCGCCAAGCCACTCCTGTTACTTACTGCATCCACTCCATATGGTATAATCTATCTGCTCATTGTACTTTCCTCATTGTGTGCTTCATGACCTCCTCATGGGAGGGAGGGGGAGAATTTTTTTTCCAGACGGTGGTGCTTCAGACAATATTAACGAAGGGTCGTATCTGGCTAGCAAGGCAGGAAACATCTTAATGTGGCTGACTCCAGTTTTTGCAGGAAGCAAGGAAGTGCATCATGTACAGACCTTCTTCATGCACAGCTATGCAGTTATCTGCATGTGAAGTTATCCCCATGGGGGAACGGTTGAACCTTCCCTTCCATCAAACAGATGCACTTTGTATAATTACTGTGAACGTGTGTTCCTTCTCAACCCTATGCGGCTCCAGGGTCACAATGCCCAGACATTGCATGCTCTTTGCAAGCACTGTGGAAGGCAATTGTGTGCAGAAAGCCTAGAGGAACTAGGACTCCACAAGGAGAGTAGGCAAGGCTTTCTTCCACTACAAACTGAGGAGGCATTTCAACATTCATTCATTCATTCATTTAGTCCCCGCCCATTTCCTCCCATCGGGGGACTCTTTGACAAAAAAAATGTTTTTTTCTGACATCAGTAGATCCATACAGTACCCAAATCTGAAGGAAGTGACCAAACTGTGTCTATAATTTTAAAACTCATTCCAGTAATCTCATTCGAGTTTGCTTTAAGGTAAATGGCTTTAGAAGTGCAATTTAAATAACAGAGTGAATTGTTTCAATTTGTCATGGAACTTTTCAATGATTAACCAATAACACATAATGTTCTAACAATATTATGTCTAAAGCTGCAATCCTATATGCGTTTACCTGAGAGTAAGTTCAGCTGAACTCAGTTGAATTTACTTTTGAGTAAACAGGCATAGGATTATGATGGGACAGTATTTTATCAAATGATGTATTTATTTATTTATTTATTTATTCATTCATTCATTCATTCATTCATTCATTCATTCAATTTTATATCCTGTGTTTCTATTAATATTGAATGTTTCCAGTAACTAACAACTAAAGTTCAAAGTTACAAAAGAAAAAAGAGTTAATAACAACTGATTCTGAGCATGTATTGTGCAAGCAGTTTAAATGAAAATAAAAGTTAATCTACTACATTTCCTATCTGTTTTGCATGAATCTTTGCTTCTGAAAAATGTATCAGAAAGTACAGTGCACCATTTTGTTTACTAATCCAGGGCAATATCTTATTCTATTTTACTGCTTCTTGATATGTATTTGTAACAATTACCAAATGCTGATCTGTGCAGGAAATGTTGAAAACAGTATTTTTCTTTTAAATGCCAAGGGGAATGGGAGTTGGGATGTTTGCTATAGATTTGCCTTTTTATGATGCTTTTTATTTTATAAAATAAAATTAAATGTTAACAATTAACACTCCCAAGCTAGCCCTAGGCCATGTAGCAGAATACCATTGTTTAAATTAAATCTTCTACTTCATACATTTTAAATAAGTTCAAAAATAATTTAGAACATCAGTTTTCAACCTTCCTCAGCTTGATGTCATGTTGGGTTGGAATTCTGTAGTTCCAGTACATCTGGATGTCACTAGATTGTGGAAGGATGGTCTATATAATACTCTGGAACACAAGAAAAGCTGTTCAAAATCTATTATAGGTGAAATTAATTTTATTTTTTAATTTTATTTTTCTATTTCTGGCATTCAATATACTGTCAAGCCCAAATCATTCAATTACTTCAGGATTCTTAAAAAATATTTGGAATATCTCATTACTGCTGTACACTGTTTGAAATATCATGTTGTTTTTAAATATTGCCTTTTGAAAATGTTGGCAGGCCAACCATCTCCTTATTTAAGAACTTCACCAAAAATGAAACCTATTGAAGAAAGTGTGGAAGACGATGTCTTTGAAGCTCCATCTGCCACACCATTTAAAGGCCATGAGTGACTTCACAGGAAATGCACTGAATTGCACCGAAGAATTGCAACTGTAGATGAGATTTTCAAAATGGTGGCATTGTTATTTGTGTTTTAATTTTGTCTGTCTTTTGGATCTTAAAATATCTATGAGCAAACCTTTACTGATCACTCAAACTGTATTAACCCCCATCCATAAAGATCTTGTTTGTTTCAGTAGAACTAAAAGACCCATTTGGGGCCTTTTCATGCTGGATGAATGAAATATCCCATCTATGTCAATATGAGGAATGGAGGAACTTTATATGCATACGGCATTTGTGCACATATTTGGCCCCTGTTCTAAAGTAAATGGCAGCTTCCATAGCATCTGGAGTTCCACATCTGCATTAGCATATACACATAATGACCTTGGCATTCAATTACATTGTAATGAACCACATGGATTATATGGAAAGTATTCCCATTAAAATATATGTTTAATTTAGGTTTTTAGGCAATAAGTAGCATGTGATTCATAAAGAGACTTAGCAGTGATACAGTATTCCATCTGCACAATATGAAAAATGTAGGTTCACTGCAGTATTGACAGGTATGTCCTGAATATCAAAATTCTGGCAGCGCTAAGTCACTTGTTAAATTGGTAATGGAGAGGGTAGTTTCTAGCATCTCTCCCCATCTTGAATTGGAAAATGATTACTACTGTCAAAGACAAAAGTTCTGATTAGGTATTGTGTAGTATGCCACTCACATTCTGGCATGTGTGCAATTGAGCAGTTCTCATCCCACCTCAATTCCTTATTATGGTGTCAGTAGGATTGATTCAAGGCATCTTTTACACATAACTCTCTCTTGGTGGACTGGAATTTTACAGTGAGCATTGACTATAGTTCTTTTTGGTCAATTCATGTATATATAGCCTTTAGGAGTGGCACAGTTGTGTGGATATTCAAATAAAAGGTGTCTACTGTAATTAAATTTGAAGCCTAAATTATTAGTAACTTTGCAGTAGGCAACTTTCAGTGTCATCTATTTACTGAATTTATTGGGGATTATTTCTATTTATTAAATCAGTGGAAATTTGACACTGTCATCACTGAGATATAGACTAAACTTAGCTTATATATAAACAAGCAAGCATCCTTCCTAAAAACAGGCTTACTGTTCTTTTAAAGTTTAGATTAATGTAGGAGTATTGGCAACCAAGATAAATTGAGTTACATGGCATAAAACTAATAGATTGAGATGGTCCCAGTTCATCTGCAACATATTGGGAAGATGATTAAAGGAATACTGTGAGCAGTGATAAATACTTCTGTTCCCATTTTTTTAAAACTGGACAATGTTATGCTTCTGCTTAATTTTCTCACTGAAATTGGTGACAGACAACAGTTTTTAATTTTATTGTAACTGTGATTGTAACTGATCTGAAATAACTGGAAATTGTCATCTATGGGGCTTGTACTGACAAGCTGTAAGATGAAAGGAAATACATTTGTCATTACTGACGGCTCTAAAATCAGCAATTACTAATTTATATGATAGGCATCTTTGAAGATCTTTGTATACTGCACAGCTTTTGAAAACTGAAGTTTAGTGTTAAAAATTCAGTGGTCAGGTTGTGACATGGACTTCAGGAGCAAGTTTATTTTTCTAGGTATCTAACTCTTTTTATAAGATGCTGCCAGAGTTGCATCTCTAATAGAATAATTATTTATGGAAAAACTATACAATTATACAATTCAGATTTAATAAGTGATTGTGCTAGACTGGATGAACCAAAGCAGTTTCTAAAAACAACTGTGAATTTATTATGGTGCCATTATAATTCACTTTTATGTTGCATCACTTCTAATCAGCCTGAACTGGATTGGATTTTTTAAACCTGGAGATAGGAGAAAGATGCATTTAACTTTTCGGTACAATAAAACTAAGACATAAGCATGTGATTTCAAAAGAAAGCATTTCTCTATATAAGCTTCTCTTTTAATAGCCAAGCAACACACATCATGGCCAGCAAGTATGATTCTCATGGTGCCCCAGCCATATTTTTAACCATCCAGTGGAAGAAACCTTTGTGGCAATCATGGATTTTTTCAGCGAATTCAATCCAACACTAGAAGTTACATTCTGTTGTTGACAGGTTTTCCATTAACATTACCAAATTAAATGTTAAGTCCTGCACATAATTGATTAGTTATAAAGTAACAACATAGCTATTTTGCTAGTTATAAAGTAACAATATAGCTATTTTGCCTACTTCCTTTTTAAATTTTGGTGGCTGAATCTGTGGATTTCCCTGCAACAGTGTGTAATAAAGTTTTTCAATAAGCCTCATACTGATTACTTCATTAATTGTAAAACTTTCAACTGTTGTCATCAAAATGAATCTTAAAATCAATCTTATTGTAGCTGAGTTCTTGTACCAAAGTCATGGAAATGATACTGATGTTAGAGACAAATTTATTTTGTGTTGTGTTAATTTATGTTGAAAATTTGGTCCTCCTTCAGGGAAATATTTGTGTGGCATAAGGTGGTATTTTTCAAAAGATGGGACAAAATTGCTTAAAGATAAGTTTAGAATTTAAGAAAAGCCCTTTTAGTGCAGATCAAAAGCCTATTCCTGATTCTGTTCAGACCAGGACCAATCAGCCGAAATCCATAAAAATAAGTTTGCAACAACTCTAGTAGTTACTGCTGGTGCCATCCTTCCTGAATTCATTTAATCTCTTTTTAAAGCCATTCTAGTTGATGGCTAGCATTACCTTTTAGTAAAGTCTATGTTTTAACTACGGTTGTATTTCTATAGCATACAAAATCATTGTTTGCTTAACCAAGGTTTGGGCTCATACAAGACACTAAGCCATAAAACCTGGTTTACAAATTATACTTTGGCTTATCACGCAGTACTAATGCAACCTCTGTGTTGCACGCATCTCTTACTCATACTGCTTTAGTTAGCCTATGTAGTTACAGTTCATGACTACATCCCAAATAATAGTATTTCTCTCGGACCAAATTTTCTGAATCTTCATCCTAACCAATCAATCACAGCAGAAACAGTGCTTTACAGCAGCTTCCCTGTGCCTCAAGTTTCCTTCCTGCTAATGGCTTTTAACAAGTTCCCATGATCTTCAGATCTTCTTTCTACCATACTTCAATGACTGCTGGCAACTGAATGTTGTTTCTCTCCTGGTAGAACGTGGGCCAACCTCTTGCAAGGCCCTTTCTAATGGTAACTGAACTTTCAGTGGTCAAGCAATTATGCTGACTTTTCCAAAGTGCATTTTTTTGTCTGCCTGATACCAGTATAAACCAAGCAACTTCTACCAGCTTTATAGTCTTCATTTTCACAGTTGGAAATTTCTCTCCCATAAGCAACTGCCAAAAAAACAAACAAACAAAAAACTTGTCCCTAAAATTCAGTAGCTGTGTTTGCATACAACATGTAACCATGGGTAAGTTACCCATGGTTTTTCTCAGTTTTCTTAAACCACACAGGATGCCCAATCACATGGGCTGGAATCACACAACCACTGAATCACAAATCAGTCATCCACATTTTCATTTAGCACAAATAGTAAAACCAGTCTTCTAGTTTAATAAGTTATCAGTTGCAGATTCCAAAAAGGATTGGAATATCTGCATTTCTTGGTGACAACGGTTTCATTAATAAAGCGGATCTTCATTTGAGCTGTGTGTGTTTTTGGTTTCTTTTAAGAAAAAAAGGTAACTGAATAATGATCACCTACAGTAAGTCAGCCTCAAAACTGATGCTTATAAGAGGCATCTGTTGAATCAAATCTTTTTATTTATTGCAATGTTTGTCATAACTGTTTCCCATTTTTTTTTAGATTTTTTTTATCCCACCTTTATTATTTTTTTTAATAAATAACTCAAGGCAAGGAACATACCTAATACTACTCCCTCCTCTTTTCCCCACAACAGCAACCCTGTGAGGTGAGTTGGGCTGAGGGAGTGACTGGCCCAAGGTCATCCAGCCGGCTTTCATGCCTAAAGCGGGACTAGAACTCACCGTCTCCTGGTTTCTCGTCTGGTGCCTTTCTGCTTCCTGTGAACAGGGGCATTACCCAGCAGATATGAGATGGGGGATGCTTGGAATATTACTAGCTAGCCTGTTCAGTCAAAATCGGGGGCTACCCTGTTTTAAAACATAGAAGAGCCAGCTACAGCTGTTTTAATTTGTTAGGTAATTTAATCCCCACAGCTCTCTTTTCTGGATTATTACCAAGTCCTGAAATACATAGTTTATTAATATAATTTAGAAGAACTTTTGGAGCACATATAGACTTAGTGCATTTTTACGTCTCTGGGTATCTGTAGATATATCTTTCTTAAATCTTTTGTTCTTAATGATTTTTTATCATTTTGATTGGATGTTCTCATCAAGTTCTCACTTCGCCTTCTCTCAGACCAACTGAGTGCAATGTAGACTAGCCTCCTCATGGTGCACCCCGGGCAACTTGACTTGTCATGGCTAAATAGTCTATACATCTGGCTGCTGGACCTCACAAGGATTTCCCAGCAAGAAAAAGCAGCATGAACACTGAACTGCTATGCCATATGATTAAAAAAATCAAGTTCTTAGATTATCTAAGGCCAGCCACTCTCTCCTCTCCTCAAGTCTCTGTAAAGTAAGATGAGCACCTGAACCCCACCCAGGTCCTATGTCTCCATGTAGACAAAGTGAAAATCTTCAGGTCATTGTTTTTCTGTCAGGTGGATGGGGAACTCAGTTACACTGGCTACCAGGAAGGAGGCACCACATTACCTCTTTTGTCTTATTTGGGATGTGTCAGACATAGGTAGCCCAATATTATTCTATGAGGTTCAAACCCTCTACCAGGAAGTGAACCTCTGGACTGTTGCACTTTAGATAACTATGTAGAGTGCATTAGCTTTAGGAGCTATCCAGGTCCTGGTTCTTGTCAGTTGCAGGAAGGATATATAGAATCTAACGGAATGGTGTATATACAGTACTATCCACCTTCCCTTAAGCAATCACAGCAGAGAATTGCAGATGTTACATTATTTCATGCCCCTGCGCATGGGGCTTTATATGACTTCCAACCCTCTTGGAGATGGGGTTATTTCTCTATTTTTACACAGTGTATATCATGTGTGATGTTTTGCTTCCTTGATTTCCACTGAAAACAAGAGATGGGAACATTTGTTGAAAAGCATTTGAATTAAAATTGAATTAAATTTAGTAAGCATTTTTAAAAATGTCCTATGATTTTTTCCCCTTTTTGTGACATTAACATTTATAACTGGGGCTCTGGAAGATGCCCCCAAGAATTGAAAGCACATACAGCCCTGGGTCTCAAATTGTGTCTCTTGGCAATAAGGACCAGCAGGCAGGATGACAGCATGACTTCACAGATGTACAAGAGGCCCTCCTAGCCCACAGCATGTGATCATGTTGAGTTGAATGTCATCCGGTTGTAGTAATTGACTGCACTTCAGTTTCTAATGCTCCTCCTTCATTTCCCCCTTAGAGATTAATCATATACTTAGACCACATCTTGGTTTCCTGTTCAAAGCACTCTTGTGATATGAATTCCCCTTCATCCTCTCTAGTAAAAGGGATGCAGAACGGACATTTCAACTATGTATTGACTTAGGAGAAATTATGATTAAGTCAGTCACCTATGGCACAAAAGAGCTGTGCCAGGGTTGGCTATTCATCCAGATTTCCTTTTCTACCCTTTCAACAAAAATAAATTTATGTGTTTGTTTGCTTATATTTTTTATCCCTTTGTTGTTTTTATAAATAACTCAAGGTGGCAAACATGCCCACTGAATGGCCCTTCAAAGCAGACTAAGTATTTCTGGCAACTGAGCCAGAGCATCTTCATTATATTTGCAGGATCATGAACAATGTTTGTATATTTATAATGCACATATACTGAAATATCTTCTAAATCAAAATGATATCCAGATGGATTAAGTTTTATAAGGCTATACATGCTTCAATCATGATTCAGGATTAAGGATTCCCCCTCCTATTTTATCCTCAGCACAACCATATAGGTATGTAGTATATGAAATATTGAGTTTACTTAATTTTTTCTGTGTGGTAGGGAAAATGTTAGATACCTATTAGCTCTGGGTCCCATACTGATCTAAACCAAATGGGCTTGGGTTGGGTTGGACTGGACTTAGCAAACTGCATGATCCCAACAATTACAATGTGTATTGTTCAGTGTTATGAATGAACCTGGCCACTTTGGCTTGTTCAAAAAACCATGGTTAAACCAATCACAAGTGCATAGGTGAAGCCAATACTTAGCAGGGACTGACTCTGCACGCATTTTGAAGAGTGGTTTTTGGTTTCATTTTAAAGGTATTTTTGGTGCCTTCAAGGCACTGGTGACTGCCTGGACAAGTCCCTGCAGTTTTCTTGGCAAGGTTTTTCAGAAGTGATTTGCCCTTGCCTGCCTCCTAGGGCTGAGGGAGAGTGACTGGCCAAGGTCACCCAGCTGGCTTTGTATCTAAGGCAGGACTAAAACTCATGGTCTCCTGGTTTCTAGCCTTATCCCTTAACCACTACACCAAACTGGCTCTCTTTAGATATTTAATCATTTCTAACTAATGCTATTGGAAAAGATTGGCATCCAAGGGAGTCACAAGACAGGTGCTATGACAATCCACAGATCAAGGTATCACCCAGTGTTTCAACCTAAAGTTACTTCATTGGCATTTTTCACAGCCTAGTGAGATTCTGTCAGGGAGTAGAATTGAGTGGCCATAAAATCAAGTCATTTACTCAGAGTCAGCTCATAAAACCATAAATCAGTCTGTAGCTCTTCATTAATACTGCAGGGGGCTAGGCAAATACAGCAGCCTATCAATGGGAGTCCAGGATCTGGACTCAAGAGTGGTCAAGTCCAGCTCCGAGGTCAGAAGTCACATTATGGAAAGGCTATCACTTGAAATTGTTCTCACAAAGGGTGAGTCCGCAGAGCAACCTTATGTACACTACCTTTTGTTTTCCTGTGCCTTGTTTGAGGACAGCCCCATACCTGTTGCTGAGGTGTCTACCTTCACTGTGAAGTCTTGTGAAAATCTGAATTGTTGAGGACCAATGCTAGGCATATAGCTTGCTTCAAACTCTGAAAATCCCTCTCACACTCCTTGGGCTGACCATCTGGCTTTCATGGGTTTAAGCCTTCTTAGTAAGATCAGTTAAGGGATGCACTTTATTTGGCTGGTGATTTGCTTTCCCTGACTTCTTTTTAACAGCTTTTTCTCCAGAAGTGAAATGGAGCTGCTTTTTCCAGCTATAGCCTGGGTTTCCACCCCCCCATCCCCAAATCAGCATTTAATGTTTTTCTTAAAGACACTTATCACAGTTGCAGAAAAGGCCAAAGAAATTTTAAGCTGCATTGAGAGATCCAACAGCTTCCAAGTCTCAAGAAGTACTGGTTCTTCAAAGCCTCTGCTCTTTTTATCTAAAGGTTATACTTTATCTGTGACAGATGCAATTTCCTGTATTTTTCTTATACTTTATGAGTCTGTGATTCTAAAGTGCCATAAAGCCTGCTGCTAGAGTGTAAGCATGGAGCAGGGGAAGTATCTTGAAAGAATGAATAAAATAATTCTACTTTATTCTCAGTATGCAGATGTCATCTGGAATACTATGCACAGTTTTGGGTGCTACACTGTTAAAGACAAAAACATTCTAGCTGGGAATTTTTGGAATTGTAGTTTGAAATGCCTGGAGGGTACAAGGTAGGAAATGCTGATGCAGATAAAATAAAAAATATTTAGATGTTGACAATCATGATGATCATACTATGGGGAAAAAAAAGTCACATAAGGAAGAGATTGAAGGAATGGGAACTAGCTGGCAGAAAGGACCTGAAGTGTTATTGCACAGAAGGCTGAAGTCTTTTTTCTTTTCTGCCCCAAGGCATCTAAGTTATATCATAATTTAAAGGAGGGAAGATTTCAGCTGAGCATTAAGAGAAATATTTGGATGGGTCTTTCTGGCTGGATGTCTTCAAGTAAAGATTCTACTGCCAAGGAATTAGAAAAGAAATATGGGAAATTAATATTGCGTATGGTACTGTGGCAAGATTATTGTATGCAAAAACTTGGAAGAGCAATGAAATACCTACAGGGGAAGACTGGATTATAAAATTAACTGAATTTGCAGAAATGGCGAAGCTGACCAGTTTGGTCAGAGAAAAAAGGATAAAGTTGTTTTTTTTTTAAGACTGGAAACTTTATATGGACTTTTTGCTGAACGCAGAAAAAAAAGGGATTCTGGGATCTGAGGATTAAAAAGGGACAAAGAGGTTGTGGAAAATTTTAGGATGATAATTACGTGATGGAAAGGAGGAGGACCTGAGTTTGAGGAAGACACACATACCACCCATAGGGGTGAGAAGGGTGTGTGTGTGTGTGTGTGTATTCTATTGGCAATGAATAGAGCTGCTTCTGGTTTGGATTTCATGCATTAAGCAGGTTAGGCTAGAAAGCCTATGAGACCCTGATCAAATGGATCAATCGAGATGACAGCATAGCAAAATGGTTTGTGTATAGCCATTTCATGACATTTTAAGAAAGATGGAATGCTTGTTAATTTACAAGTTGTAGCAAAGCACATTCTTGGAAGTCAACAAATAGATTATTCCTGGGAAGGAGATATGTTCCTTGTTTAGTTTAGTGAAATATACAGTACTGTATTGCACAGTACCATGAAAGGTACTCCAGAACCGCAGCTAATACAATGGTCCATAGTACGCACTTCAGAAAACATATATAATAAGCCAATTATACTGATACCCAATTTGGTTCTGCTCCTAATTCAAGGTGCTTATTTGATCAGTATAACTGCCTGGATTCCCCCGATGGGAGGAGATGGCATGGACAAATTAGACAGACAGACAGACGGACAGGCAGACAGACAGACAAATAATCTATAATGCAGGCTTGCAGAATTTGTGGCTCTCCAGATATTGCTGAACTGCACCTGATAGGGACCAGTCTGAGTCTTCAGATTCAGATTCTCAGTCTGGTCAAGAAATAATAGAAGAAGGTGCATCAATGGAAGAGGCACTGAACTGGCTGACCCCAAATCTAAGTTAGGCAAGGACATGAACTTGGCAACTTAATCACAAACTAAGAAGGAAAGAGCAAAGATATTCAAGCCATCTAAGAAAAGAGCATGATTCAGTAAATTAGTTAACCTGGTAGTCAGGGCCTTGAAAAAGAACTAGCACCTTGGCAATGTTCCACTGCCTTCCTGAAATTTTGTCAATATGGCTGAAACCTTGGATTGGAAACTGACTCTTCTTGGATCCTCCCTGAACTTGTGATTTCTCTCTCTGGATTCTGCAAAAAAGTAACTCTTGTGCCTACATTTTCTGTGCTTTTGATAGGAAGGTTAAACTGTGCAACATGCATTTGTGTTACTTCTGGTCAAGAGTTAGAACTGCAATAAATACCTTGAGTTTGTAGCAAAAGCTGTATGTCTGTTTAACTGGTAGTCAGAACAGCACCCCTTCACCCTGGATAGGCTGGCTGAGGTGCTGAATGCTGCATTTCAGCCATATCTGGATTTACCAACCTAGGACAAAGGCAGGACATTTAAGAGAACACCTTCTTCCACGTGGACTCGGCAGTTAGTTTTCTTAATCAGCAGCATATTGCAAGTGCTATCAAGAGAAGCTGATTTCCATTGTGGCTGCTCAATCTTATGGGAAATAAAGGTAGCTCCATGAGAGTTAGAAGTTCAGTAAAACCTGGACTGTTTTGCCAAGCTTTTGGTGGATTGTGATATTTTTTTGGCATCATTGCAGCTTTTCTTTTCTTGTGACTTTACAGCAGTGCTAATCTTTTAAGAGAACTGCAATCCACTTTGATAGCCTTCCTGGACACAAAAGCGGTACAAAAATACAGCAAGTAGGTATACCAATAAATACCCGAACTGCATCTAAGAGACCAACATGCTTAAAGAAACGCCGAATAGGCTCGCAATTCCTTATTTTATTGACAAGTTTTATGTAAGCAGGATATGTGCGCATAAAGCAATTAAGGCTCTCTAGCTTATCTGCCTTGTGTCCATCCCTGAGGGAAATTGGTACTGTGATCCCTTTGAATTCTCTTTGCTTACAGTGTTACCTGTGCAATGTACAACAATGAGAAAAATGATTATAATAAATGAATGAAAGAAACAGGATTATGGATACTGCAAATTTATTGAAAATATTAAAAGGGTGAGAATACTCAATCTCAAACATAAAGAATTGAAGCCAATGGATGATTTGGAATGGGACAGAAATTATTTAGGGCTGTGCCCAAATAATAGCTTGACGATACATGCAGCACCATCTTTTCCCACCCAGCACACACTTAACAAACTCTCAGAAACTGATGGTAAATGCCAATGTTATATGTTTTATTTTTCATCACATAATCCTTTTAAACCTCGGTCACAAATGGATATTGATAGAAATAAACATTGAGCAACAGGCGTTAACTGAAAATATAAAATACAGGATATGTAGTAAGACAATCAGTGCTTCATCCCAACAAGATAGAGACAGTAAACATGTGGAAACATGATCTTTCTCAACCCCCTCATCACTGTCTTTTCTTTTAAAAGACCCCAAAATTCAAGTGACTTGTTTTTATTATATGTAAACAACATAATGAATTAAAAATGGACCATGAGGTAATCTATATTCTATAGAGGACAGTTTTAAAAACACTAGATAAAAAAGACAATATTCAAGACACAGATATCAGTGTTCACTTTGGTCTCTGGTTACTGAATTCATTTACTAGAGTAATATACAAATTCAAGTCAATCTGATAATACTTGTCAGCCATTTTGTTAAAAAGTAGGAAACTTAAAGAGGTAGTCACTATTAGAACTTTTTTTCTTAGTTTGCCATTGTAGGTTAGCACTAGTTAAGAGCAGATGTCCTAACACTTCTAATATTCAGCTTCATTCTCAGTTTCTTGTGCTGGATGGCAGATTGCACCTTCAAATGAACAAGCTGCATGCTTGGGAAAGTAGCTTTAAGCTTACTTCCTTAGCAATAAATATTTAGTCAGGAACTATTGGTGCTGAAAAGGGTCCTTATATTAATATACCCTTAAAACATCTGCCTGTCAGGCCCCCTTGCCCCCAAATTTGCTCCTCTACAGTCTGGGTGTGGCAGTGTTAGGGGTGTGATCCATCTGCACCAGAGGACTGAATCTGGGTTCACACATTGCTTGTTTTCAACTTCTTTGGCTTGATGCAGGGCATTGTGAAAAATTGTTGAGGCTCCCTCTGTCAGCACCTTGTTGCTAACTGGTCATAATGGCAGAGTAACACTACTAGCCTATCTCCAAAAGGCTGCTGA
Organism: Candoia aspera; assembly: GCF_035149785.1. Lineage (NCBI taxonomy): Eukaryota > Metazoa > Chordata > Lepidosauria > Squamata > Candoiidae > Candoia > Candoia aspera. The sequence continues at coordinate 107,211,035 of NC_086153.1, forward strand.
TATAAAACAGAACAAGGTACATTTAACAAGTCTTTAAAAGTGAGCAAAGACAAACTAATCAAATCTCATTAAAGACACCTCGCAAGATTAAATCCTGTGCATCCGCACACATTTTCCCAATGACGTTCATATCCATCATAACAAAAGGGGAAGAAAAACACACACATATATTCTTTTTGATAAACATTTCTTACAGATAAATTAATTTAAATTAGCTTTAAGACTTAATGAGAGCTTTCCACATTCTTTATATTTTTTCATATAAAGGTCACCAGGTCTATAACACTTTTATGGGTCTCTATCCACAAAATTACATAGAGGAAGTAACTTTGGGATAGCACTAAGACAAATTAAGATTTTTTAAAAATTGAGTAGCCTGTATTTAGCAAAAACATCACATCTTTAGAACTAATTTTAGTGCTCAAACAGCACCCTAGTAATTGTCCTGTTATCTTTTCCCTCTCAGTTTTTTTTTAAAGATGCTATTCAAGTGTGCACAGCCCCTACTGATTTCACTGTATGATCCAACATGAGATCAGTTCTGGAGCACAAGGGGCTCAGTTCTAGGGCAGGGAGACAAGGAAAACATTTGTGCAAGTGAGAGTCCCATTGCAATTCATATGACAGACTTGCTGTTTCAAGTTTTGGCTTACTGACACTAGAAAGTTCAAAATGTTTCATAAAGCAAGATGCCAACAAATGCTCAGGATACTGTTGAAAGTGACAGTATATAGATTCCCGAACAAGATGATTTAAAATAAAATATTTAAATTTTGCAGTAAAGTTGTAAATCTTAGAAGATGAAAAAATATTGGCATCTGTCTTCCAAGCATGAATTGTGCTCATGCATTTTTTTTTCTTAGCCACGTAACTTTCACAGAGGCAAGTGTTGGCCTACTGGGCTATTATGTCTTTACACTGGGGGTTAAAAAGTCCAAGCTGGTAATTGCATGCAAATTCTTTGCATTTCTTTGGTGATGCCCATAGCCGGTGGGGCCAAATACTTAGGGCTTTGCGTGTGTGTGTGTGTTGGGGATGGGCAGTTAAAGAGCAAAACAAATGCCTTAAAGCTTGCAGAGCCTTAAATCAAAACTGGTAAAGCTGCCAGATGTTGTGCCTTGTGCAGTTACACCTGAGGGGGAGAAAGTAGGGCTGCTCCCAGTGGCTCAGTGTGTTTTGCCTTTGGCTGTAACCTTTGCCATCACTCCAAGGGCAAAGAGATGCTCCAGGCACTCCTCTGAGGTTGCTCACTGTCCACTTTTCTCTATCTTCACACAGGGAGCCTCTGTGCACAGATCATGCTTCCCTGCTCACATCACAGACAGGGTGGGAGGGCCAGGAATGGATGCAGTGGGGACATCAGCCCACTCTTGCATTCAACAGTGTTGCTACTGGGACTTATTAAATCAGTTTCCTTGTTCAGACATGATAGGAGACTGTAGTCTAAGTGTTCTTACCAGTTGGAATTGGATCCTGTTTGATAAGCTATGTTTAAACCTGGTTCAGATGTCATTGGGAACTATGATTTAACAAATCACAGTATCTTCCTTTTATCTGGGTCTGCAAGCAGAGGAAAGAAGGGGAGTGAAGGCGCATGCAGAAACCCAAAGCCCTTTGGGAATCTGATGAGCCCTTTCTGCATTGAGATTGTTTGCCTGATTTGGGCCATGGGGTTATTTAGGCGAAAGGCCCAGAGCTGGGCAGCCAATTCTTGCTGGAGCCTGCCCATTACCAAAGCAAGGAAACTCAGGAGTGCATTGTTTTGGAACAATATGGTTTTCTTACATCCCTTACAAACTGGCAAACATAGTTCTTTAGCTGAAATGGGGTAAACAGAGTATCGGTCTCACCAGGAATCTGCTAGGTTATTTACTTTCAGCAGATAATCACATCTTATTAACAGGAAGCAAGGAAAAAAATATGCAATTCTCTTGCCATCCAGGAATAATGAGTTAATTGGTTAACTCCCACATGTTGGCTCTTTCTTAGAGGGGGAAAAAAAGTTCCTTTGCAGGTGCTACTGGTATGTCAACAGCACCTCTTTCTCTGTCAGTTAGGTGGAAAAGCAAAGTTAAATTTCAAGAGAGACTCTCACATCATTTTGAACAGATGCATCATTTTCAAAACGAAATGTAATTGTAATGTTTGTATGTTCCACAAGCAATTTTTTTCAAAAGTAGAGGTATGTACCATAGAATCAAAAGCCACATTTAAGGCCAGAGCAACACGCAGGTGTTGCTTATGTGGTAAGTATGAGGTAGTTGTTTGCTGTAAACAGAAATAATTATATTCTTCCCTATATAAACAATGTGGCTTAGAAATTCAGGAATGGGGAGGAACTGCCCTGCCCACAACCCTGAAAGTCAGCCATGCTCATGATGTCAAGTCATAAGTGTTCACTTCAGTACATGGGAAAACATTATGCAAAAAGCTGATATCTGAGTCATAAGAAACTCATTAGTAAACAGAGGTAGTTACTATCATTAGCACATAATATGTATATAATAGCACAGTACACAGCAGTATAAAAGCATTTTTGGTTTGTTCTGAACAAGCAAGCAATCTGTAAAAGAAAAGAAAAATAATAATTACATGGCATTTTCCCTGAGCAAGGTTCTTTGTCCTGAGAAGGATATTTTGCAATAGTGACCATCCTCCAATATATAAAAATAAAATGTAAACTTTTAATAAGATAGGTCTGCTAGGCTCTCTTAGCAATTCAGTCTGTGGCTGCTGGAATTACTTATTTCACCAAAAAATTTAGGTTTGGAATTTTAAAGTAGCTAAACAGGGAATGGTCAGTTTTCAAATCCACCATTTCCATCTTATACTCTACATAAAGGTCAACAAACTTTGGTTTATATTTTCAAAGTGACCTTACCCTTGACATTGTTGCTGTTTTATAACCCAGTTATTATACTTGCTAGAAGATTAGGCAATGCCACTTCGATTTGTCTACATAACTTAAATAAGTTTACAATCCTTACATAAGGCAAGGAAGTAGTTCTCTATACATACATCACATTCAGTATCGTCAAAATAAAATAAAAAAACAACCCAAAACCAAAACACCCCGCTTTGCATTGTAGCACACTGAAAACTTCAGTATAAACCACTGAGATTCTTTTTTCCCCTCAAACACTGTCATGAAGTTCAAGCAAAGTTCCGTCATGAGGGCGGGGCCTACCTTTCAGGCCACTGAGCCATGCACATTTCCTGAGAGAGGGTGGGGCAGTGGTGGCAGCAGTATGAGCAACAACACCCAGAAAGGATTCTCTGCATAATTCCTGGACAGGGAATAAAGTCCTCTCAGCTTGGCCAGAAGCCTATCAAAACAAGCCCTGATGTTCTCAATGACATAACGGAAGAAAGCATGCTCTGAAGATTTGGCCCAAACTACGTTACAACATCAGATCTTCTTGATTTTCATTCTCTTCCTCTTTTGTTTGCCAAAGAAATAGGGAAAAGTGTTTCTTCAAGACCAGTTTTAAAAGGAAGACACCATGGTCCATAGGACTTAATTAACACCCAGCTCAGGTTTCCTTTGAAGGTTTCAGCAGCAGCTGCTGCTCTTTAGGAAGCAAACAGTTCTAGAACTGCATGTAGTGGTTTTAGCCATGCCTAAATGATGTTCTGGGTTTACAAGCATCATAATAAATCATGTGGTTTTATTCTACTCGAAAGGTTGTACTAGGAAGGGCCACCCATAATAAATATGCACAGTGCTTGTCTTCCCAAAATTGGTAAAATGGGTAAGAAATTGGCCCTAGTTCATTCTTGGGAGTGTGGAACAGTTGTGACAGTTCGATCCTGATCAAATAATGTATAGAGAATTGATTGGCTTTATAATCTTCATTTAAAAAATCAGTCCCGCAAATTCCAAGCACTTGGGCAACTCCACGGGCTTCTAAATAATTCAGCGTGTATACAGACTGAAGTTACTATTATATTATCATATAGCAATTAAATAAGTTTAAGACTGCAATCCTATATACTAATTTTTCTTGAGCTTAAGGCCACTGAGATCTTATACCCATGCACGGGATTGTACTAAGATTGATCTTTGGGAAATTAAAAGGCCAGGACGCATGTCTTGGAAAGACCTGTGGAAATCCATCCACTGATATGGCCCCTGAGTTGGAAGATGCCGCTGCTGCCACCGCCCCTGCCTTCATAATCCTCAAGATTTGCACAAGATTTAGTGAGTCCAAATGGCATCACAATATCACTTTAAACAATTATTTTAACATCTACATTCTCCCTTACAATCAACTAACCTGTATATAAGCCATATTGAGTTGATACAGTATTTCAGATACTGGCACAGGAAATAACACATTCATTGTCTAAGGGAGGGAAAAGACAGGGAAGCGCCTTTAATTCTTTAAAAATTTGTGGCAATTCTGAGGCATCTTTAAACCAAGGCATTACCCTTTCAAGGTTAGGAGTAAAAACAAATGCCTTCCACCTCCACCTTCTCAACAACAGCAATTACAACTACCCTGAACCCTACAGGGATGTCTTGATCTATTCAGTACCGTGATCATGGTGACTCTAAGTAGTAAAACATTATTTGAATTATCAGGAAATTATGGTTACAAATCATTCCCTCCCTTTCTCTTCTATAATTGAAAAAGGCAACATATTTAAAAAAAACTTCATTCAAAACTTACTTTTCCATGAATCATGTGTTCTAAGAAACATAGTATTTAATGTGTACATTCAGGCAATGGGCCAGCCTGGACATCAAAATACGAAATGGTTTATTGTGACAGGAATGAGTTTCAGTGCACAGTGGGCGTATGTGCTGCTTCCCCACCATCACATTCCCTTGGATGGCCATAAAGAAGTCAAAAATACTCACTTCCACTTCTTACTAATTGCTGTTTAGAATTAACAAATGTTATCATGTGCTTAGTCTTAATTATGGTTTGTTCAAAAAGCTGTCATAACTCACGGTTTGAAACTGGCTTTTTTCCAAACAAACCATTGTTAACATTAACCACAGAGAACTCAAGCAGCTATGGAAGCACAGACTTCCATAGGGCTGCTCTGGAAAAGAAGGGGAGAAGGGGAGAACATACGCCCAAAGACAGCTTAGTCTAACTTTAAAAATCACGTAAGAATCTGATGCTCAAACAGTTTAGAAACCCGCTAGCTATTTAGCTGGTCTGAAATTTGCTTGGAGTGACTGGTCTGCTTTGGTTTTTTGTTTTCAAAAGACCCCTGGGTCCTCAACAGTAGTTAAAATTTGAGGTTTGCTGCAGGATAATACATGAGATTATTCTCCTTGTGCTTGAATGAGGTAGACATCACAAGAGGGTAATGAAAGGTGGTGACAAAGCTCTTTAAGTCTTTTTCCTTTTTTGAACCGATGGCCCCTTCCGGCTTTGTTCTTCAGGTGATGGAGAGAACTTACTTGCAGCAGCTTCTTGAGGGGACTTGCCTGAATGCTGTAAGACATCTGGCCTTCCTTCCTGAGAATAGGATGGAGAAGTGTAGCCATAGGCCCCTCCTCCTCCTTCCCTCAGGAAGGCTGATGTGGAGGGCTGGGACTCAGCTTCGTATCTTCCCTGGTAACTTGTGGGCTGCTGTGGGACAGTTTTAAGTGGGCAGTTTGCCACCATGTGCATGATGCTCTGACAGTAATGGCACTTCTTTGGCTGTGGAGGTAGAATACATTCCTTGGCATGATGATCGAAGCCACCACAATTGTAGCATCTGCAAAACACAAATAGGTTGATATATCCTTAATTAAAGAGGCTTACAAGAGAAATGTTTGACCCTCAACTTTAAAAAATAGCAAGGGGCCAAGGGAAACAAATACCACCAAATTTGGAATTGTTATACTACACTATGTTTTTCTGACAGCTTTTTGGAGAGCTGCTTTCTCTTACTCCAGGGTTTCCCAAAGTAGTCAACAAGATCAACTACTTCATGATAGCCAAGAAGCTTTAGCAAAATGTCTCACCTAGGCTGATAGTTAATGTCTTCTGTTCAGCATTGTAAGAAAGGAGTGTGTCATTTTCTTGCTTTCAGGGTATAAACCAGACTTTCTCAACCTTTTGACCCTGGAGGAACCCTTGAAATATTTTTCAGGCCTCAGGGAACCCCTGCGCATTCAGGCTCAAATATAGGCTAGAAGTTACAAAATTATTATACTCATTTCATGTTTAGGCCTGTATGTATGCATTAACAGTGTTCTTAAACTGAAAATAAAGAATGAAACTTACTTCTTTAATGTGAAGTTGCTCAAATTTGAAATACTTTTTTAAATAAATCACGATCTCCCAGGGAACCCTTAGTGACCTCTTGCGGAACCCTAGGGTTCCATGGAACCCTGGCTGAGAAACCCTGGTATAAAGGAAAGGAAAGAAGCAGTACAATGGAGCTTCTTCACTGTTTCTAAACCGCCATCAAAAGTAATTGGTAAAGACGTATAGGCCTAGAAACTGATTGTATCATCCTGACAAGCATCCATCTATATAACTTTAGACTATGCATTCATATCAACTATATGGACAATAGTCAATTTATGCTGGGATTCTACCCGGAATAGTCAATAAAGCTGTGAGATATAGAATATGCAAAAAAAAAAAAAAAAAACCCTGGATATGATACATAATGGTTAGTACTGATATCTAGAAACATTGGAAAGTTATTGGTGATTACTATTAATTGTACTGCTTCTTGAAAGAGTCATGAAGGATAACCAAGGCTTCTGGTGGGGACATGGCAGACTGAACAGCTGTGCTTGTGGGCTCTGCAGGCAGAACTGACAACATGGCATTTTTAGGGGGCTCAGGCAGGTTTTTCCTGAAGCCCAGGAGTGTTTTCACAGTCAAAGAAAACACTTGGAATCACCCCATTCATCCTCCAGAATGGCGACTTGTAGCCAGAGGATCACAAATGGCATTCGCACTTGTCTGGTAAGAGCTGCCGGGAGGCTGGGATGTCACCATTTCTAAGCCATGCTGTAGCCTTAAAGAGACACTTGAGCCTGGCCACCCCATTTCTAAATCACCCAATTTATATATTTTTAAGTTTATGTACCCTAAGAGGAGCTTTTCACAGCAAGGAGAAGCGGGCTGTCTTGGCCTTATTGTTATTTTTGGGGTTAATTTTTTTTAAAAAAATCTTTTAAAGTTTTGGCTTGTTTCTCATCCAAATATTAACAAGGATTTGAGAGTAAATAATTGTCTCCCTGTTATTATTTTTGTACTGGATTTGAAGAAAATACCATTTTCCTACATGCTGAATCAGCTGATTTGAACCTTCAGATTCCTGTCCACTTTCTCTTGAGAACAGTCTGCCAATCACTCTCACTTCATGTAAACAACTTTCAAACATCCTCATATCTTTGACTTTTGCTGATTAAGCTCCTAGGGGGTGCCATAATCTACTGTGTGAGACATGGAGGAATTCAAGCAGACTTTCTCTGAATTCCATTGAGACCTTAAACAAATTCTTTCTGATTCTTACCAACTTTTTATGCAAGGCATTCAGGACATTGTAGAAGATATGAACTTTAAAATGTCTCATCTGGTTGGGGATGTCATGTATGAAATGGAAAAATTTAACAGCATCAGGAATGTCTCTTCAACTTCTGCTGAGATGCTGGAGGAAGATTGGACAGTGGAGTTGAAGGAATTAAAGGGATAGGTTGGGTTGCAAGCCATGAGTTAAATGGATCTTTTGATGGAGTGCCCTTGGAAAAGAGGGGGTTAAAATGTATGGGAGCTCTCTTGAAGAGAAGTTGGAGTTTTTGAGGGGGGCAGTTGGGCTGTCTGATTTAAGAAAAAAAGCTCTGTGCATAATGTGGAGATATGCAAATGCTTTGGTTTATTTTGAAGTGAGATAAGGGTTTAAGTATATTTATCTGGATTGCTTTAAGGGTTTGGCTGACTTCATTTACTTTTAATGATTTGAATTAAGATTATCAAGATATAACAACAACAACGATGAAGGCTGGTTTTGAGTCTGACATGATCAAGTTTGTCAAAATTGCTGTATTACTAAGTATAATGGTAGACAATTTATATGTTTTTTAGTTTGATTTTTATTATAGTAGACCAGAATGTATAGAATAGTAGTAGGAAGGAAATAAATAAATGTTATCTTTGGGGGGGAAGTTGATTAGGTGTCATGTTCACTGTTTCAATGTATAGTATACATCGTAACGTTTCACATGCCATGGCGCTGACGCGCGTTTCTGTTTGGGAGGGAGCTGCTGTGAAACCTTGTACCAAGCTCTGTATCTGTGTTCATTACAATGGAATGTGGTTGGGTTATGTGCTCTGTTCAAGGACTTTTCCCGCAGACCATCAGAAACCGTTAGGAGCACCTGGGATTGTGAACTTGGGAAGATTCTACGGGGGGAGGGATCTCATTTACACCGAGGGTTTTTAGTTTGCATTTGGCGCGCTTTTATCATTCTCAGCTTTCTCTGTGATCCTGCATACTATTCCTTAATAAATCAGGTATCTTTGAATTCCTGCTCATGAGTCTGATAGTGTTTTAGAATAGGCAACCATTTCATAAAGCTGAGAATGACCAAAGTTGTACCGTTAGCTCCTACCAAGATTAGTTTCTTGTGAGGGAAAATAGTTAATGATGGCAGAGTCCAAGCTCACGACCGGGGGACTCAAGGAGATGGCTAGCTTGATGCCCAAGTCGACGGTCAAGAGTGGAGAACTGAGCCTCACCCCAGAACCTTCAGATTTCCAGGAGGAATCGAGTTCCAGTCCTGAGGTAGAGGAATCTGACGATGGGGGAGAACCAGAGCAACCGGCACCCAGCGAATCGCCTGCAGAGTTGATCACCTGGGATGAAGTGGGAGAACCCCAGCCAGGGACGTCCCAGGTGTCCTGGAAGTATCGGTTCCTGCTGACCCCAGACATAGAATCTACCACGGTATCAACAGAGAGACAGCCTAACACACGAGGGAGGGAGGAATCTCAAACCCCTGAAAGGCTAAGAGTGATGGAGGCCAAAATAGAATTGATGGAGTACATGCTAAGAAACCTGTCTCTGTCATTGGGGGGGCAGGGGAGGCGTGGAGGAGATCCCAGATTCACGCAACCATCCCCCATCCTCCCATCCAGACTGCCGGCCGAGCGGGGCCAGAGACGGCTCAGGGATGAATCTCCACACTGCAGGGCTCGACCACCAGTGTCCCCACCCCAAAGAGGGAGAGCTACTGTAACCTGGGGCCCAAGCACTCAAGCAGCTGCCGATTCCGCGCCAACAGGAGTGGGTGTGAGAGACTTTTCTGTCAAGTTTGAAGGGGATCCAACCAAGTTATCTTTATAACTAATGCTAAAAGTTACATGAGGCAGTTTGGAGCATACTTCCCTTCCAAACAGGCTAAGATAACTGCCATTGCCACCAAGTTGAAGGGTCGAGCGGCTGACTGGTATGTTCAGTTAAGTGAGGCTGACTCCCCTGCACTTGATTATTTCAAGGACTTCATGTGGGCGTTAAAGCTGCATTTTGAGGATCCTCTGGCCAAGGCAAGAGCTAAGAAGGCGCTGAAGGAACTTACCCAGGGCCAACTGTCTGTAGCTGATTACACCCTGGAGTTTAAGGCTTTAGCTGGGAAAATCCCCGACTGGTCTCAGTCAACCTTAATAGAACGGTTTAAAGAGGGACTCAACTGGGACATCCTACGGTGGGCGTTGTGTAGGGATAACCCAGAGTCATTGCACAAATGGATCTGTCTGGCAGGCAAGGCTGAGCATGCTCAGCATACCTTCATGCAAACCAGAAGACCTGAAAAACCACCAGCCACCATGAGGGGACCCTGAAGTGCTGCAACTGCTGCCTGGCCAGGCTATAAAGCCTGGGATGAGGAGAGAGATCGGCACTACACGAGGGGTGAGTGTCTCTGATGCGGAAAGGAAGGGCATTGAGCAGCTGATTGTCCAAAAGCCAAGGCTGGAGATCGAGCGGGCAAGCCGCCGGCCAAATTGCGCCCCCCTTGCGGCAGATGACAGCAGCCAAGGGCACAGCCGATGCTGAGGAAGTATTCTACTTCTTGGGAGAGGCTGAAGACAACTCTGAGGAGCCGGTGGGAAACGCCAGCCACCTGCCATGAAGAGCGCCTGCGGGCAGGTGGAGGAGGATGGGCGCAAGGATGCTATGGTGAGTGCTGACTGTCCCACTTTAGCAGTAAAAGTGAAATTGGGCTCCTGCACAAAAACTACAGAGGTCTGGGCTTTGGTTGACTCTGAGTGTTCCAGGTGTTTAATTCACCCTGATCTGGTTGCTGCTTTGGACCTGCCTAGCTTCCCCCTCCAGCAGCCTTTGATCTTCACACAATTGGATGGTTCAATGGTGGGGGGGGGGGGCAACCCATTTCACTGGAACTGTCGCAATGCAAATGGGCAGCCATCGTGAGACTTTAAAATTCGTAGTAGCACCTGTTGGCAATCCCTTGGTAATTCTGGGGATCCCCTGGTTGACCTATCGAAGCCCATATATAAACTGAGAACACAGAACCGTGACTTTTAAAGATGGGTTTTACCAAGCTCCTACAGCAGAGAGAGCTGCACGTGTGGGGGTTGAAAGGGCTGCGGCCACCACACCATGCCCTAACTTGGCACATTTAGAAGGCTTGCCCGATCAATACCAAGACTTTGCAGACTTTTTGGGGAAATGGAAGCAGATCAGCTACCCCCCCCCATCGGAAAACTGACTGTGCGATAGAGTTGGTTCCCAATGCTCAATTGCCCAAGCCAAAAATTTATCCAATGACTTAGAAGGAGCTTGAGGCATTACGGGACTTTATTGACAAAAATCTTTCAAGGGGGTTTATTGAACCTGCAAATTCCCCAGTTGGGGCCCCTGTGCTATTCCGGGAAAAGAAAGATGGCACGCTTCGACTCTGTATGGACTATCGGGGGTTAAATTCCATCTCAATTTGCAACAAGTACCCCCTTCTGCTCATGAAGGACATGTTAGCTCACTTGTCTAAGGGCAAGATTTTCTCCAAGCTTGATCTTCGTGAAGCCTATTTCCGCATACGAGCTGGAGATGAGTGGAAAACTGCTTTTAATTGCCCATTGGGTTCATTTCAGTACAAAGTCCTCCCTTTTGGGTAGGCAGGGGCGCCCAGAGTCTTCATGCAATTGATTAATGAAGTATTACATGATCATTTGTTTAAAGGGGTCCTGGTTTATTTAGATGATGTTCTCACTGAAACTGAGGAGGAACACGAACTCCTCCTCAAACAGGTGTTACGCAAGCTTAGAAATGCCAAACTCTATGCCAAACTTTCCAAATGTGAATTCCACAAGACCCAACTTGACTATCTGGGCTATAGGGTGTCTGACAAGGGCATTTAAATGGACCCTGCAAAAATCCAGGCGATTTTAAGTTGGGAACATCCCTGCACCCAGAGGCAATTGCAAAGTTTCCTCGGGTTCAGTAATTACTATTGCCAATTTATCCAGGGGTTCGCTGAGATTGCTTTGCCCCTCACTGATTTACTCCATATGAACGGCTTGGGGGAGACACGCAAAGTAAAAAAACCCTGGGGCAGTGTTGAATTGGACGCCTGAATGCCAGGCAGCATTTGAGAAATTAAAAACCCTTTTCACTGCTGAGCCTATTCTACAGCACCCCGATCCTGAACGCCCCTTTGTGGTCCAAGTTGATGCTTCTGACTCCTCAGTTGGGGCTCTTTTGTTACAGAGAGATTCTGAAAATCACTTAAAACCCTGCGCTTATCTGTTCAGAAAATTTTCTGAAGCCGAACGCCGGTGGCAAGTTTGGGAAAAGGAGGCGTTTGCTGTAAAAGCCGCTTTGGAAGCCTGGCACCACCTCCTTGAAGGCGCTAAATGCCCTTTCGAGGTTTGGACCGATCACAGGAATTTGGAAGCCCTCCACACCCCCTGGCGTCTCAGTCCTAAACAAATTCGCTGGGCTCAGTTTTTCAGTCGTTTCAACTTCCAGTTAAAATTTATCCCAGGAAAGAAAAACTTTCTGGCCGATGCTTTGTCGTGTTTACCTCAGGATTTTGACCAGGGGGCAGATGTGGTTGGGACTGTTCTCACTGAACCACAACTGGGTTTGGTTGCTGTCACTGGGAGCCAGACCCGTGTGCAAGCAACCCTGCCCCCAGCCCAGTCTGGGAAACGGAAGGTGCAAGTTCCTTGTCAGTTACAGAAGGACTTTCTCCAGGCGCTGAAATCTGACACTTGGTCGCTAGCCAATAAAGACACTGTTTCTTTTGAAAACCGTCTGGCATGGGTGGAACACTGCCTTTATGTACCTGAAACTTTAAGAGCTGAGATTTTACAGCGTTCCCATGATGATAAACTTGCTGGGCGCTTTGGTTTTGTCAAAACATTACATTTGGTTTGTTGTCAGTTCTGGTGGCCAGCCCGTCCCATCCCTGGGATGAGATTTCTATGGATTTTATTGTGGATCTTCCTCCCAGTCAGAAGAAAACTGTCATTTGCATTGTAAAAGATTTTTTTTCCAAACAAGCACATTTCATTCCATGTGCATCCATCCCGTCAGCCCCACAATTGGCGCGCTTATTTCTCATCCACATCTACCGCCTCCACGGTAGCCCCTCCTGTTTGGTCTGTGACCACAGGACACAGTTTACTTCCCAGTTTTGGAAATAATTTTTAAAATTGATTGGCACCAAACAAGCGCTATCCACGTCTTCCCATCCTGAGACTGACAGTTCTACTGAGATTTTGAACTCCACTCTTGAACAATTCCTTAGAGCATACATTAACTACCATCAGGATGATTGGGTGGAGTTACTACCTTTTGCTGAAGTGGCTTACAACAATGCTGTCCATCAAAGTACCAGGCAAACCCCTTTTCATGTGGTTTCTGGTCATGACTTTGTTCCCATCCCTGAACTGCCACAACCCCCTTCCCAAACATGTTCTGCCTCTGACTGGGCTATTAAGCTGGCTGATTCCGGGCCGGTGATTCAACAAGCTTTGGCTGACGCCCAGGCTACTTACAAGTTTCAAGCCGATAAGCATCGTTCCTTGCAACACGACTTCAAGATTGGGGATCAGGTGTATCTATCTACCAAATTTATCAAGTCACCAGAACCCTCTAAAAAACTTGCTCCCAAGTTCATTAGTCCTTTCCCTATTGTTGGTCTTATCAATCCAGTTACTGTTAAATTGGACCTGCCTCACAATTTGAAACGCTTGCACCCTGTTTTCCATTTCAGCTTGCTCAAGCCTGTCCACCACTCCTCCCGCTGGCATCCCCAACCTCCTCCTCCGATCATGATTGACGGCCAACAGCACTTTGAGGTCAAGGAGGTCGTTGATTCTCACAAGCTTCGAGGCACCCTCCAGTATCTGGTCCGATGGAAACATTTTCCTCATCCTGAATGGGTGTCTGCTTGCCATGTTAATGCTCCTGATTTAGTTCGCCGTTTCCACCTTGCTTATCCTTTGAAGGCTGCTGCTTAGTGTTTTCTTTCTTTTGGGGGGGCAGTATGTCATGTTCACTGTTTCAATGTATAGTATACATCGTAACGTTTCACATGCCATGGTGCTGACGCGCATTTCTGTTTGGGAGGGAACTGCTGTGAAACTTTGTACCAAGCTCTGTATCTGTGTTCATTACAATGGAATGTGGTTGGGTTATGTTCTCTGTTCAAGGACTTTTCCCGCAGACTATCAGAAACCGTTAGGAGCACCTGGGATTGTGAACGTGGGAAGATTCTACGGGGGGAGGGATCTCATTTACACTGAGGGTTTTTAGTTTGCATTTGGCGCACTTTTATCATTCTCAGCTTTCTCTGTGATCCTGCATACTATTCTTTAATAAATCAGATATCTTTGAATTCCTGCTCATGAGTCTGATAGTGTTTTAGAATAGGCAACCATTACATTAGGAGGTTTATATATTCTTTTTTATTTTAATACAAGGGGAGGGAGCAACTGTATTTAGTGATTTTTATAATGTGCCAGTGGTATGACTTATAGAAATAATGTGACTTTGGTAAGGGAGTAAGGGATTAAGGAAATTGTTGTATATTCTTGCTGTTAAAAGTCGGAAGTCATCTTTTTCTGTAATTTCTTTAAAAAAATTCTTTTTTGTGTTTTCAGGTCTTTTGTTTTTTTTCCTTTTATGTAGTTTTTTATTTTTCTGTAGCTTTTATCTTTGTTTGAAATTTAATAAAATTCTTATAAAAAAAGGATAACCAAGGCAAGAGTCCCTCTCTTGGGGGAGATGGGCGGTAATTAAATTTGAATAAATAAATAAATAGAGGGGGGGAAATCAATCAAAGCAGATGCAGCAATAGGTATTTAGTTGTTGTTGTCACTGCTGAGCTGTTTCACAGAAATCAAAACTTTTCTAAGAATAAGAACAACCTGTAAGCAAAAGTTAAGGAGCTCAACAGATTACAGCTGCCATTTTTTGGAGTTTGAGATAACCTGAAGTTCATAGAAGGACTTTTTCTGTTCCTTCCCTCTTTGTTGGAGCCACCAATACAGCATCTTATGTTGTTTGAGGGATACTGTGATCTCCCAGGAAGGTTTTTCCAAGGGAGGGGGAGGAACGCTTTGCAGAACCTCCTGTGAAATGAATTTGGTATCTCAAATGCTTCTTAGGTTTGTGGTGTATTATACCAAAATAATTTTTTGTGACTATGTGAATTAGTCACAAGAAAAATAGTTCTGTGAAAACTTTACAGAGCTCAAGACAAAACTGAGAGGGTTGTGGGTTTTTCTGAGAATATCTAAACCAGGATAAAGGAACTGACCGTCTTGTGAATTAGTGACCACGAGAATTGCAATTGGGAGGGCAGGTAGCTGAGGTTCACTGAGCGATTATCTGTGCATTTACAGATACGGATTTTGCACCTGTACAGAATCCCTACCTGGAACTCACTACAGCTGAGAATGTTGGCAGGAAGCCTCCTGCTCCTCCGCATCTCCAGAGAGGTGGCCCCACCTTTCCTTTAGACACTAGAATGACTGATCCAGCAGGCCTGAGCATGCATCTGAAGAGGGAAAGGTGTGTGGGTTGTGTGAATGCACAGTTGATCCCTGGGACATAGTCACGGATAAACAAAATGTTTTTTGCTGTGGTTTCTGTCCATCAAACTTAGCTTCAAGAGATGAGAAGCTGTGATATCAGCAGAGTATGAAGGGCAATGCAGGTCTGCCTGAAGTCATTTTCACTTGGATATCTAGGCAGGAGTGCTGAATGAACATCTGAAGATAGACCAGACAGATGCCTTACAAAGACAAAGAAGGGTCAGTCCTTAAAAGATCACTGTCATTGTTGAAGCTATTAAAACCTCTCCCAAGAAACTCTGGTGAAAGATACATAGCTACCTAGCATCCCAATCTAATGGCTTTCTAGACCCAACTGGCAAACATTTATGTTGAAACCAACATGCCTTCTGTGGGAAGGACAGAATGACTTAATAATATTAACACAGGAAGACAGTCCTTAGGCACGTCTAGGGCATGTACGAATGGTTCCTACTAAGAAAATGGCAAAGGGAAAGGGAAAGGCATCTTGATGTGGGAAGATACCTGAAGATACCTTGGACAGGAAAATAATCACAGATCACAAAATTATCTTGTTTGGGGGGGGGGGGAGGAAACACCCTCAAAGGCAGACTGACTATATTGTTCCTTGCCCTTCCACCGATGATTGCCACCAGAAATGCTATTCTGAAGGATGCAGACCATTTGTTGCCAGTTTCAAAAGTTCTCATAAGGAAGCAGAAACTCCACTGTGGAGCTGGATGTTTTTTACTAAAGGACGAAGGTTTGTAAATCATTTGAGGAACCTCTTAATTAAGGAATTTTTAAAGATTCTGAATATGCTCATGTTAGCTGAAATGGCTGCTAGATATACCTTGACGGAAGACTGGGCAAGTTCTTTTTCTTTAATGAGAAAATAAATTGAAGGATGTCCTTAATTTCGGTCTCAAAATACAAAGTAAATGCAATGAAATGGGACTGTGTAGGATTTTCTGGTTGAGGGATGTCTTCTGCTTCAGAGACCTCACAATTCTCTACAACAGAACAGATTGGGCTGTGCTAGCCATGCTGTGACACAGCATGACTCAAGATCTGGTTGTTGACATTCTTGTGACAAGAGGCTGTCCAGAGGCAGAAGTTATAGGTTACTGCCCACAGTTACAAGAGAAGAGTAGTGAAATGCTGCAGTCTGATCTATCATGGTGTGAGCAGAATGCTGCTGTCTGAGTTCAGGAGAGTTAGTGTAGGACAGTGTGTCTCAACCTTTGGAACTTTAAGATGTGTGGACTTCAATACCTAGAATTCTCCATCCAGCATGACTGGCTGGAGAATTCTGGGAGTTGAAGTCCACACATCTTAAAGTTCCCAAGGTTGAGACACACTGGTGTAGGACTTGAATTATGAACTGTGTATGTCTGCACTTATATTGCTGGGGTTGAGGAAGACACAGAGGAGATAATCTGTCCAATAGTGCAGGAATGCATGTCTTGAACTGGATCATGGTCTGCTCTGCTAGAAAAACCCAGTCATTAAATCTTGTGAAAGATTGTGAAGAGGTAAGAAAAAAGGGAGATGGAAGAAAGAAGATCAAGAGGAAGCTCAGGGAAGTTTGGATAACTAGCCCCAATTACGTGACTGCGATGATGGATGTAAAGGAACTGAGGACTAAGGAGATGCCCCCTAGTCATAGGCAAAAGTGATGGGGCTTTTCGTTATACTATATCTCAACTATCACGATAAGGAATTCTGTGCTGGGGTAAAACCCACACATGCAATGCACAAAGAAAGTCACATAGGAAAAAAAAAATAACGTGCTTCCAATAAATAGTTGTTTTGCATGATTTAAATGATTTCGTCTTTACCTGTTTTCAGAGCAGCCCACTAGAGGGCAGCAACCATCTGATCATCCCCTCATCCTTGAAAGGCTTTTAACTGTCATTTCAAAAATTACTGTTGGAGAGGAAAGCCAGGTCATTTTAACAACAGTTTTAAAGATTAAAAGATGTAAGATCATATTTTTAAGAAATTTGCTTATATATCTCAAAATATGTAATTCCAAACCAAACATACTTTCTAAAATAGATTGGAATTTGAAATAAAAAACACCAGCCTCATACTGTTTATGTTGCTGTAAAGGGGTGTAAGTCTTCAAAACTCCCTGAGCAAATGCTTCTGAAACAACAGGAGCTTTCCAAAGAACAGCAGTCATTCACACCTGCCATTCATTTCAAGGGAGCTTGCAGATCAGGCTTGTATTTTATAAGGAAAGGAGATTATACAAGTCCCTTTTAGAAGTTATAAAACTAATGGGGTGGGAAGTAACTGTCACAACATAGCTGTGCCTATTTTTGCGTGAGCAAGAGGCAGAAACAAGAGATATAAAATCTTATTTCTCACCCAAGTAGTTAGAATCTACTCATTTTTTTTAGACTGAATATTAGGTGAGGTTCTGGTCTGGTTGCTCTTTATGGTTACAAGAAAGGATTCCCTCCGCCCCCCAGATTTGTTTTTCCGTTGGGTTTTGAAACCTGTAGTCCCTTCCCACTCTTCTCTGGAGTGTGATTTTCACCAAGGCCTGTACTTTTTTGGTTTGATTCATTCAGTTTGGTTTCTTTCTTTTTCAGTCCCATTTTGGCAGGACTTGAATGAATTAAAACATGACCCTGCTGGAAGTTGGGAAGGCCCACCTAGGCCCAGCTCGGAATTCTCAAAGGGAGAGTAGGTTGCTCCCTATAAATATAGGTTACAAGTATGGATGGCAGCTTCACACCTACTTCTCCTTACAAGGACCGCCCCTCCCCAGCTCATATTTGGTATGAGGTATGGTCAGCAGCTCTCCAAGAACAGAATTTTTCTGTTGGAGACCTTTGAGTTTAGACTTCTCTGCCCAGTGAGGTACACGTAATGCCATTTTTATTATCACTGAAACAATCTATTCTATTTTAGTGTTAGACAATATATAAGTATGGAATATAAAGTTAATCACAGAACTAGAAAATACTGTATTTCTATAACCCAGAAGCACCCTGTGGGTCTAAAAGGCATCTGACAATCAGGTCTGGATCAGCACACTTTTGTGATTCTCTTCAAAGAGAGCCTGGCTATCAGCTGATTGTGAACACTGGTTTAGTGCTATTCCAAAGCAGTGCTATTCTGGAATTGTGCAACTCCACAGTTGCACAAAACCTTGCCCAAAAGGAAATTTTGAATATGCTCGTGAAAACCCTTGGGTCAAACCAGAGCAAATTTTGATAGATAGCTGTAATGGTTGCCTACTCCAAAATACTCAGTCTCACAAGCCAGAGCTTCAAGATAACTGATTTATTATAAGAATAGTGTGCAAATACAGAGAAAGCTGAGAATGAGCAAAAGCGTGTGAAATACAAACTAAAACCCCTTGCTTTCAAACCAGTCCCGCCCTTCCGCCCTCCTAGCAACCACCCCCTCCCAGGTGCTAGCAACCGTTACCCACATTGGCCTGAGAAAGTAACCTTGAACAGTCACTAACCCAAACATACATTCCACAGTTGCAGTAAGAAGATTACAGCCCGGCACGGCTGGAAATTTCCAACCCGCAAACACGGGTTAGAAAAGTGACATGTGAAACGTTACGATGTATACAGAACATTGAAACGATGAACATGACATATGCTAAGGAGCCGGCTTGGCCAGATTGGCAGCATGAAATCTAGCAACCAGGTCCGGAGAGCGGACATCGTGAGCGGCAACCCACTCAGGATGGGGAAAATGCTTCCAACGAATGAGATATTGTAAGGTAGACCGCTGGCGACGAGAATCAAGTACCTCCTTGACCTCAAAGTGTTGTTGGCTATCAATCATAATTGGTGGGGGAGGCGATGGTTGGGGATGCCATCGGTCGGACAGGAGAAACGGCTTGAGTAAGCTGCAATGAAAAACAGGATGCAAACGTTTAAGATTATGTGGCAGATCCAATTTAAAGGTTACAGGATTTATTTGTGCAACAATAGGAAAAGGACCCACAAATTTAGGACCAAGTTTCTTGGACGGTTGTGGTGATTTGATGAACTTTGTGGAAAGGTAGACTTTATCCCCCACTTTAAATGTAGGTTGCGGGGAGCGCTTTGCATCCGCATGTTTTTTATAAGAGGCTTGGGCATGTTGCAGTGCTTGTTGGATTTTCTGCCAAGAGTCTGTCAGAGTCTGTGCCCAATCGGTTAGAGATGAAGGCAGAGATTGCGGGTGAGGGAGTTCCGGTATCAGGACGAAATCACAGCCGAACACAGTTTTAAAAGGAACTTGGCCAGTGCTTTGATGTACGGCGTTGTTATATGCAACTTCAGCAAAGGGAAGAAGATCCACCCAGTTGTCTTGTTGATAATTAACAAACGCATGTAGATATTGTTCCAATGTGGAATTAACAGCCTCAGTAGATCCATCTGTCTCAGGATGCCACGCCGTAGAGAGGGCTTGTGTGATTCCAACCAGTTTCATAAATGCCCACCAAAATCGTGACGTAAATTGTGAGCCCCTGTCACTCACCAAATGGGAGGGGGTCCCGTGAAGGCGGTACACGTGTACGAGAAATAGGCGGGCCAGCTGTTGCGCAGTGGGAATGGAAGCGCAGGGGATGAAATGCGCTTGTTTAGAGAAAAAGTCTTTGACTACCCAAATCACCGTTTTACGCTGACTGGGGGGTAGGTCAACTATAAAGTCCATGGAGATTTCTTGCCAAGGATAGGAAGGGTTAGCCACAGGCTGCAGAAAGCCTTGGGGTTTTCCAGCCTTGCGCTTAGTCGCCGCACAAACAGGACAAGCAGCTACATAAGCTTTAATGTCCCTCAAGAGAGCTGGCCACCAAAACTGATGTCTGATGAGATGGAGGGTCTTAAGGTATACCCGAAATGGCCAGCCAGTTTATCATCATGACAGCGCACCAGGATCGTTTTTCGTAAAGCCTCAGGTACATAAAGACGATCATTCTTCCAGGCAAAATCCCCATCAAAAGTAACAGTGTTTAAGTTTGCCTGCAACCAAGTATCAGATTTCAGGTGGAGAAGAAACTGTTGTTGCAAATCTGACAGAATTGGCAAACGTCCCGGGCTGGAAGGAGGAGGAGTGGCTGGCCATTGCGCTGGTTGGGTGCGCGTCTGACTGCGCGTCACCGCCGCAAAGCCCAATTGCTTTTCAGTCCACACTGTACCCTGAACGATTGGCACAGGGCCAGCATCTTGGGGTCTGTGGGATAAGGCGTCTGCCAAAAAGTTTTTCCTCCCCAGAATGAATTTAAGAGAGAAATCAAAGCGGCTAAAAAATTCAGCCCATCTGAGTTGTTTAGGGCTGAGTTTTCGACTAGTGCTTAATGCCTCAAGGTTTTTATGGTCAGTCCAAGCTTCAAAAGGGTGAGAAGCCCCCTCTAATAAGTGCCGCCATGTTTCCAAGGCTGCTTTTACAGCAAACGCCTCTTTTTCCCAAACATGCCACCTTCTCTCTGTTTCCGTGAACTTGCGAGATAAATATGCACAGGGTTTCAAACTGCCCGAGCGGTCGGCTTGGAGCAGAAGGGCTCCGATAGAGAAGTTGGAGGCGTCGACCTGCACACAA
Source organism: Candoia aspera (assembly GCF_035149785.1). NCBI lineage: Eukaryota > Metazoa > Chordata > Lepidosauria > Squamata > Candoiidae > Candoia > Candoia aspera. Next base: position 107,231,608 of record NC_086153.1, read on the forward strand.
ACGGTTTAGTTGGGTCGGGATGTTTTAGGATGGGTTCAGTGGTAAATAGCTGTTTGAGCGCGTCAAACGCCTGTTGGCAGGCTGGGGTCCACTTAAGTAGCATGCCTGGATTTTTTGAACGCCGCGTATCCCCCTGAGTTTTAGTTTTTAGTAAGTCAGTGAGGGGGAGGGCAATTTCTGCGAAATTTTGGGCAAATGCCTGATAGAAATTGGCGAAGCCAAGGAAACTTTGTAATTGGCGTCACGTGCGTGGGGGTTCCCATGCGACAATGGCTTCAATTTTTGCAGGGTCCATTTCAATGCCCCCTTCTGAAACCCTATAGCTCAAATAATCAATTTCCGACTGATGAAAAGCACATTTTGACAGTTTAGCATACAACTCAGCCTTTCTCAGTTTAGCGAGCACTTGTCGCACCAAGTGAATATGTTCTGCCATTATTTCAGTATAAATCAATACATCATCCAAATATACCAACACCCCTTTGAACAGGTGGTCATGCAAGACCTCATTGATGAGCTGCATAAAAACCCCAGGCGCCCCCGATAAACCAAAAGGTAATACTTTATATTGGAAAGCCCCCAGAGGACAGTTAAACGCTGTTTTCCACTCATCCCCTTCCCTTATGCGAATACGAAAATAGGCTTCCCTTAGATCCAGTTTTGAGAAAATTTTACCTCTGGCCAGATGTGATAACATATCTTTGATGAGGGGCAAAGGATATTTGGTTAAAATTGAAACTGCATTGAGCCCACGGAAATTTGTACATAGCCTCAAAGACCCATCTTTTTTCGGTCTAAAAAGGACAGGTGCCCCCACCGGAGAGTTAGCTGGCTCAATAAAACCCCTGGCCAGGTTCTTGTCAATGAACTCCCTCAATGTGGCCAACTCTTTCGGGGACATAGCATAGATTTTTGGGTTAGGCAATTTTACATTGGGCAGGAATTCAATAGCACAGTCCGTCTTTCGGTGAGGTGGCAAGCGATCCGCCTCCTTTTCTCCAAACACATCTGCGAAGTCTTGATATTGCTCCGGCAGCCCTTCTAGTGGCTCAAACGTTTGTACAGTCGTTGTGGCTGCCCGTCCACCCTCATTGTCTCCCAGTAAATCCTTTTCTGGCACTTTATAAAATCCATCAGCAAATGTCACAGTCCTATGCAGCCAGTTGATAAGAGGATTTTGCTTGACAAACCAGGGCATCCCCAAAATGACCAATGGGCCCCCCACCGGCGCTATGACAAAGGGTAATTTCTCCCAATGACTACCCATTTGTAGTGCCACCAGTCCTGTGGAGTGGGTGACCGGTTTCCCCCCAGCCATAGTCCCGTCCAATTGCGTAAAGATCATTGGCTGCTTCAAAGGGAACCTAGGGAGGTCTAAGGTGGCTACGAGATCTGGGTGCATTAATGAACGCGAGCAGCCTGAGTCAAGCATAGCCCACACCTCCACCGTTTGGGTACTGGATCCCAATTTCACCTTGACCGTCAGGGTAGGAAAATTCCCACTCACCGAATCATGGTCGCCCCCATCTCCTTCCACCTGCCCTACGGCGCCCTTCAGAGCAGGTGGTTGCCTTTTCCTGCCAGCTGTTCGAAATCCAGTTCCTCCTCCTCTCCCCCGAATTGGTTGTCGTCAGGATCGACCTCCATGCGGGCAGCCCTCATCTTTCTCAGTACTGATGGAGACTTGCCGGGCGACTTCCCTGGCCGCTCCTCGGATCTCTTTCTTGGGCACACAGCTGCGCGATGTCCCTCTTTCCCGCATCTCAGGCACTGCCCCTTCGCAAAACGCCGTTCTCTTTCTTCATCCCAACTTTTCGGTTTGGGGCGGCTTGGGAATCCCGGGGCACGGACACTTTTGCTTGACTTCCCTTGCTTCAGTTCCTTGTTATGTGCGAAAGTCTCTAGGGCGTTTTCAGCACTGCCCGCCAGCTGAATCCACCCATACAACGTTTTCGGATCGTCACGTCCCAAAGCCCATCGGAGGACCTCCGTCTCCAGTCCCTGTTTGAACATTTCTACTAGAGTTGACTGGGACCAATCCTCCACCTTTCCAGCCAGGGCTTTAAACTCCAAGGCGTAGTCCGCGATGGAGAGAGATCCCTGGGCAAGTTTCCTCAGCGCCCATTTCGCTCATTCCTGGGCCAAGGGGTCTTCGAAGTGTTGTTTTAATGCCCACAGGAACTCCTCAAATTCTTCTAATTCCGAGGCTTCGGCTTGGCATAACTGTACATACCAATCCGCTGCCCTCCCCTTTAGTTTGTTGGTGATGGCATTAATTTTGCCATGTTCTGAGCGAAAGCTTCGCCCCCAGTCCTCCATATAGTTCCTGGCATTGGTAATAAAGAAGGACAACTTTGTGGGATCGCCATCAAACTTTACCATGAAAGGCGAAGGGGTTCTTGTTGACTCTTTTGGCTCCAGTGGTTCCGCGAATGCCAACACACACCTGCCCGCCGTCTGCGACCCTTTCCTGGTCACTCCCGGCCATTTTCCCTTCAATTGCCGGAAAACCCAAGTCCGACTACTTCCCCGGGGTGATGGGGACCTCACCACCGGCTTGGGCTGTCGGGTTGGGATTTCCTCCGGACCCTCTCGCAGGGACCCCGACCCTCCGGGGTTTTCCTTTAGTAGGGCAACTAGAGATTTGATTTTTTCCTCTAGTGCTTTTATGCGTGTGGGGGTAACAGGTTCTTCCAATGGCCCCGTGGTCACCACCACCGTAGGCGACAACGGGATCTCTGGTTCCTAGGACGCTTGCGGCGATTCGACCTCAGAGTCTCCTTCCTCCCCGGTTCGATAGTCATCCCCTGTAGCGCCGCTCACCTCAGACGGTAAACCCCGGTCTTCCGTCTGGGTACCCCGCTTATCCCGGCGGGCTGCCCTCTGAGCTCGGGAGCTCGGGACCACAAGCGTCCTTGTGGTGTCTGGTTCTTCTTCGCCCCCTTCGCTCTCTTGCAGCCTGGGTTCTGACATCGCTAGCGCTCCCCTTCACCAAAGACTTGGATGGGGCTAGCGTAAAATTGAATTATGATTCTCAGCTTTATGTAATGGTTGCCTACTCCAAAATACTCAGTCTCACAAGCCAGAGCTTCAAGATAACTGATTTATTATAAGAATAGTGTGCAAATACAGAGAAAGCTGAGAATGAGCAAAAGTGCGCGAAATACAAACTAAAACCCCTTGCTTTCAAACCAGTCCCGCCCTTCCGTCCTCCTAGCAACCACCCCCTCCCAGGTGCTAGCAACCGTTACCCACATCGGCCTGAGAAAGTAACCTTGAACAGAGTCACTAACCCAAACATACATTCCACAGTTGCAGTAAGAAGATTACAGCCCGGCATGGCTGGAAATTTCCAACCCGCAAACACGGGTTAGAAAAGTGACATGCGAAACGTTACGATGTATACAGAACATTGAAATGATGAACATGACAATAGCCAAACTTGCTCTGAAAGCCATTTTTTTTTCAAACTGGTTTCCTCTCCAAGTCTTGGCTCCATCCCATATTAAGGAAAATGACTGAAGGATGCTTTCCCAACAGCTGGGGGGAGGGGAGACAAAGCCAGAGGATCTATCAATCACTATGCCTTCTATAGAAGGTCAGCATTATTTGCTTGCATTGTATCTGTGGCAGAATAAGCAAATTTTGCACCAGTAGAGTTTCCTGCCAGCAAAAGGACTGGTGAATAATGTTTTACTTCAGACACAAGGTACTAAATCCTGTATCATGATGATGATTAGGATGATTACATGTCATCAAGTCATTGTCGACTCTTAGCAACCACACAGATAGATTCTCTCCATGATGATCTGCCCCTAACCTGGTCCTTCAGCTCTTCCAACAGTGAACTCATCACTACTGCAGCTGAGTCTATCCACCTTGCTGCTGGTTGTCCTCTTCTTCTCTTTCCTTCCACCTTTCTCAGCATTAGAGACTTATCCAGAGAGCTGGGTCTTTGCGTGTGTCCAAAGTATCACAGGCAACAATAATATTTAACTAGTATGTCGGCTAATTTTCCTCCCTCGCTTCAGCAGCTTGTCTGACTAACAAACAGTCCTTGTTACTTTGGCTTTCTACCTCTCCATTCACCTAAAAACATCCCTTCGATTCACCTGATTTGGTTGACTAAAACAAGATGAAGAATACTCAGTTAAGACAATTTAAGAATGCTGTTTTGCTGTGCTTCTTGATGGGAGAAAATAAAAGCCAGCTTGTAATATTACCTTCATTAAAAAATGAAATCTATTTGACGGGGAGAAATCTATAAGCTCCAGTACAAAAACAAACAAAACAAAGCTAGCATTGTTCTGGCAATGAATTTAATTGAGGCCAGCTCCTTTTCGTTAGGCCCACATACAGACAGAAGCACTTTTCTTTAAGAGTTTTGAAGTAGGCTAAAGGGCTTCATCAGCAGACCAGTCGGCAGCCATAGAGAAATCCATTTAATCAGTCACTAGAGTAGGTGCTCCGTTACCCAATTCAGGGAACTATTTTACCTTCCCATCTGACCAAAAGCCAACTAGCCAAGGGGGCCTCCTCATTTTTGGAGATACAGATGGGTATGAATTAGTCATCCCTCCATCCACTTATGCACTGTTTGGAAAGAAACATACTTTCTAAATTAATTTGAAAGTCTGAGTCTCCTTTTTACTTCTACATAGGGAATGCTATGGTTAAGATTTGGTGCTTCTAGTTTACTACTAAGCAAGCAAACTTGCAGCTGGTGCATTCCATTACACTCTGAGTGTGCCTATCTCTCTACATTTAGACTTTATGGATTTATAATCTTAATTCAGCTGTCTTAAATTTTGTTTATAGAAGTCTTATCAATCATGCAGTTCTATCCAATCACACCCATTCTGAAACACATCTTAAAAAGCAGAGAACTGTTTGTAGACACAAATCCTGTAAGCACCCTCCATGAAGGTGAAGATAATGGATTCAAACTGGAAAATTAAAAGTCAGTGCACCAGAGTTCTCTGTGTGTTTAGCTGAGTTAGTTTGTTATAACACACTAAATACTCAGTTTGACTTTTGATATTACAAAATATGTTCTAGACATGCCAAAGTTATTTTTGCTTTTAAAAACCTTAATGCTGTGGCAGAGCACTTGAGTAGGTATTTCACGATTGATAAAATGAAACAGGAGAAGACCTTTCCTCTTACTGTCTTCCAGGAAAAAAAAATGCTACAGAAAAGATGGTAAGATATGAGGTTCCACCAAATATTCAGTAACAAAGAAAATCAACACTTCTGATGTAGAATGATATCAGATGATGGGTACATTTCAGATGAATGCTTGTTGCAAAGCAAACAAGCTAAATTGCCTTACACTAAAACTTGCTTTAATATAGTAAATTATTTGTCATCTTGTGTACAAGCTGTGCTCGAAATAAAGTTTACTCTTCAAACTGTACCTCTTGTATACACACATGTACACTTACGATGCTGGCTTCCCACCCTCCTAACATGAAGATAGTTTTAATTCTGGATTCTACACTACCTGGGACCTACATTTTCCAGTGGAAAAGACCTTTTACATTGTTGGCTTTAAGTAACAACTGAGCAAGCACAATTGTTATTTTCATGTTGGCCTCTAAGATGATTTGGACTATTAATCCATGTCCATGGCAAGCAGAGTTATCATTTGGAAGCACTCTTTGCAATTCTGTGTTTCCAGAAAACTTTTTAAAATTACCCTCCCCTGACAAATATATAGGGAGGTTAGAATTAGTTGCATGTGTTTCAGAGATGTTTTTCTCCTCTTTTAAAGCAAACAGTTCTCCAAATAGCATGTAGGTCAATCACCAATATAAAAAAGTCCTCAGTTTCTCTTATGGGCAAATGAGTTCAAAAAGCTCTCAGGGATGAGATTCTATGAGGAGTTCAAATACTTCAGATGTTCTAAAAAAAGAATCTGGGGAGGAACAAATTCAAAAAGGATGCCATAGTCTTATGCAAACATTCAGCACTAAGGAAATGAAAAGTGTATTTGACATCAAATAACACATTTCCAAAAAAGGTCTCTAGTGGTTCACAGTTAGTGATAGAACAGTCAAATTAACATTACAGAGATTGTACTGTCTGACTACACCTAATCTGACATTTCCTCCCACCATCAAAATGATGTTATTGGTTTTCTGTAGCTAAAAGCTGGCTATTATTATTTTTTCCTGCACAGTGCTTCTTAAATCCAGAGATCTCATATACAATTTCTAAGTGCATTAGGGAAAATGCCCTCCTCTATTAAAAGTTAATGTTCCCCCTTAGAAACAGTGTTTGGGGTGGAACACAAGAGCACAAATTGTTGAGTATCCAGATTTTAGCTGCTTCTTCATCTTGCCCCCTTTTTATAAAGTTATTTTAAACACTTGTGGAATAAAGGAAGGCTTTAAAAAGATTAAGACGATAAATATGTTTCACTAATAAACAAAGCTCTGTTCTTTAAAAAGAATCGAGAGGTTAAAAAGCAAGAAGCTGGCAACATACTACCTGTTTGTAGCTACTGGGGATTATAATTATACTTCTGTTTTCTTTATAACAAACTTAATCTGTTTTAAGAATTATAGTGGTAAAATGGTATAGGAAAGAAAAATAACATATTTTCCCCATTTCCTTTAGTAAATGCAGTTTGCAGCACTTTAAACATGTGACCTTTAGGTAGACTCTGCGTTTTAGATCTTTTCATCTCTGTATTAAACGATACATAAATTATTTTCATTGTTAATCATGATTCAGTCAGTCCCTGATCTTGCATGTATGTTTGACCCTTTAATTCATTAAGGAGATGGAAGCATCTAGGTATGTTTTACAAAATAGAATCCTTTTACTTTCTTTTGGGATTAAAGTTATTTTATGTACTTGCATTTTCTCCTCCATGCCTTCATAGTTATATTTCTTTGTATTTTAAAAGTCTTGAAGGGCAGTAAGTATGATCAAATTAGGCTCCCTTGGTAAAAAAACTAACTGGACAACCAGGAACAAAACTAATTTTAATAACACATTAACAGATTGCATATGTCTTTCCATTTGGACAGTCATTTTCATTTATGAGGACAGGTTTACTAATTAATAACTTCTCAGCAAATTGAAATTTTGGCTGCTAAAATCAAATGAAGGTAACCAGAAAAAAAATATTGGCACTGAATTTATACAGCCATCATAAAAAATTATTTCCAGGCACAAACCTTAAAATAATTCTGCTGTGACAAGTCGTTTTGTGATGGCACTGGATTATATCTGAGTGCAAGGAAGGGGATTTGGATCTGGCTAGGTGGAAGCATCAGGCCAATTGTCACTCATCTCAAAAACCTAAGCAGAGTTGCATGTGTTCCAGAGATGTTTTTCTCCTCTTTTAAAGCAAACAGTTACCCAAATAGCATGTAGGAGAATCACCAATATAAAAAGGTCCTCAGTTTCTCTTATGGACAAATGAGTTCTAAAAACTCTCAGGGATGAGATTCTATGAGGAGTTCAAATACTTCAGATGTTCTGTTATTACTGATTAATAATTGGATGGGAGACCATGAGGAAATCTTAGGGCTATAGGCTGGAATGGGAGGTTGCATTTACAAACGACTTCCATACAGTTTCCAGCAAAATCCCAGGATGTATTTGTTAAACCTCAGGATTTGAGCACAACTGGGAGGAGACTTTTCTACTTCATTGTTTACTGGAGGATGGCAGAAGCAGAAGTCCCCAGCCATTTGCCACAGTTGTCTGTACAGCCTCCAGGTTCTGTACCTCAATCTGCCTCATTCACCAGGGTTTTTCACCCTCTCTGGATAACCATTTTCAGAGTAAAGGGGCATCTTATGTAAATGTACTGTACCAGCATGAGAAACAGCAACAAACCTAAAGCATATCAGGTTAATTTAAAATTAAATCAGATTTCTAGGGCCCAAGAAATTAGATGATGATGACCCCATATTGCAGATATTGGGGCTGGGGTTGTCTATGACCATCTGCTAGCCTTAAGGAACAGGAGCTGAGACACAGCATTCCTGATCTGTAGCTCAGCTGTTGGCTACTCTGATAAAGTAACTTTTTATAACAGGTGGAGCCATTTCATATGCTGCCACCATTTCCCCTGTTTACAACTTAATTATGTAATTTTTGCAATGGATATTAAGAATTCATAACCCTCTTAGATAATAAATAAAAGTGAGAAATCTCCCATTGTAATGGTGAAATGTTATCATCTGCTGCAGACCTTTACTTATATGACTGAGATTGTGGTTGTCAAGCACACACAGGAAACTTTTGGGAACAGAAATCATGATTTTATTCAGAGTGCAAGATCAAACAAGTCATCGGTTTAAAGCAATGGCTTATATCCAAAGCTGCTTTCATGCAGGTGGAAAACACTTTTACAAGGCAGGTTTCATAGTTTAGTGCCCTACTAAATTTGTATGACTGGAAGTGGTTTTTGCTTGAGTGAAGATATCTTTGAAGGCTAGCCAATTCTGCAGATATTATATCATAACTAGTTTACGATATGGTAATGACAATGAGCTGCAAAACTAAAAAATGCTTTTGCTCATGCTAATAGTTTCCAATGCCAAAAATTACTATAGAATACTGAAAATGTAAGGACAGTTTTTAAAACAGATGGATAGAATGGAATATGGATATCTTTGCACTTTTGAAATTAACACATTAATCTGAGAAAAAAAAATAAGGGAAAAAGATATTTAAATTGTGTAATTTTGGAACAAGCAATGCAAGTTCTCCTGCTCACCTAGCAGTTCGAAAACATGCAAATGTGAGTAGATCAATAGGTACCGCTTCGGCGGGAAGGTAACGGCGTTCCGTGTCGTCATGCTGGCCACATGACCCGGAAGTGTCTACGGACAACGCCGGCTCTAAGGCTTAGAAACGGAGATGAGCACCGCCCCCTAGAGTTGGACACGACTGGACTTTACATCAAGGGAAACCTTTACCTTTACCTAATGCAAGTTCACCCTTTGTTATTGCTCAAGTTCTGTCCTGTTAATTTAGGAAGAGTAAAATGTTAAATTATACAAACCATTATTTTAAATATAAACACAACTAGAGAAGTTGCTTTATAAATTCATATTAATTTATAGAAAAAATTTGCCTACAGCAGAACACAGAAATCAAGTCCTTTATATATATGTCTGCTCCAAGTTTTAAATGTTAGGCATTTTCATCTTCATTTAATTTCCAATTCAGCAACAAAAAAAATGGCTATTCTTTTCTTTGCCTTAAGATCGCGAGATGTATGTTCAATGTTTATATTACAGTTCTGTTTAGCCTCAAAACCACTGGTTATCACCTTGCCAGCTTCAGCCCAGTGTTTACCAGAACTTCAGTCTATCAACAAACCACATCAGTGATTTTTATTTCCTAGATCAGTTAACTCTAACCAACAGCAATTCACAAGCCAGGAAGAGAATGAGTCTAAGTACTATATAATCCTTAACAATTAACTCTATGTGACAGCAATATCATTCCAAAATATAACAGAACTATTAATATGTGACTTGCAATGAATTTATTGCCTTCCCTTCTATATTGAACTGTTCCAATCTGATGTGCAGTGACTCAAATCTGTTGGTAGGTACAGGCAAGTAGTCGTGTACAGCCTTATCTGCATTAAACTCTATAGAACCCATATAAACTTAGTAACATGCATGAACATGCATTCAGTTCATGATCTCTGAGCAAATAATTCACTTTATAGGATCAGAAGACAAACAAGTAAACAAAATAAAAAGCAGTTATCAAAATAATCTATTGTTAATTTGCATTTTTCTACTAAAAGCCACTCATGTGTGTTTTGAAATTATAGAGTCCCAAAAGAAAAGATCTGAAGCTGAGACATTCAATACCAGTCTAATCTTAAGTACAAAACACCAGCACCCAACTATATAAGTTATTTTGGTCCATAAAAAGTCAATGCGAGCCTACTGGGCCAAAAAGTGCACAAAAACTTGTATGGGTATAAAAACGAATTTAGCATTTTCTCATGTAACATTTTTTTTCTGCGAAGTTAAAAGTAGTCTTTCTCTGTCCCTCCTGTGTTGTGAGTGCACATGATTTGCTGCAGTGAAATTCTCCAGAATTTTGACTCTAACCACTAATGACTATTTCTTCCTGAGTACATATATATGTATATATCAAAAGCAAAACAGAAAGAAACATCATTTTATTCTGTGATATATCCAAAATATTTTATTACAAAATTTGAGCAGTTATTCCCAGCTTTATGAATAAGCTTGCCAACTCTTTCCCCATCCTTGTTTATGTGCTTGTTAGATTGGTTTCATTTAAATGCTCAGAAATTCATGGGGTCTAACTTGCTTTGAGGAAAAACTATAGAAAATAGCAGAAGGGCAATCCCCCTTATCCAAAATTTTGGTTTAATTCTTAGTGAAAGACAGAAAGGAATCCATTAGAACAACATTTTTTAAAGAAAACATGTGGTACAAAGTATCTCCATAGCTTATTATGTGACTGACAAACTGCAGTTAAAGTTTGTCCTGACTTGAAGCCTGATAGATCAATATTTGCTACAGAGCGAGGGAGGGAGGGAACAAGAGCTGTTCCTGAATCAGAACTTGCCAGACAGGAATATATTCAACAGATATACACACACAGAGAGAGGTCCACAGGTCATCATGAATGAAGGAACAAATGAATGAATACACACAGACACACATACAAATATCCATGATGCCCTATGGACCTATACTATGGCATTATAGAAAAATAGTATAGCTTAAACAATGAATGACTGGCTCATCATTCACATTCTTCAAACAAAAAAGATTCTCTCCTCAGGTATTTCCACTGGATTTCATATAGACTGCTATGATCAAAAGCATGTTTCAGCAAATACAAGGAAACAAATATTTGCAAATTTGAAAGTTATCAAATGCTTAGTAGAAGGTGTTATTTAAAATGAAAAGTAATTCTGCCCAAATACTGCTTCTGTGTTTTTAGCCACTGCTATCAAAAATAAGCATCCTTTCTGGAAAACGTAGAACAATAAAACTTTGAATAATGTGGTGTGTTTCTTTGGTTTACAGAAGACCGTGTTGACTAGAAGGGTTCGCTGCTAGAAATACAGTTGTATACAGTTATATATCCTTCTATTGTAAATGTATGATTTCATGCATCTAATGTTAACTTTTTTATTAACAGTGCCCTACTATGTTGTGACTACTTGTTTAGGACACTTGGATTCCTCACATTTCCTTCTGCAGTGGAGGGGTTTTCTAACGTTGATTTCCCACTCTCAGCTAATTGTGAGGCTGGCCCTTTCTACACTGGGGAAATCTGAACAGTGGAAAGGGGTTGGGAGGTAGGGGACATGCAAGGGGATCTAAGAAACCCAGACTTCTTCTATGTCCTCAATCTGTAGGTCATTTGGATGAGCAGTTTGGCTCATCCATATTTTAACTCCCTCTGCAAGAAAAGAGGAGGAGATGAATAGATAGGATTAGCTGGCCATTCTGATTGGCGTGAACGCTCCTCCAATCAAGTGCTCTGATGAGAACACAGAACTGCTCCGCAAAAGGCATACTAGTTTCCATGGTAACATGTATTACCTGGTACCTTGTAACTGAAAAATAATATTCAACTAGGTCTGCATGCAGAGACAACTGGCCTACTTGGAGTTATATTTCTCTTTGCTCTTTGTTTTAAAAGATTTATAATCTATAACCTCACAGAAATCAGTTTGAAAGCAAAGTTTTAAAACTAAGGATAACAAACCAGATGTACGTAAAAACCCTCAAATATAATGAATAAATCTGTATTTTAAAATAGTTTCCCTTCACAAAAGCTAATATATAATCTCAGCCAGAGGTATTCAAAAATTAATCTTTAAGCATGCCACTCAATGATCTATAGGAGAAGGGCTCGGGAGCTACACAACAAGATAACCTCCTTCTGCTGTCAATGTTCCACTAGCAGTTTGGGCAAAAAGGTGAGATGGGAACTGTCAGGGTGAGCTCAGGAGAGGGCCCACATCTGCCAGATTGAAAGTCCTCTCATTCTGAAAGCACTTTCCCAACCAAAATAGGAAAAAACTATACCAGCCCATGGGCATTATTATCTTTTCCCAACTGTAATCAATAGGTATTTTTTTAATTTATAAAGGAATAAAACCAAGATAAGAAGGGGCCAGAAGTGAAAAGTCATACATCCTACTTGTGTCATGCATACTGTTAGGTCCAAAGCTACAGCAGTCCTCCACTACTTACTTTCCATCTTTCAGAATCCATGTGCTACTGTGGCAGTTAGTAGTAGGAATTGCCTCAGCAATTGCTATATTTCACTGAGATATTTCACATTGTCTTTTCCTCCCGTTTTCAAAATATTCATGTTGATTTTTAAAATATGTTCACATCTGTGACAGACTGCCTTCGAATGTTTCTTCTAACTGGTTCAGTGGTGAGTTGCACGACTGTACTAGACCTTATCAGTGGTTTTAACTATAACACTATTGCTATGCTTCTGTTGTCAAGTTGGCAATGACATCTGCTTCAGCTGACCCAGCAGTTACTGTCCAAATAGTACAAAAGGTTTTTGGAAGAGAGTAAAACAGTCAGATCATCTATAGAAAAGCTACACTGGTATTTTACTTCCACAATCATTCTCAATATTATTATATTAACCAGTGGCCTTGGCAATTGCCAGACAAAATTCTCAAACAATAGGTCATTAAAAGATGACATTTAAAATCATGTTTCTTTTACATTTTTCATAAATAAATAAATAGTCCAAGCTAAAGTTATTAGGTCTGCCATCTATTATGTCAAAGAGACCCATGAGCAGAAATTTCCTTCCTGATAAAGCAAACAAAGCTGTTCCGTAGGTCAAAAAAGAGATGAGAATCTTCCAGCAAAAAGTCCATGATTTCCTAATCAGAACCTGCACAGTAACTTTTAAGCTTTCTGTCCTTGGCCTGGCATATTACAAGGACATTTCAGCCCTTACTAACTGAAAGAGCATTGTGGAACTTGCATTGTTTCGGAATCCTGATCCCTCCAGTGAAGGGTGCTGGCTGTACAGGAAATTTGTGGCATTTTTACATGGCTTAATTCCTTCCCCTTTATGAACACTGAGCTCTGCCCCACTGCCATTCACGGTGGACCTTCCATTCTGCAATCTTGCAACCTACTTTTTAAATTATTATTGTTATTAAAGAAAAAATCCTTTCTTTTCATAAATGACTTTCCTGCATTGAAATACCAGCTGCTTGCATTTTAACACCCCCAAACCTGAATAGGGCAGCGTCTCTTCTACTTATTTACCACGAATAACTCTGGTTACCATGAAGTGTTATTCCTGTTTTCAGTTTTGCTTTCAGAGGCTAAGCCTGACTCCAAATAACTGTCTTCCCTTCCCCAATCTTGACTGGACTTTGTTAAAAGCTTTAATGACAAATGTTCATTTAGCTAGTCTAAATTATTTCCCTGAGTATGCATACATTTTCCTGCCTTCTTTCTGTTCATATAAATGCAAGACCCAGGCAAGTAGTATCTTTTTTGGAATACCTGCCTGTAGCTCATGGCTGTGATTTTATGTCTGGTCCGAAGGCTACTGATATCTGCCCACATTTTTAGCCTTTTTCTATAAATAAAAGACTTCTGGTAAAAATAGAATAAGTAACAAAGTTTGCAGGTCAGTGACGGACTTCTTGCAGAAAATGCTATTAAACCTTATTGATTTGAATATGACGACTCTGGAGTAAATAGTTGTATATGTTTGCTTAGGACATCAGATCTTATGGACAACATTTGTTTGTTTGTTTGACCTCTATGGCTGTCTGACTTAGGAAACACAACTTTGGGAGCCTCCCAACAGTTGCATAAAACCAAACATCATAAAAACAATAAAAACAAAAAAGCAATAAAACCGGCAGCACGATCGATCTCCTTTGATGCAAGCAATACCACTATCTTCAAATTCCAACACACTCTATCCCAGAACTTGGAGGAAGAGCCAGCTCTTTCCTGTCTTCCAAAAGGTTAAGCGGGGGGGGGGGGCTGCCAGATCTCAAGGGGAAGGGTATTCCATGGGGCAGGGGCTGCTATGGAAAGGGCACACTTCCTAGATCCTACTAAATGGTAACATTTATGGGAAGGGACCTGGAGCATGTTCACTCTACCCCATCTGGTGGAATGGGCAGATACCTTCAGGGAGAGGCAATCCTGCATATCTTTGTTTTTAATATACAATCGAAAGTTTGATATTTTAATAATACATTTTTTAATGTCTGAGTTTTAACTTTCCTCCAAGACTGAAATGTGAATGAAAGACACATGATATATAAATTGGAATGCTTTCCTCATTTAATATCAGCTTTTAAAAATCTGTTTCCTCCAACTTCATATAACGATACTTCTGCTTGCACAAAAGGACTTCTTCATCTCTTCTTTTCTCCCTTCAGCCCTGCCCCAAACTCCCAGTGCAGACGGTGAGAACAGAGGGAGGTTGAAGGGGAGTGAGATCTGTTTTGCCAATGGTGGCCCACTTAATTCTAAACTGAAACAACAAGTATGGATTGTGATCAACACCCTTGCTTTTTTGAGAAATATGCATCCCTCCCCCCTTCAAAGTGGTCATTTAACATCCCTTAAGAAGCCAGAAATTTACATTATATTGTTTCCAGACTACATATTTTGTCTGTGTCCAGGAGTTCACTGTTATGGCCACATTTGACCACAAGAGCAAAGCTCTTATCAGGGTCTGCTGCCTTTAAGCATCTCCTATAAATCTATGAGATGCCTTATCTACATCTCACCATGCTCAGGTCTTCAATCATGCTGAGAAAATTGTTTCCTGATCTTCTGAAATATCCTTTCTTTTCATAAATGACTTTCACAACCAACAAAACATAATCGTAGAGAACAAGTAGTAGCAATAAGTAAATAAATACATACTAAAAACGAAAACAAAACCTTTATATGTAACTTATATTACCTTTTTTCCTCTTCCTCAGATTTGAAAATCATGGTAATTTAGAATGCTTAAAAGTTAAAAAAAACTTTGTACTTAAAATATAGCAAATGTTAAATGTTTAATTGTTCTGGGAAATTATGTTGTTCTAACATATCAAGAATAATCCCTCTATACTGAAACCAATTGGCATTTCAAATGATTTTATTTCAGTGAAAGGCATTTAACAGGCTTTTAATTCATCTGTCTATCAATCAGTCATCTACACACATGGCAAGACAGAAAAACATTAAAATTGGTTTAGTTGTGAGGATATCAAAAGACAAAACTCTGTATTTAATTATTCTAGGAGGCAATCCAAAAACGAGAGCTTCTTTTGACCCAGCAACACGCTTGCCCTGTCACGTGCTCATTATTACATGAAGTTTATGAAAATAGATGCAGTAGATTCGCATTTGAGCATTTTGGAGGAAGGAGGGGAAAAACCCCCAAAGGGACCTCCTCTTTCCCAATTATTTGTTTATATTTACTTTTCACATACCTTTATATTATCAGTTCTGCAAACTCTCAGCATACTTATTTCAGTAGCCTCGTTTCTGATAGTTGCAGACGTGTTAAGGTGGAATATCTTTGTATGTGGAATAAATAGTCTGCAAGTACATACTAGCCCGCTATATAGCACAGTATTTCCTTCCATATGTCCTACTCTTGCATGCATCAGAAGTAAGTTTTTGTTTCACTGATACAGAAATACTGTGTGGCATACCCAAAATGTTACGTTCACCTAACCTGATTGGCTCCCAAACTAGCAGGCGACTAGAAAAAAAATTTAAAAGCACATTTTACATTTAATCACCAGGTTTCATTAACTCTCTGTCATGTCACCAACCATTTTTGTAATTCTTTGGGTTTCAAAAATACTTTATTATGCCATCTTTAATTGGGGGTACTGTTGGACTCATGAGTAAACAGAGAAATTCTTTGAACTCTTGGATTAGAATGGCTTATGAAAACTTTTTTTCTGCACTTCTTTACAAGATGCTTCTATTATAGGTGAGAACCACTCTTGTGTTTTCACCAACTAGAGCTATATTTAGCTTGGAAGCTTACATGATCTGTAACAAATCATTTTTCAAGAATGAATGCTTCAATAACAAATCATGCTTCCCTGTGTTTTTAAGTTCTATCAGGGAAAGTGCTATATCAGCGAAATTATAACCAAAATGACTTTGTTCGTTTCCACAATTTTTTCAAAATGCCAGAGTAGGTGGCACAAGAAAGACAAACTGAAACTTTGGAAATACTGTACACCTAATATATGTTGGTGGAATTCAAAATTAACTGAGATTTACATATTGTAAGAAAAATACTAGAGCCATTCTTAAATAGAGATATTTTTGCAATTTCATTAATACTCTTCAAATGCCCATTTTTGTAATGCCAATGTTTTATTATTAAGCCCCTCACCCCTTTATAAAGATTTCTGAAGCCGTTTTCAAAAATTCTAAACTTTTATAAACATCCACAGAAAGATACCAACATGTACACAAATCATAAACAGTCAAATCTAACTAATCTCTTACTTTCCATACATCTCTCATAACAAAATCAAGTCACCATCTGAGATCGTTGAAAAAGAAACCCAAACATTTGAAGAATGTATATCCTCATTTTGATAACTTGATCGAATGGGCTTCTTTAAAGACATCTTGAAAAAGAGGTTTAGGATGAACTAGTAAGGACCATAAAATGGAAAGTCTGATAGGAAAAGCAGTATTTCAATTATTGTGACAATTTGTTTTAAAAAATAGCTTGATTTAAAATTAAATCCAAATGTGACAAACATATTAAAATCTGTACTTCTCTTAAACGAAATCTATGACGTATTAATCAGTGACTTGTTAAGAGACTTAAGAAAGAAAGAAAGAAAGAAAGAAAGAAAGAAAGAAAGAAAGAAAGAAAGAAAGAAAGAAAGAAAGAAAGAGGGGAGGGGAGGGGAGGGGAGGGGAGAGGAGAAGGAAGGAAGACATCTCTACTTTAAAAATATGGCCTAATTATTTATACTGGAAAGAACCCAGTGATTTATTATACCTATTAGATCACTGTGAACTTTCCGCTAGACTCCAGGAATGGCATGTTGGCATTAGGTGCTAGGATAGAAGCCTGTATTTCTCCAGAATCCTCCAGTACTCCTGTTTCATGCCTTTTAACTATGGAAGCTCTGTAGTCCAAGTTTTTTTTTCAGATTATGAATGTTTATGACCACTATCAAAACAACAAAGACATTTGTTGTTGCTAAAGCAACCAATTACTGTAATGCATATTGGTTCAGGAAAGGTGTGTACAAAATTTGAAGCTTGGTTTAATCTTGTTTTAAATTTATTTATCAAATATATTTACTCCCTGAGTCCCAACTTATCTCATTCTACTACATAATTTTGCTCTATCCAACTGGCTTTTCACCACATGGTGGGACTAACACAAATATTTCTACTTACAGCAAAAAGAGGAAGTGTAAAGAACATTCCAAGAATTCAGACCACTTTATGCATCTTATTGCAGTAATCCTTATCATTCTTTTGAAAGGCTCCCAACTGTCTTCATCACACCATATTGCAAATGGGAGAGAAACAGGAAGGCTGCTAGGGAAGCAGCAGCTTCCAAAAGGCTATTCAGCAACATTATGACAGAGGTATTTAATGTGCACAACAGATCAGCTTTATGAAACTTGAAATAATCTAGAAACATATTAGTAAATTTCAGCACTATGACAATGTCCCTCAAATCCTCAGAGATAGGCAAAAAGGACATATTTTTACACATTATTTGCCTATTCAGTTATGCAAAACAGGAACATATTTTATTCACATTTAAGATGTGTAAAAGGGAGCTAGTTTTTTTTGCATCTGATTTTTACAATCTCTTCTGATGTACAGATGTGTGCTGATGTACATTCACACAAACACACACAATTGCAGAACATACCTTAATCACAATTATGCTGATGGGTGAACACTTATTTTTAACCTTTATATTTCTACAGAAAAGCCGGCATTGTTTAAAATGATTCTTATAAACACCAGGACTACACAGAAAGCATTTGTGCAGCAGCAACTGAAGAGGCCTTGTTTTAATTATTAGACATTTAAGCAATTATAGCACACTATCTTAGGAAACCTGGAAATGCAGTGACTAGTGTCAGTGCTACAGCTAATGAGTGGGAAAAGTAATTGGGTAACAAGAAGTTGCAAGACCAGATTCCTAGCTATACTGCACATTGCTTAACACACACACACATGTGCAAACACAAAATCCTCTTTATGATGCTGCTAATAAACTCTGTGTCTCAAGAAAAGCAAAATGACTTCCATCCTAATCTCAATCTGTATACGTATCTTTGAAAAATGCATTACAATTAGCTTATTAGTCTGAAACTATTTATAAAAAATTGTTTGAAGACTATTTTCAACCAAAATGTGCTAGCTATTTTTTCCTCTGCAGTTCCTATTCCAGTCTTGAAACTATCTTAATCTCCTGCCCTAAAATGTTGACCTTGTAGGAACAGAGGTCAGAGGTTAGAAGAAACAGGCTGCAGAAGATCTGGACTATCAATTCATCCCTGAAAGATTTCTCTTCTACAATAGAAGCCACTAAAAAGCAAATTCTAAAATCTGACAAAACAAGTCTTAAGACAGAACAAACCCATTATAGTTACAGAAATGTGCTAAACTAGTCATATTTAAAAACGTGTTTAAAGTGACTAGCATAGAATTATAATATGTTCATTAAAATGATAATCAAACAACTCCTTTGGGGAGGGACAGAAATTGGAGCAAATTTGAAATATTAGTCTATATTATGTAAACTACTTTGCAATTTTTAAAATGTTGTATCAGTTTTAATCCTTATTAGTTTCTCTGAGTGGGTACTAGCACTAGAAGGACAGGGTGTACAAATGTATGCAAATAAATGCATCTTTAAAACTATTTCCAGAGTAAAGTATATTACTTTGCTTCCATCCAGCCATGTTAGCTGAAGTGTTCAGCTATAAGTGATATGACTTCCATGCTTTGAATTTCCAAACATTGGTTTCTTTAAAAATATGCACAGATCCAACAGTATTCAAAGCAGGCCAATCTAGCTTGCCAGGAAGGAGAAAACTCTTCTATTTTAGCTGTTTTTAACAACTATTCATCCTCCCTCCTAAGGGCTGCAGGCATAAAAACAAGCATCTTTTCAAAATGCAGTGCTAGCACAGTAAACACAATCCCAAAGAGGCAAAATGAATCAGAAAAGGTGATAAAACTCTTTTGAATTTTTTTAGAAAAGCAATTTCATTGACCCATGGGCCACCTCCAAAATTAATTTAGTGATTTTAAAGTTATGAAATAATACATTTACCCTTGGTCTGTCTTCTATGGAGCTCATGAGTATGTGTTGTGATTGTGACAACATTTTGAAGTAAGTCAGCTTGATAAATAGGGGATTGCCATCCAGGCCACCCACTGAGCTTTATTATTGAATTGGAGGTGGGGGGTGGGGGTATCCCGGCAGCCCTTAAGTTACAGACATGAAGAATGATTGATTATGCAGGAATTGTGGGTTGGCTTCCCAAAATTACGATTATTTGTTTTATTGTTGTACTACTCTTTCTTCCAAAGGAGGAAATATAGCTGAAGGCATGACTTGCAGTTTTCTAAAGGATCCACTACTCCTCATAATTAGAAATCCCCTTCTTTGCTCCCTCAGATTCTAGAGCGATCCCTGCTTTAATGTACAGGCAAGTAGAAAAAGAAAAGTTCCAAATACATAACTATTGATATTAACATAAGTTTTGCAGCTGCTAAAGAGAGATGGATAGAGGCCTGTCTGATGCACATGCTAATAAAATGCATTTCCCTAAACTCTTTTAGGTCAATACCAAGGGGAAAAGGTAAGTTCATTCTGAATTAAATCAAGTGTTCAATGGACAAAGCAATTTAACTCTCTCATATCAATTAAGCAACAATTCATCACAGTAGAAAGCAAAGCAACTTGTGCATTAATTGACAGCAATGAAATGAAAGCAGTATGTAGGTTTGCTATTGTTTTCCAAACTCTCTGAAGTAAATTGATCAGTGTTTAAAGTGACCAAAAGCTAAAGCCAGATCTGGTCAATTCTGAGCCACGTAAGTGATTTCCTTGCGAAACTAACCACATTTAAATAACTTTTTCACTAATGTACTATTTGCAAAAGGGTGCGTGCACTGAGAACCAACACAAATTTAAATGTACAAATAAATGAGGACCAAAGATAAGGCATTGCTTAAATCATTGCTTAAAACATTTCAAAGGAAGATGTTCATAGTCAGGATTTTCTTCTCAGAAGACTGGATTATGGTTTTCTTTCATTTAGGAAATCTGCCCAATTCTGTCTGTTCTTGAAGGTGCTTATTTCACATCGTCTTGCTCTCAAGAGCAATCTTTTTGGAATTGTAGATCAAGGTTGTATCACTGATTTACTTTCTTTCCTTTCTTTCCTTTTGCATCTTCTCATCACTGTCAATTGTATTATTAATATTGTATAAAATATGCATAATTAAATTATTAGGTGAGATTTGCTGGAAATCTTCAAAGTGTTGCTATTATATAAGCCACCTGTATATAAGCCTTACATGAAAACCACCAGCTCAAGGGTTCAAACTAGAATGAGAAAGCCTGTGGCCCTAAGCCTAATTTCATGTGATCCTTGCTCTAATTTCCAAAACATTTTGCGTGGGATCAGTTTAGACTTCTAGCTGCCCACTGGATGGGGAAGACAAGGATATAGACAAAAGGATGAGGGACAAAAAAGGAGTGTGAAAAGAGGCTCCGGATGTAGGGCAGGAATAAAGCTGAACAGAAAAAGACTTTTCTTCCCCCCAACCCACTTTCTCTAATGTCTTTCTTTCTACAATGAGCTGTCAAGCTTAGCAAAATTAGCAGCCTGTGAAAAATGTCACCTCTCCATCTCTGTAGTATAGCTTACTAAATTTCTTTACCCTTCCTAAGAACTTTCCCCATTTGAGAAAATCTTTTTACATAAAAGTCATATATAAACCAAATATAGTAATGGAGGAAATGGGGGGGAAGGGGGGGGACAAGAAGCAGACCGTCAGAACATAATTCCAGAAACCATGGATATATAAATAAAACTTTAGAGACCATGTGTCTGAAACCTTAATCCAAGCCCAGTTCTATTCATGATTCGCTTGCATGGGCCAACCCCTACTGTAATACTCCAATGACTTTCCCACTCAATCTTCCTACACAGAGTTTTAAAAACATGAGGAATCTCTCTCTCTCTTTCTCTCTGAGACAACACATTGTTATAATTTATGCAATCTCTTTGGCTTAGATGAGTTTAAGATCCTTGCATTTAAGCTACAATTTAAGACAACCATCTTAAATTCCATGCCATATACTCTAGATGGTAAAGATTTTGTTCAGTCTCTTATATTATAATGGCTTTACAGGTTAAGCTCAGTTTGCCTGGGTTTCTGTGCTTGACATTGGCAAGAATGTAAACAGTCACAATTTCAATGGATGGAGTTTCCCCAACCACTTTACCCAGGTCTTCCTCAGGTCAAATTAGATTCCTGGTGATTTTAAGGATACATCCATGTTGCGATTGTAGCAACAATATGGAATGCCACTGACAAATTCATATACATGAAGCATCTCTACAGGTAATAATGCTTTCCTAAAATTTCACACACCATACCCAGGCAGGAATCCTATACTCACAACCCCTCCTCCATCTTCTCCTCAAGTCCAGGTGCTATTTCAATGGCCACTAATCCTCTGTTTCGTGCTACATCTTTTCAGTGGTGCCAGGAAGTACAGCATATGCCAATTATGCTGGACCAATGGGATAGGAACAGAAGTGGGTAGACACAGACAAAGATGGGAATCAAATAGGCACAGTAGCAAAATGTATTTATTTTACTTCTTTGTTAAATTCATATCCCACCTGGGGATCTCTTGAAAGTAGAGCAGGCTGGAGAGACTCACTGGCTGAAAGTTTTCCAATGAAGTTTCATGGCTGATGCTGGACCTAAAAGTGGGTCTCCCCTATCCTAGTCCAGCAAATCAACCACTGCATCAGTTGGCTTTGAGAAAGGTGGAATAAACGCTTGCATTCTTTAGTATACATTAGAGGTGTTTGCTGGATTGGCCAAAGATCAGGAGGTAAAGCCTAATAATTCAAAACAGATTTTCTTTTATTCAGTGGGGACAAGACATGTCTGATCACACACTGACTCAGGGGAAGGGGGGCTGAATTTTGAATACTGTAGTTGTATAATTTTTTGTTAAATAAACACAGGATTATGTTCTGCAGTTCAAAAATGAATGTGCAAATGTTTAATTATTGGAATTAAATATTTAAAAGCTTTTAAAAATATAACTGCAGAGTAGCTATGTTTTTTGTGTGACGAGAGAGCTTGGAAGTGATTCTTTCCTTAAACCAAAAGGTATTTTGATCTTAGAATATAGGAACAGTTACTTATTGCAAGAGAGCTATATTATTATTATGTTGTAAAGGAAAGTGGTGTAGAGAATCATAAAAGGGTTTAACAAATGTCTGCATGAGATCCCAAGCAAGTAAGTCTAGTATCATTGCTGGGTCTTTTTATTTTGTTCAACTCAATGTGTCCATTTGATAACTGAATAAAAAAGAAATCTCAATTTATAATACCATTGTGTTTCTACATTTGCAGTTCTGCCTCTCTTCAACATCTAATTTTAGCCTTCTCCATAAGCCATGTTCTCTGCAAGCCCATGGCAGGGGAACTCTGTTCCTACCTTACACTCACAAGGTTTGTTATTACCGTATTGCACAACATTAAAAGACAATTTTAAACTAAACCAAGCAAGCAGAACAAACCAATGACTACATGCTTGTCATCATATGCAGATCATGGCCTTCCAGTTTCTACAGCACTAAATCCCTGTGATGTCACTAGAACACTACAAATACAGGGTACAACTCATTTCCAAATTTCAATTAAATGCTTAGATTGCAGATACACACACAATTCTCTCTCTCTCTCACTGTGTACATCTTCTATCACTGTTCTCATCATCCTGTATGTGTGGAGGACAAACTCTTCTATGGAGACTCTGGAGTCCTAGAAACTCAGGACGTTAAACCTTGAGAAAAGCCTCCATAGACAGAAGAGGTTCCATGCAGCATACAAGACTTCTCATGTAGAGAGTCATGAGAACAGGGATGGGGATAATATTCTGATCTCTCCTCTTCTTCCCTTAGGGTAGAACCCATGTTCTGCATATAACTAAAGCTATGAGACACATATTACACATGTATAACCACCATGGGAAAACTGGCTTAGAAGGGCAGGATCCAAATATTATAAACAGAGAGAGAGAGAGAGAGAGAGAGAGAGATCATTTGCAGTGTAAGGACTTAACCCTGACACATGACAATCATAATCATGTTTTTGAATATCTGCAAAACTCATTTTGTTCACCTAAAACAAGTACCACATGCATCCCTGGGATGAATCAAAAACTCAGAAGCATGTAACTTCCAAAGACTTCTCAAGGTTCATCTTTGAAATCAAGCAATTCACATATCTAGTTTGACAATACTACCGACTGGGTCTTCAGTGATACACTTTTATTCAAAAATAATTAAGAAATACAAATAAAAACTTTCAGAAAGGTGCATATATAGAAAAAGTTAGTAACTCCATTACCTATCTCCCTTTGGCTTTCTTTTCTGTACTGTTTTTCCTTTGGGTCGTCTCTCACTTCCTAAACAGGGACTCCCACCTGGACCTGTTACCCGTATTGATTCAAGGCCTTTGGAAGATTTCTTAAAAGTAAATTCCACTGGTTCTCCTTCTTTTAGGCTTCTAAATCCTTCCATGTAAAGCTTGCTCTGTGAATAGGAAAAATATTCTTAGTTACCACAGACTTAGAAAAACAAAATACTAAAGTCTGTCAAAACCAAAACAGGATTATATTAGCAAACCTGTTATAATTTCCCCTGCCATGTACAATTAATTTGAGATTTCCAAAATAAAGCCGTTATACAGTTGTCACTTGAAGATACTGCCACAACCTTGAACAGCTTCAGATTAGGGCGGTCTTCCACAATCTGAAGAGCAGGGATTGAAACTTCCAAAGCTGTTGTTTGTGACCACTGAAAACTCTGGGAAGTATAGTCCCAGCACATCTGGAGAATGCCAAATATAGGAAAACTGATTAGGTACTAAAGTGAATGTAATTATTTATTTTTCCAATTTTTCTTTTTTCCAGGACCACAAAGCAACATAAAACAGCATGAGCATGATTTCTTGAGATCATTCTATCTTCACTCTGCCCAATCTTTTGAATAAATTTGAAAAGGTTGGGTAGAAAGATAATAACAGCCCCTAAGTCATCCAGAGCTTTCCTGCTAATATAAACTTTTACAACTTGGTCTCCCTGATTTTTGCCCAGCCCCCTAACCACAGTATAACACTAGCTCTCATCATTTTGATTGAAGAAATTCCTTTTTGTGAACATATTTAGGTACTTTTTAATTTTGTTCCTTGTCTAAATGGGATTCACAAACACATTTATTCAAATGGGTTTCCAGAATGAAAGACGTCTAGAATAATATTCTCCCTGTTCTCCAATGAATTAGTTAATTTCCTTTTTTGCCTCCACAGCTGGCTGCACCTAGTCCCCCTTAGCTGACTGATAAGCTAAGCAGGGTCAGCTATGGTGAGGACTTGGATGGCATTCCAGAAATCTGGGCCAGGCTGGGCCATTTGGAAAAACATGCCAGAAGGTAGCAGTGGCAACCCATATCTCCAGTACTGCCAAGAAACCTGCATGGGCTGAACATCTGTTTTTGAATGAAGGCAAAAGAAAAGTGATAATTTAAAAAAAATAATGAAGAGGTAGGAATGTTACTGAAAATAAAAATCATATTATATAGTAATGTTTTCAGTTACTAGAAGTTCCCCCCCCCCATTGGAGCTATAAATATCTTCTGCAGTGGATATTCTCACTAGGGTTATGACATACAAAGAGCATCAGCAATGAAATTCTTGGATTTACTTTCAATCTATACTCAGCCAGTTGTTTAAGAATGTTATGTTCGTTAGGTCTGAATGGAACCTATATTAGAGTGAAAACAAGCAGCTTAGAACCAGGTTTATAAATCACGTTAAGTCATAATGATCTGTAGTAAACCACAGGCTGAAATCATGTTAATTTACATGCTGTATAATATGAATAACAGCTGTGGTTCGGTGTGATCTGAGAACAGGGCAACGCTATTGTGTCTTAACTTACTTTTGGTTTTATTTTATGCCCTGTGCAAGCCTTTTATCAATCTATGTTAGTTGCTGTGAATATTGTTCACTTGCCAGTTAGAAGAACTCAGATGTTCCCAATATACATCCTATATCCTTTCTATGAAAGGATAGCATCAGAGCTTGGTTGTTTGGGAGTATATGGAAATGACTCTGTAGCAGGGTATGTTCTTAGGGAGCGAGTGGTAATTTGTAAGGCACACCCCTGTTGGGACTTTGGAAGCTATGGGTATTTCAAACCACGAGTCAGCCATACCATCTGAATCAGAAAAAATAATCCATTATCCATTCTTGGCTTCTTTGATCTTGCTTGTTCCAACACATAGAAACCAAACTCTCTGTTCCTTGGGTCTTCTTGCAGGAAGACCAGTAGGAGTAATGTCATGATAGCTTGTTTGCTGGCAAGCTGATATATTGTGTGTATACCTATCAAAAAAATCTCCTCACTCAAAATCGAAATTAATTTTCAACTTTAGAAAGGAAACAAACTGATTTCCTGCCTTAAGTACCTACAATACAGCTCCTAAAACGAATGTAGGGGCAATTTTGACTAAAAGGTGACAATGGCTACATTTACATGCAACAATAAGGTAAATTAATGACTTATTGTTGCATTAGTAAATTCCCAATTTAGCAACAGCTCTTTGAACTTCATCTGATTCAAAGCAACATTGGAACCAACAATAATAATTCAAAAAACCAATCTGACAAAATAAAGTCTAGGTTAGCCTTTAAAGGCTATAATCCTATGCACATTTACTTGGGAGTAAGGCCCATTCATCTTAGCTGCACCTGCTTCTGAATAGACATGGCTAGTATTTCACTGTCAATTCATGAATATCCCCCAAACCATTTGTTTTATTCCTAAAATTAAATGTTTTCAAGAACAAAAATGTAGTGGTAATGCCCACTTTGTTTCCTTATCCCAACATTTGCAAGCCAGAGTCATGATTCAAGATGGACGGCTGTATAAATTGGTGTAAGTAAGTAAGTAAGTAGTCAAGCAAAAGGTAGCTCAAGGTCAGATCCTCCAAATCTCCTTCCTTCTTGCAAATACCATCTCGCATATTCTGTCAGAAGCATCCTCCACACCAGCTCTGCTAAGCTCTATGCTCTTCTGAGTCATCTGAACATTTGCCTAGGAGAAGTTCTTCTGTCAGTGAGTGCTTCAGAATCTGACCTGAATTCACAGAAAGGAGGAAACACCAAGCTGGGGCTCACTAGTCTCCTCTTGATATCTGTGTGTCACTCCTATTAGCATGTGCCCACTGAAGAGAGAAAAGGCTCCGGCTCCGATAATGAGGCTTAATTCAGACTTTCCTGTCTTTTGTGGGCTTCCAGTCAAAGCTTAAGCACCTGCTGATCTAGTATGGAAAGCAGGGTGGTGATTTTTCTTTGGAAATGTCTTCATATACTATTTGTCTTTCCAAGCTGAATCATATTATTAAGCAAGATTGTTTGGCAATTTCACAATACCATTAATACGCATTTTGAATATAAAGCTCATCCAAAGATATATTCCATTTTATGCTGTTTCATGGTTTAAATTTGGGGAGAGCTTCCCACTTCTGCCTCTATCTGCACAAGCAATATAACTCCACTGTGCCAGGATTCATGGCACAGTTCAAAACATCAGGAGTTATAGACTGATGCAGTCTGCCAGCTTCCCATTCACTTGCTCCATACTTGTATGGATGTGGATTACCATGACCTGCCCACCCCGCCCCCCACCCCCAGGATTTACTGTTTTCAAACAAGCAAGCAACTACTGTAGCTGCCAGCCGAGTGAGCCAACTTATGATTCCACAAAGCTTAACTGTGGAAATGTTTCTCCAGCCAACATCGAAGGACCCTTTTAATACAAACATAATGAACCACCAAACCATTTGCATCACAAGGCACAGATTACATTTCTGAATCAGGCTTCTAGGAGCACAGCTCAATTTACCACACACAACTTAAGGAAGTATTCTGTGTCATGTTTGAAAGCAACATGTCAGTCACTTTAATCGTAACACAGCAAATAGCAAAGCAGCCAAGACTTCAGCTCTGAACTGCTAAAGGGAAAGAACTTGTAAATGTTGTGCAGGATAGAGGCTGGCCGGGGGGTGGGGGTGCGGTGGCAGGGGGAGAAAAGTGCTTCCCTTGCAAGCTCTCTCTCCTTTGCCTTCTTCTGTTGTCCAAGTCTTTTCATGGCCTTAACAAGAGAAAGCACTTGTGCATATGGCCACATCTGCGAGGTCCCATGCAGCAGCTGCGATTCGGCTCTAAAATCCTCTTGACAAGATTCTTGTCAATTAAAGCCCTCTTAGCCCAGATTTGCATAAAGCCAAAAATTTGTTGACAGGGTCACCAAATGATACTGGGGGATGAGTTTTAGTAAATACAGAAAAAACTTTTTTAAAAAAAGCTGTAATGTGATTGCTAACTGGGATGTGATTCATACTTAGTATGGCTTTAAAGAGAGACTGAAGTTATGATAATAAATTCTGAAATATAATGTGATGGGTTAAATAAACATTTGCATTGCACTCATTTAGGATGTCTGATTACTTTTTTTATTTTTTTCCTATCTTATATTTCATTAATTTAAGAAAAGCTTGTTCAAGCACAGTATTGGCTTACATTATTATTATTATTATTATTATTATTTAATAATAGTGATGTCCATTGCCAAAGCAGATTTTACTCATGATACATTTAGCACAGCAGAAATTATTTTATAAAAACTTTCAGATGACTGGATACATTAGAAATGTTAACAAAGTTAGCAGCATATATACATCACAGCCTTAAAAGGAGCAGAAACAACCTAATTTGTATTTTAGCTTCTTTAAAATGACATACTGCTTAAACATATAACAGGTATCTGAACAGAGAACTCACGATGATGACTACTGTAAGAGAAATTCTACGTAACAGGAAATGAATGGTTGAACTGGAATTAATATATAAATTATATAAAAACAGTAACATAAGAAATCTGAGCAGCAGTGCAGAATTTTTTGTAGTGACTCAGCCAGCTTTTTTGATGGTTAGATTTAAATATGCAATTGGCTGCATAGTGCAGTTACTTGCTCTCCATTAATTTATGCACGAAAATGGCTCGTACTCATACATCAACATTTTACACAAGTGATTCACCTTTCCGCAATTGAAACTGTTTGACTATCCAATAAGGCAGGGTAATTGGATCATATTAAACTTCTATTTGGCATACAAAGTAAGATTTTATGCAGAATGTATAAGTGATTGCAACTCATGAAGTATGAACTTTAGATCATTTTTTCTTGGTTTTGTTGTCTGCCCCTATTTTATCAATCTACAACAGAACCTGTTGTATCTATGGAAATTATATCAGCTGAAATGCAGTTAATATGTTGCATGAATTATTTTATTTATTTATTTATTTATTTCCCACCTTTATTATTTTTATAAATAACTCAAGGTGGCAAACATACCTAAACCAGGCCTGCAACTAGGGTCTGTGTCACCCGGGGCAAACATGGATTCTGTGGCCATTTTGGCGCCCCCCAGTGCTCATTTTGGTGCCCCCCAGCTGTCCTGACTAAGCAAAGACCACGCCGAGATGAGGAGAAAGTCTCTAGTGTTTTATTAACTGCTACTGTAGACAGAAAATCCTATCAAACTGAAGAAGCATGGGAAAACCCAGATAGATAAATCCCAAAACTCAAGGCGGGTCTGTTCTGGATTTCTTTGAATGACAGCTCAAAGCCTCTAAGCTAGGCATGTGTTTTCCCCCCTGGATAGAGGCCTCCTCCTGCTCAGCATCCGTACTCATGACACCAGTGTGGCGCCCAGGGCACATGCCCCGCTTGCCCCCCCCCCCAGTTGCAGCCCTGCCTAATACTCCTCCCTCCTCCTCTTTTCCCCAAAACAGCAATCCTGTGAGGTGAGTTGGCTGAGAGAGAGTGACTGGCCCAAGGTCACCCAGTTGGCTTTCATGCCTAAGGTGGGACTAGAACTCAGTCTCCTGGTTTCTAGCCCAGCACCTTAACCACTAGACCAAACTGGCTCTCAGTATTAGTATCACAGTATCACTGTTAGGACCAGCTATGCATTATAGACAAGCCAATGAGAATGGCCATATGGACTGAAATGAATTTGCAACAGGGTTGCTGTTTTATTATCCTAGGCTTATTAACTGCAATTGCTTTAAACATTCTGAATAGGGCAACACCAGATGTAATGTACTAAGTTCCAAAATGCTTTTCTCCCAATGAGTGCATATGTTGCTCATAAGTAACTTTCACAGAATACATTGCAGAGCATCAGCCTAGTTCAATGTAATAAATGGTCTTAGGCTCCATAAAGGATTACATGTAATAAATTAAAATAAAATAAAAATTTATTTTAATCACCAAGTTCCAATATAATTTCAGTCAAAATGTCCTCAAAGCCAAATTCCTCATGCATTCTACGCCCATCTGATACATTAATACTGTTTTAAGAGTTCAGTTGGACAGCTCTGCATACTTATTCCCTCACTGGGTAGTAACAGGAGAACTACAAGAATTCCTAATCCTTCCTACATGACAGAATATTGGCCCTCTGATAGTTATGGCACGATGTCCCCATAATGCCCCATAATGCCATAATGGCATCTAGTCATTATTCATTCCATTCACTTGTAGTTTAATACTAATTTTAAATATGGAAAGCAGTTAGTAATTAATAAGAAACTGTTTTTTTTAAAGATTAGCATGTGTGTGTGTGTATGTGTGTGAGTGTGTGATGACTGGCATACATATTCAGGTTATATCACTGAGTTTAAATTCAAGTACAGATTAACTATCAGTTTAAAAGCATGGGGCCAGACAAGATGCCCAGAACACGAATGCAATGTTCCAGAGTGCCTAGAGATTACACGGAAGCAAGAAACATTTACAGCATCCTTCTTTGCTTGTTGTTAGAATATCATCTTAACCCCTAACACCCATTTTTATGGATCATATGTTATTCATTTAATACTATCTTCATACTGATGCCTTGGCAGTTTGATGACAAACCTTTGTGTAAATATTTAAGACACTATTCTTTTTCAAGCCTGAAAGCCTCATCCATCATTAAGAAAGCCATAGAAAAAGCAAGATAATATGAACCGATTTGCAGGACATAATAAACAATATGATGGTTTAACACAATATTTACAATATATTGTGGCAGGAACATTATTTAGCATGTTCCTGAAGAAGGAACTTTGACTTAAGCATAAGCTAGAGTAAGAAGCCAAGAACAAATTATGTAATGCAACATCTGATTCACACACCGCACAAAATCATAACATGATTTGGCTGATTTTTATATAGCATATTGCATAAAATTAGCTATCATGGTTTGCTAGCTTAGCAGGTTGTCTGAATCCAGCCAATAAGGCTACTTCAACAATCCACAATTAAAACAGTAACTTAGCATGGAATGAGAAACTAGTTCTGATATGAAGTTCTTACCACGATTACCTGATTTCCTTTACAATTTTATTTTTTTAAAATAAATTTTACAATTCTTCTATGATTAGCCCTTTCCAAATACAAGGGCTGCATAAATCTGAGACTGGCACATCAGCGTGTTCCCATAATGCCAGTGAGCTGACAAATTGCCAGCTCAGTTGGTCTCCAGAGGAATCATGATGGAGCAGCATGTCCTGGCTGGTTTCCATTGATAGGAACTCCCACCTTACCCCCCCTTACTCCCATCTTAAGAATCAGGTGCCTTGGTACCTTGGTGCTATGCTCCATCTTCGTAGTAAAAACAAGGGGTGGCTGTTACTCCCCCACATAATGGCACTTTGGTTTTGTTCCTTTTCCATGCGACAACACAAAATTGGAGGGACAGCAATGAGAATAGGGGAGTAAAAAGTATTAGCTAGGGCGCTGGCACCAATGCTCTCCCTGGTCAGTGGGAGGGAATGTTCAGCCAGCCAGAGCTAAGGGTACTTGTATGGAGGTATGAGTGCAAAATCAGTAACTGCATGGAAGCCCCTTTAAATTCTTAAATTCTTTTAAAATCCTTTAAATTCTTTTAAACAACCTTGCAATATTTAGTCTGAAGCAAGAGCAAAACTAAACCATGACTAAATGTGTCCTATATACTGTCTATGTTGCAGCATGACAAAATAAATCTGTCATGGGGCATTGGGGATGCAGAGCTAGTACGAAGGGTCAGTTCAGGCAACGCAAAGCATGGGCAGGATACCAAGAGGGAAGAAGGGCTATAGGGAAAGACTATACAGTTTGTAATAGCATTTCTAGGAAATGCTGGAGAAGTGGCTGTTCTCCTTCTCATGCCAAAAGACCACACACTACAAGGAAGGGGAGGGATGTATGGGCAGAGTTACAGTTCTTCCTTCTCAGCTTTAGTAATATCCTTTTATAAATTGTTATGAAAGTGTTCCAAGGTGGACCTTCATGCTTTTTTCAGTCAGCTGCAGGTCCACCAATCCACAGAGAACTATGTCCAGTGAGATATTACCTGCCTCCTTCCGATTAAGAATGCTTTCATAATTGAGAATCACCCTGCTTTGCTTTCTCATTTTATAAGGCATTTACTGTATATGGCTTCACAAAACTGTGGTCCTCCCAAACTTTCCCATTTCCTTCTTCCTACTTTTTGCATAATCTCTTATTTTATATGGTGAAATGGCACCTACACATAGATCAATCTGGCTCCTTTTCCACGCAAGAGTAAATATGATCATCTGCCCAATGTACTGTACAGGTAGGCCTCGACTTATGACCATTAGTTTAGCAACCGTTCGAAGTTACAATGGCGCTGGAAAAAGCGACTTACGGCTAGTCCTCGCATTTGCAACTGTTGCAGCATCCCCACAGTCATGGGATCAAAATTCGGGCACTTGGCAACCAGCATGTATTTACGATGGTTGCAGTGTCCTGGGGTCACGTGATTGCCATTTGCGACCTTCCCAGCCAGCTTCCAACAAGCAAAATCAATGGGGAACTGCTGTAAAGCATCTCGTAAAATTGGGTTTGGTCACGTGATGCCTCACTTAACAACTGCACTGCTTAATTATGAATTTTCTGGTCCCTATTGTGGTCATAAGTTGAGGACTAGCTGTCCCCATTTTTGCTTGCTGTCCTTGAACTTAGCATCCTTCTTCTTCTGAGTGACTCTCAGGGGGCAGGTGATGAAGGAAGTTGCTCTGCTCATGCCACATGGCTCATGATGCATTCCCTGTCTCACGCAACTCTTTCACAATCTTGGTGGAGGAGTTTCTTGACCACCCCACCGGATGCTGGTGCTACCCAGAGATCACTCATCTTTTATCCGATTCCTGCAAGTCATCTACAGGCAGCACTAGCCTCCTACAGTGTGATTGGCAGGTCACCACAAGCAGCATGGAGGCAGAACTAGCATCCAGCAACACAACTGAGAGCCCCTGCTGAGTGCTAATGCTGCCCGCAGTCCAGTCCTACTGATCTCTTGATCACACCGCTGGATGCTTTTGTTTCTGGGTATCCTTCAGCTTAGCTGGATAAACCTAAGAACCTGACCCATTTTAAGGCAGATTCCTAAGCTGCTGTAATAAGTCACACTTAAATGAACATTTTGATTATTTATTTTTCATATTTATATGCCACCCATCTCACAGAAACGTGACTCTGGGTGGCATACAATAAAACCATAAAAAGCAATAATTACAAAAATACTCTAAAATTAAAGGTGAAAGGTGAAGGGTCCCCTGTGCAAGCACCGAGTCATGTCTGACCCTTTGTGGGGATGCTGCTTTCATGATGTTTTCTTGGCAGACTATAGCAGGGTGGTTTGCCATTGCCCTCCCCAGTTGTCACCTTCCCCAGCAAGCTGGGTACTCATTTTACCGACCTCGGAAAACACAATTATTATTATAAAAAAAACTACAAAGGGTAGGGAAAGCATAGATGTTACAAAGAAAGTAGCCACCTCATTAAATCCCTATTTCTGCAAGACACCCCCCCCCCAAGGTTTGAGGGACTTCTGGAAGGACATCAAAGAGGGGGCAAGTCTCACCTAGGGTGGGGGAATAATGTTCCACAGGGTGGGAACATATATCCAGACAGCTCCCACCAGAAACATCTGTAAGGGAGATCAGTATCTGCAAGTTAGAGGGTGCAGCACTGCAATGCAGGCCCTGCCTCTTTCGTGCATGTATCAACACTGCTTGCAAGAAAAAAAGGATTGGAGTTTGGATAATGAGCCTGCCATCTTGCAGATTTTAACCTCACCTGCCCCTGGATGCTGCAGTTCATTGCCTCCATCTCACCACCCCTCCAAGTCCATGTCAGACAGCCTAGAGTCTTCTTTAGCTCTTTTGGTGTGAAAAGTGGGGTTTTCCTTCTTCTCCAACACAAAGTTTGCCATGTGGACAAGGCAGTGGACTAGGGCAGTGTTTCTCAACCTCACAACTTTAAGTCACGCGGACTTCAACTCCTAGCATTCCCCCAGTTGCGGAGGTTGAGAGACTCTGATCTAGGGTAATTCAGTGACAATGGTAGTGAAAGTCAGGGGCTAAAATCTGCCCAGCTCTGACTGGCTCTTGAGGCTTTCTCCATTCATTGACTTCATATTGACCTCCATGATCATTATGGCTTGGATTGCAAGAGAGACTGGATATCTGGTCTTTTTCTTTTCAGGGCTGAGTTTTGAAATCTATGCTCTCCCCTCCCCCCATCTTTCCTCTTTTGATTTATTAATTTATGTTTAATTGTTCACTTTTTCACATAGGTAATTCCATCTATACTTCAATGACATGCCTTTCAGCCGTATCATCTTGGATTTTTTTTCACATCTTCTTTAATTACACTTGTCCACCATTAAAGCCCTTTGCTGTCCTTTTGATATTCTAATAATATTAGTTTTTCTTAATCTAATGGTTTTATTGATTAATACAATTTAATCCCCACTCTTTCATTTGTGTTCTTATTTTGATCAATAAATAGTTCTTTTTCCTACAAATGTCCCCTAGTTATATTCATTCTATTCTCTGCATTTTTAACTTGTGTGTGCACAGATTATCACTCTGTCTTTCTTAGCCCTCTAGTCCAGTGTGTCCACTTTAAATTTCCACTTCTGTACGTATGTTTAATTTCCATCCACACTTAAAAACAGCAATTCTAATGAGTTAGTCTTAAAGACTAACAAATTATTTCATAAAGTTAGTTGTTAAGATTCAAACCTAACTGTTGTACCACACTGCAGTTTTTTCTGCAGTTCAGCCTCAATCTCTCCTTTCAATGCCTTGTTTCAGTTACCTAAAATGAGGCTCTCCTGCTCTGTGTGACTTTTTCGTGTTATAAAGTCCCCTCTTCTTGAAACATTTTTTCAAGTTGTAACTTTGCACTTAGAACTCCAAGTTTTTGTTCTGGTATTTTCTTCTTAACCACTTCACTATTCTTTCTTTACACTTCTTCAGTCCTACACTTTAAATTGCAAGTGTGTTGTCAGGTCTGTCTGCTGTTTTTGTACAACACTAATATATGTACTGCATAAAATTAAAGAACACTAGTGTTATTAAGCTATTTATGGATCAAAAATCAAATATTTTCAGATGAGAATCCTTAGTGTGTTTAACCAAGTAAACTGAATGCAACAAAATAAGAGATAAACACAATTTGAAAGAAAAAACAGAATCCAGATATTATTTCATAAAACGTTTTGTACGCCAAGATGTTTGCACAACCCTAGCCTCCTCCATTCTATCTCACCTGCAATCTTCCAGCTGAACTGTAAAAATAATCAGACTTTTATACCATCAGTGAAATTATTACCAAAGTTAACCATCAAACAAATAAACAAAATGAGTATATACTCAATAAAAGGTTTTCAGTGCAACTTCTCACTTTCAACTTCTATACATTTTAATTGCATGAGGAGGAACTGATTCCAGACACTGCCCTGTTTTTTTCTGTTGGGGCCTCAACGCTCACATTCATAATTGTACATCTAACACAGTACTGACAAATAAACCTATTTTACAATTTATTGAGTGTGTAAAAAGCAAATATTCCATATTTCAGTTGCACATGGACACATACAATCAATGTACATTTTAAAAAACCTATTACAGCTGAACTTTTAAAAAATCCAGCT
This sequence comes from Candoia aspera, assembly GCF_035149785.1. NCBI lineage: Eukaryota > Metazoa > Chordata > Lepidosauria > Squamata > Candoiidae > Candoia > Candoia aspera. The sequence goes on from NC_086153.1 coordinate 107,266,998, forward strand.
ATTTTTTTTCCACAGGCAAAGCTGAAAGAATGAAAAACACATGTATATTTAACATTTCCTGACATAAACCAGATTTGAACCACTGACCTTCAAACCTCCTTTGCAAAGACTAGCAGGAGCAACAGTTGGTTACTTTCTATGCTACTCACTAGCAAAGGACTTCATAAATTGCTGATTGAATTAAGCAGATATTTGTTCGTTTGCTGCACCAGAGAAGGCAACATGGTAGCAAATGAAGACCTGAGGTTGCCATTTTAAAACTGTGGGCTTAATGTTCTTATACTGTCCTCTCATTTAGGGATTATCACTACAGTTTTAGAAATGGGGAACTTTTCATATTTCTTTACGTTTACAAATACATATATAAAAAAGAAAGCAGAAAGAAAAGTTCTTTTTTTTTTTAAAAAAAGAACCAGGTTCAAAATCCCTTTTGTTAGCTCTTCACACTATGCAAAAAAAATCATCTTTTTCATCTGTTTTTTAACTAGTTTATCAACATACAGTAAACACAGCAAGCTGTTCAACCTGAAAAGAAATTGTTTACATCTCCTAATGTCAAAATAATATTATAAACTTTCTATCTCAGTGAAAACTGTTTCATTGTCCATAAAGGAAAAAAAACCTCCTCTGAAACGAAATCCTTACTAAGTCAGATCAACGGTCTCAAAAAATTGGGTTTGTTTACAAGAGTTGATAATTCAGGATGCTTTGAGTTAAGATAACACATTATAGCATAAAACTGAGAAAAGAACTGCTAACTTTTTTACCCTTGACAAGAGGATGTATGTGCTAACAACTGATATCTCTATCTTTCTGAAGGCTTTTTTTCCCTCTTTTTTTGGAAAACCCAGTACATTGTTGTTGAACTTCCATTCTAGTATATACTGTATATTTTTTAACAAAATCAGCTCTGAGTTATATAAGGAAAAATGGCTTAATTCCATGAAACACTTTCTTTGGGGAACAGAACAGCAAAGAAAAATAAAAGAGCCATTGTAGAAAATAAAAAATGCAATAATTCATGGGTTTCTGATCTTCAGGCTGCTGTTTACAGAATACATCCATCAACTCACATACCACTGAGACCTAAAACTTCAAGTCCTTTTCTAAAAATAATTATTTAACATTCTCTGTGACAGAGTACAATAAGCAGGATATAAAATTCATTAACAGATAACAGCATTGTTAATTTCAGCATACTATTAAATGGCATCCCGAGCGTGTTTCAGTATACTGCATGTACCTCCAAGTTGGTCAGATGCTAGCGATAGTATTTTTATTTATACAAATAATTTATATGGCCTCTCATCTCACTGCAGTGACTCTGGGTGGCATACAAAGATTAAAAACCCAACAATTAAAAACAATAGCCCATGATGCCCAAGGTAAATGATACATTCCAAAATTAAATTCAGGCAATAAGCCAGTAGGTTGGTTTGCAAGGGAGCCTCTGGACTCCAGCTTGCATAGAAGAAGGTGAGCTTGTTTGGGGTAAAATTGGATCTGGCTGCACTTGTGGTTTACTGGCCAAAAGGTAGCAAAATTGACCAATACTATCCTACTAGCACAGTTTTATGGTGAGTCTTCTCCTTCCTCTGTGGTCAGTTCCAGTTGAGAGGGAGAAGCCTGCAGCCCCTGATTTGTAGCCCCCTTATATTACCTATAAAGCCCTTCATGGCATAGGGCCTGGCTATTTGGGAGACTGACTAAATCTAATAGCTCTGTCCAGCCAGTATGATTGGGCCAAGCAGGTGTTTGCAGCAGCCACTATATTTTGCTTAATGGGAAGACTAACCTTGGGTTCTATGCCTAGTGTCCAGCTCTGAAACCACCTCTTGTTTTTCTGAAAAGACTTGATTCCTCTTGACACCATTTCATTTTCCTACCCTACCTCTGCAGTCTTCCCAGAAGAGTATTGTCACCACGACCAGCTATTGAATCAGCCCTTATCTGTTGAAAGCATACTCTTCAGCTCTTTCTTGAAACTACATTGCTACTAGTTTCACAGGCCCAAAGGCAAACATGCTGGAAGAACTACCAATCATTTGCAAAGAACCATGTAGAAACAGATGGCTCCAGACAATAAGAGAGCGGGAATCCACATAGAACCAGATCAGACTTAAAGCAAGAAGTCCTGATATACCTGTGAATGCAACAGGCCATTCCCACCCCACACATTGGTGTCAGGGAAGAAAGACATGGGGAAAAAAATGAACAGGTTTTGTCTGAGTTTGATGAAACAGCGGTGCAGAGTGATCCACACATATTTGAAAAGACATTCTGCCAAGTTCACTGGGGCTTCTACCTGGTTAAAAAAACTCACGCTATATTGCTTAAAATGGGAAAACAAAAATATTGAGCATTATTTGAAAATATTAGTTAACAAGCAGTAGCTAATAATGATTCTAAAACATATAGCATGAAACAGGGATGGTCAGCATATGGCTCTCCAGATGTGGAACTCCATTTGGCCAGTGGTAAAGGATATGGCAGTTGCAGTCTAATATCTGGTTAAAGCAATCAAACCATTTTCAAAAACAATTTCTTTAGAAAAGCTGTTAACAACTTAACTTTTGGTTGCATAATAACAGACAAGATGAGAGGCAATAGACCAGGTCTTAGACTATACCATGCTGTACAGCTAACTTAATTCACAAGTTATGATTGTATACCCTCTTCTAATACTAGAAATGATCCTGTTAGATAAAAGAAACCCTCTTTCCCCAAAAAACAGTTCCACTATTTCTACTAATTGTGGGCATGAGTGAAAGCTACACAGGGGGAAAGAAAGAAGAAAGAAAGAAAGAAAGAAAGAAAGAAAGAAAGAAAGAAAGAAAGAAAGAAAGAAAGAAAGAAAGAAAGAAAGAAAAAGAAAGCAAACCAGCCAGCCAGCCAGCCAATTGTAGCTCCATTGTTTAAAAAAATCCTATTAATGCTTTCTTATCTCCTCTGCATCTTGGAATAAAAAAATAAGGTGAGAATGACTTTTCAACCCTTAGACTGTATCTTTGTTCTTTTTTAAATCAAGAAAAAAAGCTTGATGTTTCTAGGCCTTTCCATCTCAACAAGTCTTAATTAAAAAACAAAAACAAAGCCATCTATACCGATGTCACTCAAATGCTGAACCACATCCTTGAGTTCAATATAAAAGCTGTTTCATCCTGTAGCAAGATGAATACCCACCATGGATTTGATTGCCCTATTTACAGTTCTTGGTCTGACATTAATATCTAAATGGCACTCAGTTCCAAGTTAAAGAAATTTATTTATTTATCACATTTATATGCCACCATGGGATGACTTTGTCAGTTTATTTATTAGATTTATATGCCACCTTTCCTTAAGGAGCTCAAAGCAGCATACGCAGTACTGACCCCTATTTCCCACCCCCCACCCCCACCATAACAAAACCCCACAAGGGAAGTTAGCTGAGAGAGAGACTGGCCTAAAGTCACCTAGTTTATAAAATAAGGGCATAATCTCAATCTTTCTAAACCTAGTGCCTCTGTATGTGTTGAACTACAACTCCCCCCATTCCTGGCCATTAGCCAAGCTGGCTGGGAATGTTGGGGCTGTAGTTCAATAGATCAAAGAAAGTACCCATTCAGGAAAGACAGCTGTAAGGATAATCACAGAAAAATAAATTGCACTGGCCATTAAAATAAATCAAAAGTCATTTATTTATTTGTTTATCTAATTTGTCACCGCCCATCTCCTCCCACCAGAGGGACTCTGGGTGGTTTACAACAAAGTGATCAATAAGACAATAAGTATACAATATAATTAATATATAAAAATGCGATATATAAAAATGCCATTACAAATAGACAATAAATATAAATAAAAATATTGGGCCAACTAAGAGCTTCCACAAATATGCAGAATTCTATGCTCTAGAAAGAGAATGTTACTTATCACTGAAATTGGGAATACATTTTTGGAGGCCACATCTTCCATCCAATAGGTTAAGCAATTTTTTTTAAAATTTTGCCTGTTCTTTAAATATAGTACTTCTACATTCCACCATCATACTTAAGCATGCAGACACAAGACCCAACAGTCTACATACTTAGGCATGTAGACTGTCACATCATGTCAGCCTCATTTTCATTCCTTTGTCCATGTTGATTAAAATTATGTTTTTTCTAATCCCACCTTGGTGAGATCTGATGTTCTCCAGTCTTGCTTTTTTATGATCTTACATTTGGCCTAAGAAAGAAACTGCTGTAAAGTCATTTTTTTAAACTACGCTGTAATGTTTTTCAAACCAGAATTATAAGACAGACACAGCATTTTAAAAGAAAATTACTTGGCTGCTGATTACTGATCTGATTACTCTTCTTTTCTAGCAGAAGCATCCATTCCAAAGGTACAGCCAATGTGATCTAGTGGGACACACTACCGGGTCTTTGACCAAGGGAAGACTGTCAAGCAGGTGGGATTTACGACCGTCATAGATGGGTTTCCATAATGTGGATTGCTTGTTCTTGGCACCACATGATGTGTAACTGGGGATTTGTTTTGTTTGTTTTAAGGAAGTAAACCTATTTGAAATCATAGTTTGCTTGAGTACAAATGATTGTGGTTTAACATGACATATGAATATGGACACCAATTCTGTAATATTTTCCTGACTTATTCCTTCCTCCCCATTTGGAGAGTTTAAGGAACAAAACTGGTGCCTTACACCTTAAAGCAGCACCCATTTTATTACTGTGATTTTAAATCACACAAAATGGGAAAGTTGATCCAACTACTTTTTGGAGAAAGTAAGGATTTTAAGAGTACTATGGATGTGTTGTGTAAAGCTTAAGGAAACTCTTTTGCCCTTAAACTCTCCGGTTCCCTCAAAGTTGCACATGGATAGAACTTATGGGTGAAGAAAGGGGAACAGGTCAAGAAAACTCAGTCAAGCCTCTCTCTAAGGAGGTTCACTGAATGGCGAACACAAACACCCTCCCCTGGTTTCATGTGATCTGAGTGCATGTTCAGTGACATTTTATTTATTTATATATTTGTTTATTTGATATTTATTTAATTGATTTATATGATCACCCATCTTGCAGATGGAACTATGGACAGCTAACAACACAGTAAAAACAGTGTAACAGTAAGAACAGCAGCAGCGTAAAAACCTACAATGGACACCAGAGAACAAACCAATCAGCACTCAGAAATAACAGCAGCATCTCAGGGGCATCTAACCTCCCAACCCCCACAGCCTTGAGCAATCCAGATCTTCAGCACTTTGCAAAAGGCTGGCAGAATTGGGGCCAATCTAATCTTGGGGTATGGTGTTCCAGCGGGCAGAAAAGGCCTGCTTCCTAGTTCCCATTAGATGGCATTCTTTAATGAAGAGGACCTGGAATGTGCCCCTCCCGTTGGAGGTGGTGGGATATGGGCAATATACTGCAAGGATTAAGATAGGAAAATTATTTCCATCTTCCTAACAAACTCCCTGGACAGACAGTGGTATATAGTAACAGATTGAGAAAGAGTGGAACCTTTCCTTCTGTCACACTGAAAACTGACTGTGTTACTTTATATTTGTTTGATCAGTTTCCCTTTTATTGTGTATTCTTCCAATGTTAAAATGTTCCAAAATTCCAACAGCTCACTGAATGAATGTATGTATGTATGTATGTATACACACACATATATATATATATATACACACATACATACATACAGTAAAGTGTGGTAGGTGCTCAAGTGTACCAAAGTTTAACTATTAATCCCAAAGGCAGCAAATTATGGAGACATTTATATGATTATATGATTTATATGATACATTAAATTAGTAAATAAACCTCACTTGTATAATAGACTCTGAGCAAACATTTTATCTTCCTAAAAGACATATTTGGCAGCTTCAATCCAAAATATAGGCTTGAATCACTTGTCCCTATATTATCAGTTATGATAAAATATAGCAACCATTATTGTAAACCTAAAGCTTCTAATCTCCCATGTAGATAGTCTACCAGAAGCACCAAAGCCAAATATGATACCGACAATGCTTTTCCATAGTTGCCAAAAGAATTGAATACTTAAGATTCTCAGTGCTCATCCCAAATTGAGGATAAAATGGAGGCATTTTATTCTATACTGTTTCAACCTTATGTTCTGTGATCGGTATGTTTTCCTTCAAAATCCTCAAGATTGTCCAGTCTTGAGGAAACATTAGCTTTTTTTTTTTTTAAAGCAAAGGTTATGTTGCTGGCTAGAGCTAATTGGGGGGAGAGGCAAACTGCAGTGGAGTCAGTTGAGCACATGTCCAGAGACTGAGAACCATTTTGAGTGCAAAGAAAAGATTTCTGCCTGGCTAGTAAGAAAGTCTACTGATTCCTTTCATTTATTTGTTGTTCTTATGGGGGGGGGGGTAATAGTTCATGGATTATAAGGTAATGGTGTTCTGGTGGGTCCAGTGTGAGCTGTGCTTTAGGACTGTAAATGCAAAAACTATGTTGTTTTGTGGAACTCTGCCAATTCAAATGTACATGACAAATACTGGTGGCTGTTATACTCCAAAACTGAAAATTAAAAAAAGATGTTGCTTTGCTTGCTGAGCACTATAGGCAGAGAAGCATATTTCTGTGGTTGTTATATTGTCTGTGGGTTAGGAATTGTTCATTCGTTGCTGTTGTTTGCTTCTTTGTCAGGCTCAGTTCTTTGGCTGTTTATTCAGGCAGACCAGGGTGCAAAAAACATGCATAATTGCTACCATTATTTGCTATGGCTAGTTTAAACATGGTTTCTTTTTTAAAAACATCCTCTTCACCACTTTGTCTGTAGGCTGAGAAGAAAGTAGTATTTTGCAAAGGCTGTCACCCCACATTCTTTTGTGGCCCTACGATGAAAAATTAGGAAGGTTCTTTTAACTTTCCATTGTCTGTAATGACAAAATTGTTGAAACATTTCAAATGTTTATTCTTTAAGAAAATGGAACACACAAGTTGGTTTGAGTTTTCTCCCATCAGAATGTTGAACAACTGGCAGAACATTCCAAGTGGGGTTGCTTTGTTCCGAACAAAACTTTTTGTTGTTTCATGCACGCCTCTCCTGCAAGCAATACCACGGTCAGAAGATGGAATGCAATGATTATTATTTTCAGTAGCTGACAAAACAACTCTGAATATAGATAACTGCTACAGATGGTCTTTGGCTCTACCTCATCTCAAGGATGATCTGATAGTGCCAGCCACCTGTGTTGCAATGCACACAAAAGCCAGAAATGACATATGTGTTATGTGTATAGAGATTAATCTTTGCTAGATAAGGGTAAAACATCTATAACAAACTTTAATCTAAATTCATTCTATGCCACAACCCCAAATCTTTATTCACTTGAGAGTGAATAAAGAGGGAATATTTTTGGCTGGGTGACCTTGGGCCAGTCACTCTCTCTCAGCCCAACTCAACTCACAGGGTTGTTGTTGTGGGGAAAATAGGAGGAGGAAGGAGTATTAGGTATGTTTGCTGTCTTGAGTTATTTATTAAAAAAAATAATAAAGGAAGGATAAAAGTAAAATAATAAATAATTCTATATAAATAAATAAGTAATTGTATATAATTACTATATAAGACTTTCAGAAAACAAAAACATCAAAGAAAAAGAAAGGGCGCAAACAAAATACACAACAGGATTTTGTTAAGATCCTTCCGGGTGAAATATAACCCAAATCACTGAAGACAAGAGACACAAAGAACACCCTGCAACCATTTTCAAAGCATTTAACTGGGATTACAAATTGTTACACCGGCATTTTTTAAGGTGCGGAAAATAATTTAATCATGCAGGCAAATAACTTGGTTTGAGTGCTGATCTAAAAAAAAAAAGCCACCCAATGGTTACTTTTTGTGTTTCATGAACAAGCAAAATGACAGGACCTGAAATGCTATTGTTCAAATGTGTTTATCATCAGATTTCAGTCCGATAGAAAAGCATTGCCAACTTTCTCCACAGAAGCTACATGGGGGTGGGAATGTCAGTGCTCTCCCCCCAACCCCCAGCCACATACATTCTGAACAAAATCCACTAACCTCAAAGGTATGAGAGAAGGAAACATTTCTCCATCTGCCTCCCTCACCCATCCCCCCCCAATGCACATACTTGAAAGAAGGGCAGCGATTTGGCCTGGCCTGGCCTGGGTTTCGCTCTCCTCTCCTCTCGTTCCCCCTCCCCCCTCCTTTGAACTATCTTATTGAGTTCTACAGCTTAAGCTTTGCCAAAAAAGAAGGCGATATATTCTTTCTCTTCTCAGAGAGTGTGCTAGGATTTCAAGATAAACATCCATTAAGGTAGGTGAGTGTCCTGCATCCTGTGTTATGAATTCAATTACCAGCCATTTCAGCCAGATTTGTTTGGAATGTCAAAATAGGATTTCTGATCCCTGAATCAGTCTCTGATTCACCTTCAACCCCTCGCCATGACTTGGGAAAAAGGGGAAGTCATGTGATCCAAGGCCCTGAAAGGGAAAGAGCAGGTTTTCTTTCCTGGGGGGCAGGGGAGGGAGGGAGCATTTTATAAACTCCTGGCCAGAAAAAGAAACAAAGGCATGGTATTAGCAGCTGAGGGCTATTTGTGGGTGGGGCCAGTATAATGGGGCTGCAAGTTAATCTGACCAAGAGGCCCCACTTCAACCTTTCAAATGCATCCATTTTTTAAACACGTGAAACTGCATCTTCTCCAGCACACAGCCAGAGCAATTATTCAGGCATTTTATCTAACCCCACAGCTAGAATCAAAGACTTCAGTTGGGACATCAATTCATCATTTCCAAACAAAACAGCCTCTTTGTTTTTGAGTCACCTTAACTTGTGCTGCCATTTAAAAAAGAACACACACACACACACATACACAAAACAACCACCTCTCTTCCCCCTCCCAGCCCCGTGTACACTTCAAAGGTTTCTTGAATAAATAGGAGTATCTGATAACCCAGATAACCAGAAGGACATGTGACCCAAAAGATTTTGCTCCAAGGCTGTGTGTTTGGGATGCAGAGATAAGGCATTTGTTTTCATCAGAGGTTCAGTTAAAACTATTTGGTGGCTTTCATAGGGCATGTTGTATCTGAACATATGTGACCAAAGAAATATTAAGAAGGGGAGACAGCATTAATTTTCACTGTTTTTCACCAACATAGTGTTTCTGTCAAAATTATCTTTCCATTTTAAGACAGTCAAATAAATTCCTCCTGAAACTAAGGGATTTTAAAAGACAATTTAACTTTACTGTATTATGCCAGTACTGTTAAACTTAATATTCCCAGTAAAAATACTAAATAAAGGGCATTTCTGTGATTATTTAGACTTCATACAGTACTATGGGTTGAATTTAGATTTAAACAAACATAGAGTAGACTCGTGATTAACCTAAGTCCCACTAATTCCAGTGGATTTATTCTAAGCATGACAGTATTGGATTCAACCCTTTAATTTGCAAAACCTTTTACAGTAGTTGGCAGAAACAGCTAACAATAGCTCTGTGCTTCACCATTCCAGTGTTATATAAACTTCCGGCCATCCTATAAAGTTACTTGATAGACAATTATTCCCACATTATTCACAGTAAACCAAGTCTGAGGCAAAATACATTAACTGCAAAGACAGATCCTGACAAGATATCTTGGAATCTGTTCTAACTTATTTTTTCAAGACCTGATTCAATATAATGTTCCAAAAACTATTCATTATGATCCAGAGAAAAGCTGTACATTACTCACATTTTTTTGCAAAAGATACAGGGCTTAAACTGAACTATCATTTTAAAGAATCCTACTATTTATTTTAGATAAAGTTGTTATCCTATTAATAACATAATAAATTAGGGCTGGTGTGGCTTCAGGAAACTAATCACATTAACAAAGAATAATTACCCGCACAGTTTTAATAGGTAGCAAAACAGTGGGCTACAAAATGCCAGAGGAAGTGAACTATCACTTCCCTGGTTTGATCAAGAAAATTTACAGTTAGAGCCAAAAACCTGAATGAGTGAGAGAATATGATTAAGCAGACAGCATAGACAATGTTCATTTTAATGTATGCATGCCTTATTCAGTAATCATTAATGCCTGATTACTTTTTTCAGATTTGAGATTGGTTTTTACAACCAATTACGATGAATGGAAAACTGAGAAGAACAGAGTTTATAGTGGGTGTTCTTTACTGTTTTTTAAACTTATGCTTAACATTGGATGCACAATAGCTGCAGTTCAGCACATATCTTCCCTCTGTGCAACGGAGGAAGAGAGAGACCCTGAGAAACAGTGCATAGAACTGCTATTCCTTGCAACTAGGAGATGAGAAGAGAAGAGAGGTATTGGCTGAAGGAAAACCTCAGGATACTTTCACACAAGGACTCCACATTACTTCAAGATCAGCTTCTGATCTCTGGGACAACAGAGTTTGGCAGATGAGCTAATTTATGTCTTGCTCGGCTGAGGTGTAACTGAAAATGCCCTCTCCCCCCAAGCCCACATTTTTGTCTTTTTGTAATGAAGCTAGCAGAGCTGAGGAATTGCTCATTTCCTCACTGAACACAACTTTTGCCTCTTCCCTCCTCCTGGTTCCCAAGTTTCAATTGCCCTGGCAAACCTTGGTTGGTCCTAGTGTGAAATTGAGAGGTGTTCTGCCTGCTTCCTTCTCCATGGCAGGGGACAAGCAGGCAGGCAAACTACTAGGCAGCTTGGCTTTATTTCATGTCTTGCTCTTTTGTGTGCAGGTGGCGGGGGGGGGGGGCACAGTTACTTCAATACAGTGGAAGTGGGGATGGTGTGGAACTGTGCAGAAAACAGAGGTAAGGATGGTGGTCAGGACATAATTTTGTTTCATTTTTGTCTGGGATGGAGATGAGGGAATTTTTATTGCTCCAGGATCTGTGGTAGCTTGCAATAGCTTGGGTTTTGCAGTCTCTGATTGGTCAGTTAAAGTTGCTTAGAATGTGAAAAATGCAATAAGCCAATCAGCAGGTCTTCTTCAAATCACTTTAAAGGGGGGAGTGGAAATAGGGCTATGAGGAAGTGCCCTTGGCACAAAAGACTTTATGCAAATGGGAAACCACTCAGCCAGCCAAAAAAGGGGGAAAACTGAGGATTCCTGTAATGGCAAAGTAGCAAACATAACAAGGAGCCTTGCTGGATGGTTTTCAAGCCTGAATAATGCTGCATAAAAAAATAACAAAAAGAGGGCAAGCGAAACCAACCATCATTATTCGAATATAAAATGTCATATAAACCCAGCTCAATATGGCTTATTCAACAGATTCCATGGCACAGCACAAGGTCTGAACTAGATCAAAGGTGCAGTTCCAAGCACACGTGTAACAGAGGTCTACATAAACCAACCCATCATGCTCCCAAACAGGCTTTTTTAGTCTACAATGAAATGAATACTTCATCTGCGCATTCAGTCTGTATCAGAAAGGATTGCAGGCAAAACCAATGCTGGCAATAACCAATATATAACATGAAGTCTACCATTTTTCACCCTAAATGATTTTACACAAATTCCACCAACTATAATGTACTGTGTTTCAAGGACTGCACAAATTGCTCAATCTATAAGACACTCTCATAAAATTAATGGAATCAATTGTCAAGTAAATGTACTTTGGCTATAAGGCCACCCCTTATTTATTTCAATTGTTCAAAATACTACAGGACAAAAAAGAATAATCCAAATTTATGATGCTTAGGAGTATTCACTTCTGAATATAGTTCAAAGGCTATATAGTTCAAATGGCTCCATATTGTAGTTGATATATATACTATCTCCATGCCTTGTGACTTGCATGCTTTAATTTTTAATGATATTTTAACTGTTAATAATTATTGTTTTATAGTTTTATGATTTTTAATATATTGTTTTATCTGATTGTTGTACACTGCCCAGAGTCGCTCCTAGTGAGATGGGCAGCCATATAAATTTAATTAAATTAATGATCATAATCATAAAAAAGTGCATGAGACAACATAGACAGCTGAATAAAAGTGGTGGAAATCATTACTGAATGGCCATTCTCTATAGCTGTCATGGCAGGTACTACCTAAAATCTAAGCCCTACTTCAAGAAGAAAAGGAGAAAAAGATGTGGACAACTGGCAGAAAGTGGCAAGACATACAAAAAGAAATACTCATAAAGTAGTGAATGCTGGTTGGGAGCAATCTGGAGGGCATCAAGTGAGGGAAGGTCACTGGGGGACTCTTAGGCAATGAGATTCTCTGCAGCATCCTGCATCCTACAAAATGTACTCTGGAGCCTCTCAAACTCTTGCAGCTGATTTAGAGGATTTCTAGAGAGGAGGAAAAATCGCTCTCCCTTCCTAGTTCCATCAACAGGAAACAAACATTTGTTTCTGGTTTGTATATGTATATGTATAAGTATATATCCATCTATCCATCCAGTTTGGTCTAGTGGTTAAGGTGCTGGGCTAGAAACCAGGAGATTGAGAGTTCTAGTCCTTCCTTAGGCATGAAAGCCGGCTGGGTGACTTTGGGCCAGTCACTGTCTCTCAGGGTTGTTGTTCTGGGGAAAATAGGAGGAGGAAGGAGTATTAGGTATGTTCGCCGCCTTGAGTTATTTATAAAAAAAATAATAAAGGCGGGATAAAAATAAAATATAAATAAATAAATAAATATATTACATTGCCTTAGAAGAGAGAATGTGACTGCATGGCTGGTTTTGCTTTCCGATAGTTTTGAGTTTTGGGTCTTCAAGTTAGTCTTGAATCCTGGCAACAACATGAATAAATTCATGCAGTTTTCTTGGCAACATTTTCAGAAGTGGGTTGCCATGGCTGCTTTCCTAGGGCAGAGAGAGAATGGCTGGCCCGAAGTCACCCAGCTGGCTTCTGTGCCTAAGGCAGGGCTAGAACTCAGGTCTCCCTGCTTTCAGGGCATCAACCATTAGATCAAGCTGACTCTCTCTCTGACATTACAGATACCTTAAGAAGCTAGTTTCTATTGAAGACACCACTGAACTAAATGAAAGCACTCAGCTGTACATTCTTGCACATGCTTGATCTCAGAGCACCTGCACTGAGCTCTCAAGAACTGTGTCCAGAAATTTTGTTAGGCTCTTGCACAAACTAATAAAACCATGTGCAATTGTGTAAATAAGAATTCCCCAAGCATTAAGCAAAACCATTACTGAATGGGTTTTTAAAGTAGCAGCATTGCAGACAAGCAATTGGGATTTGTGTCAGTATTTGTTAATAGTATGATACTTTACAAAACAATAGGAATATATTTAATAGGTCTCAGAGAAAGCTATTTTCCCTTCTCCAATATCATCTTGAGGAGGCCCCTGTAATGCACAACCTGTGATCCATAGAAAGAGAGCAAATGCAACTTACACCAAGCTTTTAGTCTCATGTGCTATTAGTGTTGAAAAGGCACAACGTTCTGGGCTGTGCACACTTGTATTGTCATTATGGAAGTGCAGAACACATGACAGTGGTTCCTGGAAGACTCATACTCAAAACTCATCTAGCAACCACTTTCACTCAAACCATCTTGCAGACTTTTAGCTAGTGGAAGACAGAAGTTAGAACTTACCAGTTTTGTCCAACTACAAGAACACTGAACAGCAAAACTGCAATGTTGGATAAAGTTTTATCATCCTGAGAATTATACTTTTTCATCAAAAAGGCATATACTTGAAATGGATAGGAAAATGCCCAATGAAATCACAGAAGCAAGAGGTGTATCAAGTAAGATATCCAGAATCTGGCAGTGAAAAAGATCAGTGTGCTGTAGAAAACAAGACTCTCCCTGCCATGGCTAGAAAACCCTGAATAAAATACGTGGAGCCGGCAACAGTGCTTTGGTTTGCATAATGAAATCTGGGAGAGGACTTAAAGCCCCTAATGTATGAATAAGTGTGGGGGGGGTCCTGATTCTCCAAACTCCCTATTAGTATTTTGCTTTTAATTTGTGCTTGATTTTATCTGAGTTTATTTTCTTTTCAACTTTGGGTTATTATTTTGTTTTTAGATTTTGTTCTATATGTGTATGCATATGTGTGTGTGTGTTTAATTCTGACTCTCTTAGCTTAGAATTAAACTTTTGTGGGCACGTATTTTATTTGGGGTTTTCTAGCCATGGCAGGGAGAGCTTTGTTTTCTACAGCACACTGATCTTTTTCACTGCCAGATTCTGGATATCTTATTTGATACACCTCTTGCTTCTGTGATTTCATCAGGCATTTTCCTATCCATTTCAAGTATATGCCTTTCTGATAAGCTTTTGTGGGCAGGAAGCTCACTGTTCCTCAGTTTGCCAAAAGAGAATGTAGCTGTCTGTTCTGCTGCTGACTTCTCCCAACACTTCTACAGCAAGGCTGGAACATCTTCAGTTTCATCCCAGCTTCCACAGCCTTTCGCACATAATTCTCAACAGGGTTTATATCAAGGCCAGATGCAAACCCTGAAAATGGCCGCTACTCAGTGGCAGACCCCGTGTTCAGTCCTTGACACTCTAGGATGTCAAGATATCAACTAAGGACCTAGCTGGAACTGGGAAACAGTCCATACGCATAGATAATAGAGACCAAAATAGAGACAGTGGCTTGAATTTCTCCTTTACTGTATTTTCCTACAATGAACCAGTCTGTGTTCTTGCCACTTTGCCTCTTGAGTACCTGCTTCCAGGGGTTGGGGTACTCCTGGGAATGGTACATAGATTTCAGATGGTGGTAGAACAGCAAGACCTCTTCCAATATGCGAATGGAGAATAACACTGGGAACTAAGCCTAAATTTAAAATATTATAATACATATTATTTTCAAACCAAACACCTGTTTTTCCATTTAAATTAAAAATATATGCATATATACCTGGCCTTTTTTTCCTAGTACCCAATATTTCCTCAGATAGTATCATAATTAATACATTAAACGACACTGGACTGGACCACAGATTCATTAGTGGAAGAAATTCTGGTGCTGTTCTTTGAGCTCATGTGCAAGACCTCAGAGAATCATATTTGTGAATTTTGCAAGATCTTGTGTGAGAAGGTACCTTGACAGTTCTTTTTTCAAATGAGTTTTGAGTGCTAAAGCAAAAAAAAAAATCAATCTTTTCTCATGCAGGAATCTGACCATATTAAATAAAAACGAGAGAGAAGGTGGCAAATACATAGACAGACAACTCCAGAACAATTGGACTAGAACCTAAAATTTCTCTCAGAAGGTGTCATGACCCCGTTGCGAGGCACACAAGAGCCTCACAACGTGGATCATGATCATCAGGAAAAGAGGAAGGATATAATCAAATCAATGCTCAACTAATCACCCAAGCACCCACACCCATGACCTGATCTACAGCTTCATAGAAGGACATCACAAGGTATTTCAGATAAGCATCGAAGACACAGAAGGACTCATGCCTTGTGCCCCGGAGGACGCACCTGCACCCATAGGACAAAGATGGCAGCCGGGAAAATGCCCAAACAACCATCACAAATCCCATCAACATCTAAATCTCCCGTCCGGTCAGGGGAATGGGGACAATAGAGGGCGGAGGAGCACAGGGTTCGGCAAGGGAGTATAAAACAGGACATCATGCCCCCACACCTCCATTCCCGTTTTTCGTTCTGTCAAGCATACGGTTCCAATAAACCGGAAATCCTTAATCCCTATTAAGTGAGTCCGTGTCTTATTCGGAGCGAGGCTGACCCTGACATAAAAACGGGAATCGAAAAAATTTTTAACCTAGCACCTATCCAGCCAGCTTGTGAGGGACCCAGCTAGGTATGGAGAACAACGGAGTGCGGTGACGTGACCACCCGGCAACCAGCGGCGAAGCTCCCCTCCCCTCGGGCAGGGTGTGCCTGAGGTCCTGGCGGCGCGATGCCCAGGTAAGCGCGGGATCCAGCTCGGAGGAAGAGGAAAGGGGGGGAAACACCCAGGCGTCCTGTGGCCCGCGGGCCACCGTGGACAAGACGGGGGGATCCTCTCTAGGTTCGCCTGGCACCCCGGAGGAACTGAGGGATGGACCGTCATCCACGGCGGCCGGAGTCGAGGGTGAGCGGAGAGTCGAGCGCACCCGAAGGAGTTCGTGGACGGCGGCGGGGCTAAGCGCGCTGGAGGAGAGGCTGGAGGTGGTACAGCTGCTGCTTCAGAAGCTGACGGCGGCGCAGGAATCCCACGGCAGCAGCATCGAGGAGGGCACCGGAGGTCTGAAGTCGCACCCAGAGGAAAGACGGAGAAACGACCCAGCGGACGGTGGTGACTACGGCAGAGCCCGGTCCCAGGAGCCCACCCGACAAGTGGAGGCACACCCGGAGGAGAGACAGAGGGACGACCTAGAGGACAGCGGCAACTACGGGAGAGCCCGGTTCCAGGAGACCACCAGATGGACGACATCCCACCCTCCCACCCTGTCGATGGGACGAACTGCTCACGAAGAGACCCGGCGAGAGAGGACGCCGACACCGCCAGACGCCAGGAGACGAGACGACCCACGCCAGCCCCCGCGACGCACGCTGCACAGCCCAGATGTGACCTGGAGCCCGACCAGAATGGCAGCCAAGGACTTTGGCATAAAGTTCGACGGGGACCCCTCGAAACTCTCCTTTTTCCTGACTAATGCCAGGTACTACCTTGAAGAGTGGGGCCCCTGTTTCAGGACAGAAAAGGGCAAAGTTAATGCCCTGGCCATAAAATTGAAAGGACGGGCTGCGGATTGGTACGTCCAACTGTGCCAATCAGGTGCCCAGGAGCTGCAGGATAGCAATGAGTTCCTTCGGGTGATGGAACTACACTTCAGGGACCCCCTGGAGAAAGAAAGGGCAAAACAGACTTTGAAAGTGCTCTGGCAAGGACAGCGCCCCGTGACGGAGTATGCCATGGAGTTTCAAGCCCTGGCAGGAAAAGTGGAAGTCTGGTCTCAATCAACTCTGATCGAGAAATTTAAAGAAGGACTCAACCTGAACGTACTCAGGTGGGCACTCTGCCGCAACAACCCCAACTCCCTGGCCGAGTGGATTCGTCTGGCGGGGGAAGCAGAGGATGACCAAGACACTTTCCTCCAAGCCAAGAGGGAAGCACAGCAGGCGGAGGCAATGAGAACATCACGCACAGCTGCGGGGCCGGGGAAGGTGAGACCCCACCAACAGAAGGAGGAACACGACCGGCGATTTGCAAAGGGCCAGTGCCTCAAGTGCGGCAAGGACGATCACAAGGCGGCGGCTTGCCCCAAAACTAAACCCAGAGAGAGCACATGGAGGGCACCAGCCACGCCAAGCCCAGCGCCAAGAAAACTGCCAGTGGCGACGGGGGAGAACAGAGCCAAACAGTTCCCCTACAGCTCAGAGGAGGAGGGAAGCAACTCCGACGAGCCGACGGGAAACGCCAGCCACCTGGCTTAATGGGCGCCAGAAGACAGGTTTTCCACCTGTCAATAGGTGCACCGACGGAGGGGTGAGTGAAAAATGCCCCACCCTCTATGTCTGTGTTACCCTCACCCATGGGGAAAAGACAGAAAAGGTCTGGGCACTGATCGATTCAGGCTGCTCTAAGTGCTTAATGCACCCAGACCTGGTAGCTGCACTTAACCTCTGCTGCTATCCACTTCAGCAACATTTGGTGTTTACGCAGCTTGATGGATCAGCAGCGGGAGGGGGCCCGGTCACCCGATACACCAGCGAGATCGCGCTACAGCTCGGCAGCCACGAGGAAAAATTGGCTTTCATCATGGCACCTGTGGGGCAACCCCTACTTATACTAGGGTTCCCATGGCTCGTGCAGCATAACCCGGTTATCAACTGGAAAACTAGAGAGATCAAGTTTTCTGACGGGCGCTACCAAGCACCCACAGGGGACAGGGTCCCCCAGGCAGCAATGGGAAGGGCAACGACGACCTCGGAGCACAGAGAGGCGGTGTTGCCAGACGGCCTGCCAACCAACTACGCGGACTTCGCAGACGTCTTCTGCGAAAAGGAGGTGGACAGACTCCCCCCTCACAGGAAAACGGACTGCACCATCGAACTGGTCCTGGGGGTGCCCCTACCCAAACCCAAAATATATGCAATGACCCAGAGGGAGCTGGCAGCATTAAGGGAGTTTGTGGATAAGAACTTGGCGAGGGGTTTTATCGAGCCTGCAAACTCTCCAGTAGGAGCTCCAGTCCTCTTTCGCGAGAAAAAGGATGGGTCACTGCGGCTCTGTACAGATTACCGGGGCCTGAACGCCGCATCTGTATCCAATAAACACCCACTGCCCCTAATAAAGGACATCTTGTCCCACCTGGCAAAGGGTAAGGTATTCTCTAAACTAGATCTAAGGGAAGCCTATTACCGCATAAGAATAAGGGAGGGGGATGAGTGGAAAACGGCCTTCAACTGCCCATTGGGGTCGTTTCAATACAAGGTGCTACCATTCGGACTGGCAGGGGCACCGGGTGTATTTATGCAATTAATCAATGAGGTCCTGCATGACCACCTTTTTAAGGGGGTACTGGTTTACCTCGATGATGTATTAATATACACGGAAACAGAGCATGAGCACGAACGGTTGTTAAAGGAAGTGCTCAGGAAACTTCGCAAGGCAGAGCTGTTTGCCAAGCTCTCCAAGTGCGAGTTTCATAAACAACAAATTGACTATCTAGGGTACAGGATTTCGGAAAAAGGAATAGAAATGGATCCAAGCAAGGTCCAAGCTATACTGGCGTGGGAGCGCCCACGCACAAGGAGACAACTCCAAAGTTTCCTTGGATTCACGAATTTCTATAGGGGGTTTGTCCCAGGGCTAGCGGAAATTGTATTACCCCTGACTAACCTACTAAGGACCAAGGGCTTGGGGGACACTCGCAAATCAAGAAACCCGGGGGCGCTACTAAACTGAACAGCTGACTGCCAAACGGCATTCGAGAGACTAAAAAACCTATTTACAGCAGAGCCAGTATTACAACACCCCGACCCCACCAGGCCTTTCGTGATGCAGGTAGACGCTTCCGATTTCTCCATTGGAGCTCTCCTGCTCCAAAAGGACTCTGACAACCAGCTGAAACCCTGCGCGTACCTTTCCCGCAAATTCTCCGAAACAGAGCGGAGATGGCACGTATGGGAAAAGGAGGCGTTTGCAGTAAAAGCAGCCCTGGAAACGTGGAGGCAGCTACTGGAAGGGGCCTCCTGCCCCTTCGAGGTATGGACTGACCACAAGAACCTGGAGGCTCTCAGCATGCCTAAACGCCTCAGCCCCAAGCAGGTGCGCTGGGCACAGTTCTTCAGCCAGTTCAATTTCACGTTGAAATTTATACCGGGAAGGAAGAACTTCCTGGCAGATGCCCTCTCCCGACGGCCACAGGACATGCAAGCCTCAGACATCGTGGGGACAGTATGGACTGACAAACAACTGGGCTGCCCAGCTGTCACACACAGCCAGACGAGGAATCAGCGCACGCCAGCACGAACGCCAGAAAATGAACGGAGCCGCTGTTCAATTCCGCTCGACTGGCAACAAAGACTCACTCAAGCACTACAAACGGATACATGGTTGCAAGACAACTGACACCATGTATCTCTCAAAGACAACCTAGCCTGGAAAGAGAAAGTTTTGTACGTGCCAGAGTCATTGCGGGGGGAAGTTTTAAACCGCTCACACAACGATAAAACTGCGGGACATTTTGGGTTCGTAAAAACCCTACATTTAACAAGATGGCAATTTTGGTGGCCGACTCTTAGAAAAGACATCAAAGACTATGTTGCCGCCTGCCCCACATGTGCCACCTCCAAACGGAAGGGGGGGAAACCCCAAGGGCTGTTGCAGCCAGTAGCTAGCCCCTCTCGCCCCTGGGAAGAAATTTCCATGGATTTTATAGTAGACCTACCACCCAGACAAAGGAAAACAGTCATCTGGGTGGTAAAAGACTACTTTTCAAAACAGGCACACTTCATCTCTTGTGCGACCATCCCCACCGCGCAACAACTGGCACGCCTGTTCCTCACACACATATACAGGCTCCACGGTGCCCCCTCTCGTTTGGTGACCGATAGGGGCACACAGTTCACGTCCAAATTTTGGAGGGAATTTTTAAAACTCATTGGCACCAAACAGGCACTGTCCACTGCGTGGCATCCACACACAGACGGATCTACAGAGATCCTAAACTCAACCCTTGAACAGTTCCTAAGGGCATTCATAAACTACCAGCAGGACAACTGGGTGGACCTACTACCTTTTGCAGAGATAGCCTACAACAATGCAGTACATCAGAGCACTGGCCACACCCCATTTAAGGTGGTCTATGGAAGGGACTTTGTACCAATACCAGAACTACCTCAACCGGACGCCCCACCTTGCTCACCAGACGACTGGGCGGCACAACTGGCGACAACCTGGCCAATCATCCAAACGGCCCTAGCGGACGCACAAACCACGTACAAGAAATTTGCGGACAATCACAGGGCAGAGGCACCGAACTACAAAGTGGGAGATAGGGTCTACCTCTCCACTAAGTTCATAAAGACCCCACAACCCTCGAAGAAACTGGTACCGAAATTCATCGGACCCTTTAAAATCTCAGAAGTAATCAATCCGGTCACATTCAAACTGGAACTACCCCACAATTTACGACGGATCCATCCGGTATTCCACTGTGCCCTGCTGAAACCAACAAGCCCTTCCAAATGGCACACGGAAAACCCCCTGCCCCCACCCATCATGATAGACAAACAACAGCATTTTGAGGTACAGGAGATACTGGACTCAAGAAAGCAAAGGGGCACACTACAATACCTCATCAAATGGAAGCATTTCCCACACCCAGAGTGGGTCCAGGCACAACACGTCTTAGCAAAACAACTGACTAAATGCTTCCACGAGGCATACCTAGGGAAACCAGCACCCTAAAGACATCTTCGGGGGGCAGCATGTCATGACCCCATTGCAAGGCACACAAGAGCCTCAACGTGGATCATGATCATCAGGAAAAGAGGAAGGATATAATCAAATCAATGCTCAACTAATCACCCAAGCACCCACACCCATGACCTGATCTACAGCTTCATAGAAGGACATCACAAGGTATTTCAGATAAGCATCGAAGACACAGAAGGACTCACGCCTTGTGCCCTGGAGGATGCACCTGCACCCATAGGACAAAGACGGCAGCCGGGAAAACGCCCAAACAACCATCACAAATCCCATCAACATCTAAATCTCCCGTCCGGTCAGGGGAATGGGGACAATAGAGGGCGGAGGAGCACGGGGTCTGGCAAGGGGGTATAAAACAGGACACCATGCCCCCATGCCCATTTTTCATTCTGTCAAGCATACCGTTCCAATAAACCAGAAATCCTTAATCCCTATTAAGTGAGTCCGTGTCTTATTCGGAGCGAGGCTGACCCTGACAGAAGGCTAGGAAAGAATGAAAAGAAGACTAAATTCTTATTCTACCCATGATAATGGATGAAGCAGCCATTATTTTAACTTTTCACCCCATTATATTTGAAGTAATTTTGGTCCTGTCAAGGCACCAGGCTAGAAACTGGGAGACCATGAGTGCTAGTCCCACCTTAGGTATGAAACCAGCTTGGGCCAGTCCCTCTCTCTCAGCCCTAGGAAGGAGGCAATGGCAAACCACTTCTGAAAAATCTTGCCAAGAAAACTGCAGGGACTCATCCAGGCAGTCACCAAGAGTCAACAAAGACCCAAAGGCACCAAAACAAAAGCATAAAATAAGGATTTGTTTTGCATATTATTTTTTTAATTTTTAATAATTGTGTGAAGTTATGAGTGTAGCACCCACTGTTAAGTCTAGATGAACTTCTACATGAATATAGATTACATCTATGCTTCCTTTCCAAAATGTGTTGGGAAGAGAAAAGAGGTCTAAAAATGGCATATATCCTCCTCCTTCACAGTCCTGTCCATAGATACCACCCAAGAAAGGAATACATGAGGCAGTTTTCTTGTTTCTTGTCAAGCCTTTTCTCCCCAATTCTGACTGATGAAGAAATCCACCAGCTCCAGAATAGTCTAGAACCTCAAACATGAGAATTTTCCAAACGATGATGGGGCCCGGACCACCTGGTGGGAGAGATTTATTCAAAGATAGACTGGGCTTCCTTGCTGGCAGAACATTCATACCCCATGCTAAGCACCATGAAATAGCCAGATATTGAAAAATTGCTCTGTCAACATATCACTGAACCCCAATTTATATTCAGAGCTTTACACTGAAATACAAACAATGCTGGAATAATTATTCTGAAAGTTAGGATTTCATTATAATTTTGATAAGTAGCCTATTACAAATCAATAAAATGAAAACCTTCATACATTTATGTAACCTGTAATCAGACTTGTTAATTTGTGGCACAGTAAATGTTTCATAAATGCAGTGTATTAGCCATATGACTACTGTTACAATAAGCCAGTAAAACTGCAAAAGATGTTTGAATTCAAAATTTGCAAAATCACATAATTAAGAACAAATGAAACAGTCATTTTATACGTATATACAAGCCATTATGGCTTGATTTTTATGGCTTTTGAGAACATACTCCTGTAATATACATAAAGTAACTTATTCAAATATAAAGTTAAATATCTCATAGCAGTCTGGTTATACATTTTTATTTTATCTATTTATTTATCAAATTTATATGGCTGTCCATTTCACACAAGGTGACTCAGCAGCATACAATAAAACAAACAAAACATATTATAAAACCACTTAAATAATTAAACATAAATAAAAACAATTATTATTTAGAAATAATTAAGAAGACCACAGTTCTCTTACTGTGGGGCGGTAAGCTGCTTTAATGAAACCTCATTGCCCTTCCTAGGTATACTAATGATACAGCACGTATCAATAGGCAACATTCTTCTTACAAAACAAGTGATTTAAACAGGAGTTTTGTTCCATCCTTTAGTTAACACATCAGTTTTCTAAATTAGCTAGTAACATTTACCTAGCTGGGAAAGAAGCTCCGATAAATTGTATTCCATCTCTTGCCTCACTTCCAGTATATTATTTAAAAAGGAAATTTGAGAAAATCACCACAAAGTGTAGATTTAAGTTCTTTCCACAAGTTCCTCTTCATGTGTTACTTCAGCAAGAATGCGAAACATGAAATGCAACTTATTTCTATTTTTTGTTTCTCACCAGTTATTCGAAATAACTGAAATTATTCTAATATATACCATAGAACTCTTGGTTCCAGGGATGGTATATTGTTATTTTTTAACTGTAATTATATTTTGTATTTCTTTTGTATCTAATATTGTATTTTACTGTTACTGTTGCACCAGGTGTGGCTGTTGCTTTTCTATACTGCTTAAGTATCTCCTTCACTGAAGCAGTTTATAAATTCATAAATAAAAAACCTAAAATAAATAGCAGTCAAATTGACTTCTACTTAAACCAGCTGGAATGCACAGCTTTCAGCCTTTGACCTCTTACTTTAGTCCACTGAGCCCTCTGCAACTGAACTGCTCAACTGAAGAACATTCGAAAGTAAGACCAAAATAGGCTTAACATTAAAGGTTTCAAACAGGAAAGAAAAAAAAATCATAGAAAATCCAAGCCCAATACATATGCATGATTCCAGAAAAATCTGCACCCGAATTCCTAAGATTGGCTGACCAACAGCACTTCTGTCTTATCTGGATTTAATTGCAATTTGAGGAATCAAATGGTGTCAACTGTTTTCTGCAGCTGGAAGGCAACAAACTAAGCTGACCCTCATCAGCATATCAATGGCACCTCACTTCAAAATTTCCAGAGGTTACATACAGATGCCTAACAACTAAGGAGACAAGGCATAACTCTGTGAGACACCATAGATCAACATGCCATATGTAAACAGTAGTTCCCCAGCAGTACCCTCTGAATATATCCCACAGAAAGGACTGGAATCATTGCAAACCAGGTGATTAGCAGTAAATCATATGCAATGCTAATGAAAGCCACTATAAAGTTTATGTGAACCCATTTCTTTCCATCCATTTTCAGGAAGAGGTCATTTACTAAGGTGACCCAAATCCAGCCAGAAGCCTAATGAAATAAATCCAGATTATCAGGATCTCCTAGATATGTTCTGTGCCTTGAGGCTTCCCTCTTCTTGGTAGACCTGAGAAAGTCAATCAATTCCCAATTCCCAAATCAAGAGATGGCTTTTGAAATAACAGATTTCTAACCAACTCATTTAAACAGGAAGGGGTATTCACTTTCCACAAGGAAACCTCCATTCTCTTCCCTGTTCAATGGGGTCAGCTGTATCCTGGCCAGTTTGATAATGTGGGGGGATGGGGGCATCTTGCCAGATAGCTCTTCTACAACCTCAAGATCCCCAAGCAAAAAAATGCTAAAATAATTGGTTGGATCATGTTGCATGATCATATGCTACTCCAATACTTAAGTCCAAATTGAGGCTGTTCTTGTAATTTGACATCAAATCTAGGGTATTCCCTGCCATAAGCAAGGCAGCAGATATTAATTGGGACATGTCTACAGTTACTAGGTGGGCAAGAATTTCTGAATGACTTCTGACTGAGCAGCATTGGTGTGTACACTGAAATCCTCCAGGCCAAGATGCCTAGGACAGCCTACCAAACCTGTGCAAATCTCTCAGAACAGATGCTTCAGAACACATGGTAGATGTATGAAGCACCTCTTTTTGAATTATTAAAATGTTTCCAAACTGCTGCTTCGGATGCTGCTCCTGGCTGTCTCCACATGCTTCTGCATACATAGCCATTTCATTCTGTGCAAGCCTAAAAAAAGATGCAGCTTCTTTAATAGGTCAAACACAGGGGTGTCTCATGCCCTCTTGCACTTTTCAAAGCACCACTTTTGAAGGATTATATAGACTGCAACCTAATGTCGCCTCTAACATTGCCCAAACTAGTTCTAAATATTATGCAGTAAGATAGCTGATATAATAACAGATACCAGCAGAGTAACTGTCTCAACAGTGATATGTACTTAGAATTGGCAGAATGTTTGAGAGAACTTCTTGTTAGGAAGATGGAATTCTTACAAACCAACAATGATTTGCTCCCATATTCCAAACCTCGCTCTCCAGATCTAGCCTGCTACATCATAGAGCACTGTGAAGAACTGAGTGAGATGAACTGCTCCCTCTACCCTCAGCTAAGTCTCCATTATACATACCAAATTGGAGTTTCCATTCGGCATTAAATGCTGGGTGATAGATGTTTTACCAACAATTGGCTTGGCACTCAAAAGACAGGTCTATAACCTAGATGGGCAACTTTCATAGGAATGTCACTTCCTTGGTTAGACTTTAGACTGAAAGGAAAGGAGGCCAACCAGCAGCCTGTCTTTATTTTCCTGCATTGGCCAGGTTGAAAGCTCCCCCTGCCACCAAATTTGTCCTTCCAGGAATACTTGCCCCTAAGCCATTTCCTGTCCTGCTCAACTCAGACACATTCCTCAACATTAGGCTCCAGCAAAAACAGCCATACAAGCAGTTTGCCAGTAAAAAGGCAGCCTCTCCCTACACACATACACACTGCAACATGGAGCCCTTAGCCCCTAAAGTTGCCCATTTGGTGACAACGCAACACTGAATGCAATTTGCTGGCCCAGGGCAGCCAGAACAAGCAGTAATACATCACATGAAAACAAGGACTCAGGCAGAGATGCCAAGATGCTTGCATCAAGCAGCAGCCAAGGATAGCTGTTAGTCTGTTTCAGAAGAAAGGGCCTCAAATAGTGACCTAGGCAGACAAGGGGCACGTTTACTTGCTCACAGAGTTTCAGTCTCCCTCTAGGCAGATGATGGTCTTCCTTTACTCCTAGAGATGCCTACAAGCTGCTTGTGGCTTCCCCCTTTCCTTGTGCTCTTCTTCCCCCCTTTCTAGGGCCCCTTTTCCCACTATGATTTGTGACCCATTTGTGCAGGAGATGGAAGTGGAATCAGCCTAAATTGTCAAAGGAAAGAATATAACTCAATACAGCCCTTTCATTTCAGCTCTACTTTTGCAGCACAGTTAAACTCTGGGCAAGCAAGAACTGACTACAAAATAATTAAAACTTCTTCCACAAATCAGGTTTAATCAACATTATTGGAAATGCTGGAGGAATGCTTTTTGCCTCAATGAAGCAAAAAGCTTAATCAAACTTCAAAGGCACCCAGATTACTGCAAAATCATGAATCTCTCCAGATTTTCATAACCTACCAGTGAAACTAAATTTGTCCCATATTTATCATCAAAAAACCCTTTTCACTCAATGTTATAACAGTAATAATTCATTTTGCTCATTTATAAATGCATACATATTAGGAAGTATTCATAAGATGCTTTTTTTCTAATTACCTTCAGATGTCTAAAGATATTAGTAACACCAGTATATATTTCAGTTTTCTTCTGATGAGATTATTTGTTCTTGTTTACTAAATTTTACAATCATTTGTCATAAATTCATTGATTAATTTTCTTAGAATTATTAGCTTTCTTTACTCTTCATAACTAGGTATAACAGCTTAGTAGACAGAACAGTAAATTGAATCTGATATAAGGAGGTTCAAATGCACTTCTTTTCCCAAGGAATTATTAGAAATGGTATCACTTGGATAGTTCACCTAGGCACCTATAATATTTGAAAATCCATGATTTGATATGCAGCACTCTCTTTTTTGCATGTGTTTATGTACATCTTCAAATTACCCCCAGTAAAGAATTCTGATTAGAATGATAAAACCCCTTTTATGTTTTGTCTAAAAAGTCAAAAGTTTTTTCAATTAGGAAGTGGCAAATATACATATGCACAGAAAACATACCTAACTTCCAAATCTTTAAAATGGGATTGATCATGACTTGTACAACATTATCTTAGACCTAGATTAAAAAGTAGTACTTGCCCAGAGACTTATAGATGAAAGTAGAATATAGAAATTAAGCTGTTTTTTTAAATAGATTTTCAAGCCTTACACATAATTACATAGCTTCCATTTAATTATCATAACCTAGCAATAACCGCACTACTGTATTCAGAATGAAAAAACAAACAAACACCAGCATGCATGGGACAGACTGAGAAGAATTGCTCCTCAGACCTTACCATTGCAATCCTCCCTCCAACATTTTGGTTTTAACTTTTTAAAGTCTGTGAAATACAGAAGCCTGAAATCAGAAGCCTAGCAAGATACACAGTACCTTACAGCATGAGAATGTTTGAGTAATCAAACTACAGATGTATTTTGAATAAATGTTATTTTATCAGCTTTTAGGGGTTTGATATTCAGCAACAATGTGACTCCACATATCCATTCAGCTGCTACATATATAAAACTATGGTGATAGGACTTAAAAAGGGAGGGGGAAAAAGAACAGGAAGGGCCAAATGCCATTAGAAATCAGCACTGGCAACAGTATATGGATTGTAGGTTAAATCAAATAAACAAATTCATGTAAATGATAAATCAAGTTTTTCATTTCACAGTTATTACCCATATTTATAGAAAGTTAAACCAATATTAATTTCGTTTCAAGGTGACATACTTATAATTAAAGCAATGTTAATTTTGTTACAAGATGGAAAGGGTGGGAAAAACAAAATAAATATTCTGGCAAATCTCTCTCCAGTTATTCCAGAATATTTCCACTGAATTCAGTGAATTATTGCCACAGAAAGTATTTTGGTTTTTATTACCTTGTTTTATTGCAAATGCATTCCCTCCCCACCACCCAAATAATAATAAAAATCCCACAGACAACAGACCCCCCCCCCCCCCCCGTCTTAAATTCTGGTCAAACCAGGAAAAATAAATAAATAAAAGCAACCCTAACACAGAAAAAATGTATCTCTGTTTGCTAGAAGATCCCCACAGTTATAACAGTTAAGCTGCCTTTAGATGTTTCCACATGGAAGGCACAAACCTTATTGAAGTTTTGCAGATATACCCAATCAAAACCCAAGTCCTCACACACCTAATGAAGATTTAAAATAAAATAAATGGGAATTTAACTATGTGCGCAGGAATTTGTATCACTTTAATTCCCCTTCTGAGCTTACTGAATGATATAACAAGTAAGTACAATTCAAAATTTAATTCCTGATATTTAGGACTTAAATAATCAAAGGACAGAAGAGAAAGTGAAAGGCACACATATGTAGCAGTCAAATATAGCTAAATCGAATTAACAGTTTCCCACTGTTACTGTTTTTATAGACATAATGGACCTTCAAATTCTGAAGGGATCTTGTCTTTATATATACACAATGCCACCTTTCATAATTGCACTTCTAAACTTTGAGGCCCTACTGCCCTATAGAGGATCTTTTCCTAGCATAGGATTTGACATATCTGAGCATAAATTAGGCTTTGATATGTCATTTTCTACAATATGAGATGCATTTGTTTCCAAATAGCAGACCAAGACAATTACTATTTATACACATTATCACAAAAAAGTAACAGTATTTAGTGTTTTCTTTTTAAGTTGCTTCTCCTATTTTTTAAAAACATTCTTTAAGTTTTTTAAGGCTTACATTCACATTAATATGCACAGAATTGCAGGTCTTATGCCTGGCTTTCTCTTGCTCCTATTTTAATAAAGAGTAATCTATCAGATGATTAATAGATTACAAAATTCATTTAGAATCACACTGGAAGCAAGACAGCAAGGCTTCATAGTATAATTTTGTATTGGGAATGTATCTTGTTAGCTTTTATTTGGACCAAGCAACCTAATACACTGATTTCAATGGGACTGTTGGTGTTGCTATCTGAATTTAGTTCCTAGCAGAACAGGCATACTATCTACTTATGCAAAAAAATAAATAAATGCTTAGATCTTGTGAAATAGAAGCAACCTTAAACGAAACTAGAACTTTTTTAATTTTGGCGAAAAAGGGGCGAGATGAGAATTTAAGTAACAAAAAGTGCTTACTTGGTGTACAAAGACATCAACCGGAGACTCCAAAGGGCTTCCCTCGCGGTTGAGCATGGAAATAAATCCGAATCCCATTCGCACATTAAACCACTTGCAATGGCCTGTTCCGTGCAAAACCTGGGATTCCTCCTCCTCCTCTTCTTCCTCTTCTTGTTCCGGCAATTTCCCGGGTTCATCTCCACTTTTACGCGCCCCCGCTGATTTGGAGAGGGATGGCGGAAAAAACAAGAAACTACGTAAATACACGCGCGCACGCACACACGCGCGCACACACAGAGAGAGAATTGAATTCTAACAACATCTCCTTGGCGGCTGCACAAGAGCGATTGCTACAGAAAGGACAGAAAGCACATACACGCACGTTCAACGTTACGAAATCGAGCCTTTTTCCTTCCTTCCGAACCACAAAAACATTTAAAGCACACTCACACCCACACCCAGATCTCGAGAAAGGAGGAAATAAACTGCATTTAGAAAAGGAGCCGTGCTGAAGGGCATCTCCGAGGGAAAGGCAGCATCTGCTGTGACTCAGGCTGCATTTTTCATACACTCCCCTCCACACGCACACACATGCACGCACACACACAGCAGCCCAACCCACCCCACGTTGTTCTGTACATACGTGCGATCCTGCCCTTTAACTCCATCTTTCAGCCACATAAACCACCCCAGAAAACGATACTTTACTTGGATACTGCTGGTTGAGCACCGATCCCATCCCTCCCCAGAGGAATTCGCAGGCGAATGAGTCTTGGCTGGCGAGGGAGGGAGGGAGCGAGCGAGCGAGGAGGGGCGGGGAGGGGGCGACCGAGCCGAGGGAGACGGCGATTGCACAACCGCTTGGAACAGCCCATCTAGCGGCAGCGAGCGCCGGGTGTTATTTTCCAACTGCGCTCGTCCTCTCGCGCTCTTCCTCCGGCAACCCCCCCTTCCTTTCTTGTACGCTGGAATGACTCTAACAGAGTCGAGTGGGGCGGGGGGGGCAGGTGTATAAAAGTTTCCCTCCCTTCCTGCCTTCAGCAACTGCTTGCTCAATCACACAGGAACAATAGTCCCTCTGAACGCTTTTCAACTTGGGTGAATCGGTGTGGGCGGCGCAGAGCACAGAGGAGATCTCGGCCACAATAGGATTCTCCCCCTTCGAATCTCCCCTTTCGCTGTTGTTGTTGTTTTCTTAAACGAACTGTCCAAATTGAAGGACTTTCCTCTTTTAAAAAGAGGGTAGGAGAGGGAAAGAAAGTAATGCAGTTTTTAAAAGTAAATGCAACCCAGGAAAATAAGGGGATAACCTTCGGCCATGTTGCTCTACTGGCCCTCTTCCAAAGTAGCGAGGCGGAAAGTGCCCCCTTTCTGGTTAGTAGAAGCGATCTTAGGAATTAGCTTAACATCTTGATTTTGAGCGATCCCCGCTTTGGCTGGCTCGGCCCTGCTCTTTTCACTTGCACTCCCCCCGCCCCCGCCCGGCCAAGCATCGTCCATGCTCTGGCTGGGATTCTGGGCCCCCGTTGCACGTGACTCGCTCAATTACTGCCTTCTTACTACTAATTTCACCCCGGGTCTTCCGAGGGGGGGTTGGCAAAAAGAAGGAATAGCCAATCGGCACCTCCAACGGCTCTGACACGCCGGAATAATTTATGAATCAACATCGAAATTTGAAAATCCGCTCCCCATGCCGCGAGTTGGCACGTTTCTCTACGCAGATCCGTATGACGCTCGTAAGGGTGGGGAATGCCTTTGTCGGAACACAGCCAGCCAGCCAGCCAGCCAGTCAGCCTCGCGCAGGCAGTGTACCGCGATCTCCAGAGCGAAGCTTTTGATGACACGCGTGCAAACGCCAAAGAAATTGCCCTTCGCTCCGCGCACTTTCGTAACGGCGGACCTTGGGAGGTGGAAAGCGCTGATGAAAGAGCACTGAAGCTGATCCACAAATTAGGAGATAGAATTTACCTAAATTGAAATCGGTGGTTTGGTTTTGATTAACTTGGAATCATTTCTGCACAGTATTTTAACTGGCTGGCTCGGAGATGCTTAGGGTCTTTGCGTAAGCGTGCTAGTCGCGTCCCGTTGGAATCGGCGACGGGGAGAAATAGGGGGCGCAGTCTTACTTCTTCCTGTACACATTTACCTGGAAGTAAGCTGCCTTCCTTTCCACTGACGACGCGCAGAATTTGGCTGCAGCGGCCTGCGCTCGCCCGAAAAGTAAACCCATCTGAACTTCGTGGATCTGACTGCCCTGCAGACGTATATGGGACTGAAATCTTATCCCGAAGAATCCCAGAGTTGAAAATGGGCCACTGAGACCATCAAGTCCAACCCTCTGCTCGGTGCAGGAATCCAAATTAAAACATCTGACACAAACGGCTGACGGGGCCATGGGCGATGCATCCTGTGAGGACGAGCCCTCTGACTCGTGGAGTAACTGGTTTAACCGCACTAATTACTAGGACATTTTTCCCCCCTCTAAAGTTCATTTGGAATTTGCCTTCCTGAAACGTAGAACTATTATTTGGGGTTCCGTTCCCTGTTGTAATAAAGTAATAGCCATCTTCCGTGTGACCCACATTGAAACGCGCCCTCTTATTCCCCTCTCAGCCTTTAATGTGTTTTCTGGAAGGGAAAGGGAAAGGCAGATAAAAGGCTTGGCTTTTCGTGGAATATCAACAGAGAATGAATCACGGCAAAGGAGAAGCATCTGTTAACATCATACTTCTTTTGATAACAGCGTTACATTCCTAAAATGCAGAAACTGTTTTAACGATAGGCGAGCATTAATATAGGCGTTGCATACTTTGCAGATAAATATTCTGAACGTGCTATGGCCCTGCCTTGCGTAGGTTCGGTCGATCAAGCCCGTTCCGGGACCAAAGTCGCCTTCCTCGGGTCTGCACCTCTTCCATTATGGAACGCCTACCGGAAACGCGGTGGCATCTCAATTCGGTTCAGGATGCGAGGCAGCCAAGCGTTTCAAAGCATTTAGGGAAGCGGCGCGCGGGGGTTGGGGGGGGGTGGAGAGAGGGGGATGGCGCTTCACAGGTTCCACTGCCGTCTCGTTCCGGGGGAGGGGATGTGATTAATGACTTCCTAAATAAAAGGTCAGTTTGCAAGCTCAGCGTTCAACGAGCTTCCCTCGGCAACGATTGTTCTCCAGTAGGCGGGAGAACGGTGGAAGAGACTGGAAGGGGAAACGAGAATTTGCCAGGGAAGAGGAAACACCGGGGTGGGGGGAGGAGGAGAGGAGGAAAACAAAGACTGGAGGGATGAAGCCGGGCCAGAAATTGCTGTTGAACCGGCCCCCTTCTTGGGAGGGAGCCGACAATCGTTCGGACTGTAATCTCATCCAAGCTTTACCTGGGAGTCCGTCACCCTAAATACAGTGGGATTGACGTCTTCATAGGCCCCTCCAAAAATTACACGGGGAGAACCCGTCCATAGCCCCAAAGAGCTTCCAAACTCATCAGAAAAATCCCTAGGGCAACCCACAGGCGAAGTGGTGGAGGGATCACAGACAGAGAGGTTAATAAGAAGTACACGCCTCTGTCTCTAGGATGGTTGGCGCTACCGGGAACGCTGGCAGCCCAGTCCTGGGCGTGTTTACCTCGAAGGCAGCCCAGCGGGGTTACTTCCAAGGAAGCTTTCCCCGTCCCTTTCCGTCGGGCTGAAATGGCCTTCGATCCTTTGAGGAACGCTTCCTTAGGAGTCCCGCTGATGTGTTACGCATTAGCGCTCGGAGGAAATGTGCCCGGGGTCGCTCGCCTTCTAGTACATAGTTAAGTATATACTCATGGAAGCACGTATGCAGTACTCCATTGGGGCACTGGAATAGATACAGTTCGATACCCCGTCTATCAGTTTGCCCCCCTTGAAAAAAACCCCGATGCTTGTTTCTCAAGTCCGATCATCGTTTGCAAGGTCGAGACAGGTTCTTCCACCCACCCTCCCCCTCTCCTCTCGCTCCCCCCCGCACTCTGATTTGCCCTGAATGTTCGGTTTTTTTTCACAAACGAAATCACAAGGTTTAAACCCGGCGACAGGCAGTCTGAACAAACAGTGAAAGGCCCTCCGGACTAGCTACAGGGGCCTATTTACTCCCGGGTTAGTGCATAAGCGTGTGTTCCAGGGAGGGAAAAGTGTAAACCTCTTTTCCGTGCGCCTGTTCTGCCATGAGAACATCCACGCGTTAATTCGTGGCGATGTCGGGTTGTTTTCCTTTTCGGTGCGGAAGGAGAGCTGAACTTCTCTACCGCAGCATTCCTCTGCCAGCTTCAACCGCCAGCTCCGCACCGGTGATTTCGGTGCTGGAGGTCGCCTTGCTCAGCTCTCGCCCCACCTCCTCCCCGCCCTCCTCGCTTCATCTCCGGCGCAGCCTTTCACGCAACTAAATAGCGCGCAGGAAAGCGGGAGGGGGGAGTCAAATCGCGCTGAATCCCCGGCGCTTCCTTCTGAGGCTCGGGACGCAGGTCTTAGCCCACCCTTGGGAACATTTGCTTGGAAGTAAGTGCTCTCGGAGTTCAACGGGTCTTCCTTCCAAGTCAGCCCAGAGGGAAGCGAATCCCTAATTCGAAGCATTAAAAGGTTTATTGAGACTGGAGGACAGCAAGAGATTTGCGGGAGGGCATGAAAAGTTGAGGCGGAAAGACAAACAGCTAAAACGTCTTTACTTACCAGAAAAAGAGGCTAGGCTAAAGAGATGGCTAGCTAAATGTCTTCCTACTACCAGATGCTGGGTGGCGAAACTAGAAATGAGGAATGTCTGCAGCTCTCTTTGCCAAGGGGAATAAAGAGCCTTCAAAGGTTTTGGTAGCGCTAAAAAACTGGCAGGCTGGTGGAACATGCTTTGAGGGATCTAGTCCGTCCAAATACGTGTCGTGAAACGGGCCTGTATCTTGAGGCAGCTCGGGCAGTTGTAGCCACTCTTCGGCTTAAGGAACCTCATGGCTGCCTGAACCTTGCGCAACTAAGAACGCATCTGGCTTCCATCGTTTCAGAGACGAAGGGGCAGTGCTGACCTTCCCTTACCCAGCATGGTTCTGTTTCTCTCCCAAGCTTTGCAGGACACGCTGGGGGCCATGTTCCGAGAATGGGAGGGGGTGGGACCCATTTGGGGAAGGGAGTTTGGTGCTGGAAGCATCTGCAGGGCTTAAGAAACGCATTTTACTTCTGATCCCCCCCCCCCATGTAAAATGAGTTAACAGTTTTGGCTCTACTCATTGGGGAAGGCTGCATGCGTGGATTCCTCTTTGCATTTTTTGCCCTAACCAAACTATTCACCTAGTGTTGCAATCAGTTCTGGGCGCGACCGTTCAATTTTCTCCTCGACTTCTAAAAGCCAAGACAATGTTTGCGAGACAAGCAGAACTATCTTATGAAAGCCCGTTCAAAGAATCCCTTCGCAACTGAGGTATATAAAATGTCAAGTTGCACTCTGCGTAGTATCTCTGCTATAAATCTAAAAGGGACACTCAGTCTGGAGTAAAAGCTCACTAAAAATGGAAGCGTGTGTGTATACCACCGTTCTATTAATACACCCGTCCACAAGAGTTTGTACGCAGGGAGGATACTAGAAACGCAATGCCTCCACCGTCAGGGTGGGTGAAAGTCTAAGAGCGCAGAATAAACCTGTTAGCGCACCCTCCCGCTCCAAAAAGTAAAGTTACGGGACATTTGGTTCAGAGCATACGGTTCGGCTTTGCAGAGGCTTGACTTGGCTGGCTTTTTTTTTTTTAGTGGGAAATTCCATAAAGCAATTGCAGTGTTGAAGGCGCTGTCAAATATGAAAGCCACTAGGGAAGAGCAGACAAGCGGGCGGTTGTCTTAAAAAAAAAAAGCGGATTTTCAAATGACTCCCACCAGCCTTAAAAGTTGGAAGCCTCCAGTATTAGCGGAATTAAGGTTGGGGTCAACGGCATGACCACCAGTGTCAGATGTTATCGGCGCATTCATTCATTTCCTGCAAAAACACCAGGGGATTTTAAGTCCCCCTCAACAAACTCAGAGCGCGCGCTCTGAAAAGCGGTGACAATATCAACATCCAAAAAGTTGTACCCTGACTTGCGGATCTGAACGGTTTGAGGAAGGTCTCTCTTCCTTTATAAGGTCGAGGACTCGGGGATCCAGGCGTGAAGCTTTAGTTTCCGACGACCGCCGCATCTCGCTTCCCAGGCAAAGCGCGTATTTCTAGCAATGCGGGCTCGCCCGGTGAAAGAACGACTCAGCGGGTCTCGGCGTGACCTCCAAGAGCGCAAAGTAAGGCTTGGGGAGGGGAGAAGCCGCCATACCGCCAAAAACTACAATTGACTTCTGCTGCATTCCTGCAACTTGGGGCCATTGTGATATTTTCTCGACGGCGACGACCGCACCTGCTGTTCTGAAAAAGTCGCATGGCGGCGGGTGATGATGGCTTGGGACCGCTGGTTTGTAGTACAGTACTAGGACTGAAGAGCATTTAAACGGCCACGAAGAAATCCATAAAGCTATAACTATTGGCTGCCATCTAGCGGTCGATTGGGATTTTGCGGTCCTTATCTGGAACCCCCGCTATCAGGAACAAGCGTAGAGGGGAAAACGCTCTTGTCTGTGCCCTTCAAGGTACGGGGGCTTCAGACAAGCAGCGGGGGGGGGGGGGGGTCGCGGACGCTTAGACTAGACGGTTCCCAAGCCGAGCTCCGAGACTCGGCGGCGCCTAGCGAAGCCCTCTTTCCCTGAGAAGGACTTCCGGGCACCTATTACTTCAGCAGAGCCTCCTTCGGGCCACCTTCTCCAGAAGGAAATTCCCAACCTTAGATAGATTGGAAAGAGAAAGCAATGAGGGCGCGCTCAGAGAAACTTACATTCCTGCTCCGGCTCTGCATTTTCCCCCTTTTCCGCATAGATCAACCCCTTTCCTTCTTTCCCTTAGGTTTCCTTTGTTGACAGAGAAGTCTTAGCTAAGATGGACATCTGCCCCTCCACTCTACCGGCACCGGAATTTCCTACAGCTTTCGGATCGTGTGTTTATTCTGTGCTCATGTTCCACCATATGTGGCAGCAACCACAAATACTTAACGGCGGCATCCAATATTTGCACAACATTCTGTCTGTCTGTCTGTCTGAACTTGTCTTCACTCCTCCAGAAGCTAATGCACCTAACACCGAACAAAAGCCCTCTTGAAGTTGTCCCTCGGGGCTTCATAGCCCGACAAAGATGTGTTTTTGCGGGCAGGCGGGCGTGTGCGTTTGAGTCTTCTGCTGACGGTTTAGGAAAGCCTCCCTTTTAGGAAACGGAGAGTTGCGGCGGCGGTTCTAACCCGGAAAAGTCAAACAGCTCACTTCGCTAAGGACGGTGACCAGAAGAGACTCCTTAAATACCGCCCAGAGGACAAATTTTCGGCTGTTTCACAAATGGCCAAGGCAGATTTCAAAAATAAAATGCGCGCGGGTAGAGAAAGTCCAACCTTATCAGCACTCGTCCCACCCTTCGACTTAAACGCAGTCGTTTCATACGGTTGCTGGCTATCGGCTGGTGTATGCACTCCACGGACGGCTTTTGCTGAATTATGTCCGCAGCTTTATTTTGTTTAAATGGAGGGGGAAAATCTTGCGCTCTTCGAAAACGATTTAAGACAAAATCTCGACGATCTCCTCATCCAACTTTCGCCTGCAGCGTGCTGTCATCCCATTAAACTACTCATTGCTGAGAAGCCCATCGAAATGAATGGGAGGCTCAAGAGAACATGTGACCTTGCACAGTTCTTTTTCCTTATAAATCACCCGCGTTGCTCCTTTTTTTAAACTACAGAAGGCACGTCCCAAACTATGCAACTCTTAAATGGGTTTGAAAATTTCCTTATACTCTATCAGCAGCCAACCCGTTATTGGCTCAGGTGTGACAGAAACGAGGACATTACTTCTATCCAGCCATTGCCCCCTCTGAGCCGCTCCAGTATAGAGAAACTACGCTAAAAATCTGAAATTCTGGCTGCGACCGTTCCCTTCGCAGACTCCTGACAAGAGGGCATGTTTGCCTGCTTATTAAAGCGTAGCCGCAATGAGAGAAGCATCCACGAATTTCTTGAGGTTAGGGAGTAACTCTGTTAAGACCTGTTGGATCAAGCTTCTGTGATCCCGACCATCTTCCCTGCAACCGCTGTTTCTGTTGACTTAAACCGCGGAACTGTGACTTTTCCTTCACCCACCCGATACTGCACGTTTCAGCAGAAGGCTGAAAAGAGTTACACGCGTGGACTCTCGTTCCTTTCTTTGCCCCCTACTGCTGTTAAAATCTCACGTCGAAAAAGGTTTTGCCTTCTGGGAAAACCTGGTGCAATATCCTTGTGATTACGGCGCGGCCGCCAAACTGTCAACCGTCGATCGGTAACCCGTACCCATTTATTTATTTCTCACATTTCTGTACCGCCCATCTCGCAAGCGACTCTTCGACTGGGGTGTGGGGGAAGCGGGAGACAGCCGAAATAAGAAGCCGTAATCGATTGGTGTGGGAAACTCAATGGCAGGCAATTTTTTTTGGCGGGCAAAAGCCCACAAATGACTGCACGTGGGGCGGTCCAGCGATGTGGAAACTCGGGGTTCCAATTTATACAAGAATCGATCAGCATCCTTAGAACCTGGAAACCCTCGTGGTCAAGACGAGTTTCGGATGGCGCGAAAGGGGGAGGGGCAGGAAAGGGCGGGAGAGAGACAGCTTTGTAAATCAGCTGACGCTTTTCCCCCGCCCACTGACGTTTTTTGTTAAGGAAAGGCGCAAAAACACGGCAAGGTCCACCTTCTGCCTACAGGGACTCAGTTTCGATTCATGTTTGTCCATCGGGTTATTTAAAAAAAATAAATTGAATACGGTTATCTGCAAAATTTAAAGGGAAGCCGTATTTCATTCATTCTATAGGCCTGGATCCGGGAGACTCGCTTCGTTTTACAACTCTGGTCACCGTCAAGGAGGAATGAAATCTACGGATTCTGCAAAGAGAAATCTCAAATCAAGGACAGCTAGGCCTAGGCCAAAGTAGCCACCCCCGAATTCCATACAACTGGCTCCCCAGCAAATATACCCAGGATCTCTATGAGGAGCAGAGAAGAGAGGGAACAAAGATCGTGCCACCCAACCATATATTTAATGTAAACATTTTTTTTAACTTAAAGACAATCGCAAAACCTTCCCTTGCCAGAAAGCTCGCCCACTTCGACGAGTGTCTGCGAAGCAGCAACTACAGCCGTCCACTTCCAATGGCTGCGGGAGAACCCGTGGGCGCTTGGACCCCGGGGGAGCTTGCGAGGCCGACCAGAGGTGGCTCGTGTCTGGAGGCCACTTCTCACTGGTGGCTTTGCGACAAAGAGGCGGAGGCTCCTTCGGGAGCGAGCGGCGCGGGGCGGCTTGCAAGCAGGCTGCTTATCCCAGACCGATTTCGTGGGGCCGCAGACTCAGCGAAATGAGGGAGGTTCACTTCCGCTAAAGTACGGCCCAGGAGAAGCAGGGGCCACCTGGAAACGCCCCAGACAACGTTGAGTTTATTCCCAGGCACCGTATCCTTTCCTGCAAGGAAGAGTTGGCATTCCAGGCGAAGAGATTCTGAGCTAATATTAGCCATTAAGTCGAATTCTGCAAACTGGGTTGGAGGAGGATGCGATAAAGGAATGAGTGAGGTCAGCAACAGGCGGTCGGGGCAGCTAGAGGCAGGCGGCGTTGTCCCGAGCAAGTATACCAGGCTTAGAGCTCCCTCCTTCTGAAATCTGCACAGTAAAATCAGAAAAAAGTGGGACGCCCTTTTTCAGGAAGGCCAGGGTACGGTCGAACTGCGGGCTTTGTCCTCCCCACCACGGCACAGGTTTTCTGCGTTGCACCGGCCCCGTTCTGTGGGAGGACAAGGCGGTCCACGTGGAAA
This sequence comes from Candoia aspera, assembly GCF_035149785.1. NCBI lineage: Eukaryota > Metazoa > Chordata > Lepidosauria > Squamata > Candoiidae > Candoia > Candoia aspera. The sequence continues at coordinate 107,305,745 of NC_086153.1, forward strand.
GGAAAAGAAGAGAAAGAATCGGAAGCTTGTAGTCTACTCGAAAGAGCCAGATGATGGAAAGTGAGGACTATTTTGTAGAGACAAGCATCTTTACGGTGTTAAACTTCGCCGTCCAAGGTGATGCACTGCTTTATTTGAGCGTGCTTAATACGTTGTGGATGGAGGGAGGGTTTATTCCGCCCTATAAACATCCGAAAAAGCACCTTCCGAGATTCAGGGCGCATGCGCCACTGAACCTCGCCACCCTTCTTCCACGCCCGGGAGAGGGCATCTTGCAGGCAGCAGGACAGTCAACTTCAGCAGCTGCTAACCAGGGAGCAGCCTTCGGTCCTGGATCACAGACAGCTGAGACAGAAAATGCATCTCTTGGAATGGAGAAAGGGGAAGAATGTAACAAATCCAACCTCTAAGATGTGTCCTGTCTCCACAAGACCATAAACAGAGTTGGGAGCTCAAATTTGGTCAAAATCCTCAGATCACGGGGAACCAATAAGAGAAAGGGAGCAAAAGGGAGAACCTAAAAGGGGGCAACATTCTTGGTGCTCATCACGTGATATTGTCTACTGGACATAAACTTCCTTCTACTAAAAATAAGGCATCATTGCACATTTTTATTCTTTCTTTCCTTAGGGAAGCTATGTTTAAATCTATTTCAACTCCATAACAAACAGCTAAGACAGCCACACAGAATGGGATAAGGGGTGGGGTGGAATAAGAACTAACCTGGATTTGAAGAAACTTTCCAGAAGGATTTCATAGTCTTCTGAAGGACCTAGGAATCAGAGAGCTGCAGTCACTACTATGTTAATTCCAGCAGAGCACTCTGTTTAATTCTCCTTCTCTAGTTTAATGGCTCATTAGAAGGTTGTAAAATGCCAGTTCTTGACTCTATGAAGTGACCTATAAACTTTTTAACAGGTTGAGGCTTACCTAACTCATTGCAACCCACAAATTAAATAATAGGTGGTGCTCTCATCAGTCTAAGGAAGGAAGACATTCATCTTTTAATGAAAATATTTATCCTTTAATTGGTCTTCTGCACAAGTAAGTTATCTAATAATAAGTGGATAGCAATGCATTGTTCACTGAGTAACTGCAGAAGTAGCTGAAAGTCTTTCAGTTGTTGGATTTATCATTTACAAGGCATACCATGCTATAAGTATTTTAGCCAGATTAACAAATACACATGAAATAGACTGGCACTCACTTTGGCCAAATATGAGCAAAATGCAATAGGAACATACTTTTCAGGCAGGTGACATATATGATAAATAAATCTTTCCATGCATCTTCATCCAAACTGTCTCATAGATCTGTAAGAAGCAATAATATTGTCTGGATGAAGTTAATGTGTTACATCCCATTACTCATTTTAGTCTACAAAAAGGGGGCTTATTTGACTATTATGCCCTGCATATTTAAGAAATGTCAATATAACAATGGTTGTGCAAATAAATTGTGACATTCACAAACCATTGCATAGTTCCTTTTCTGTTTTTTTTTAAAACTGTCTCCCTGCTACCCCCTTCCATTTCGGTTTCTCTGCAAATGGAAGATTATGAAATGAATGAAGTTAAATTATTTTGTAAATCGTTCCATTAGGATTTACACCCTGTAAATTATAGGTTGAATTTATAAACCAACAGTTCTGTCTTGAGTTAAAGAACTGTAACATACAGAAATTATTCACACAAATTTAACAAAACTGAACTTGAACAGTACAAACAAGAGAAAAAATTATTAGCAATACAGACATTTACACTGGGATATATTTCAGGTGTGTAATAGTTATAAGGGAACAGAGTTCAAGAAGGAAAAGAATAAAATTGATGTTACAAGATGAATTTCTTCAAAGCACCAATACTTCCCTTTTTAGAAAGAAGATATAAAGGAAATAATTATGTAGCAGTCAGAAGGGCCAGCTTCTCTTCCCTGCATATAATTTACAAAGCAAATATGCAGTACTGAGATTCTATTCTGAATAATTCAAAACAAGGTCCTATTTCCCATGAAACAGCTCAGTTTCGTTTAGCAGGTTAAAGTTTACCTTTTCATACTTAAAAAGAACGCCAAACATCAAGAGATAAAAGTTGTCAAATACTAACAGATATTTATAAAATTTGGGGTGGGGTAGATCGCTTCCAAGGATATCAGGAAAAGATAAAAGTAACTTTTGGAACATTCTAACCCTTTTTTTATTATATAGACTAGCCTTGATACTACTGTTAGCAAAATAAGGTGAGAGAAACAGAAGAAGGTGAGCTGGCAGGAGTCTTCTGAGAACAAGGACTGCAATACAATGCACCAACTCCTCCAACAGGGTTGTGATAATTTCTCACAGGCATGAGCAAACTAGGAAGAAAAGGCTGAACTCTTGATTGTATTATTGGGCAGTGCAAACTACACAGCCTATTCTGCCTGCATTTTAATCATTTTGCTGAACTATGGCAGAATGTAAATAAATAGCAAAGTAGGTAAAGTAAGCAAATTATACAGAAGACAGCTCTTAAATATTCTTTGCAGGGTGTGTGTGTGTGAGTGTGTTTGTATTTGATTGCCTGTATATTTATCTGCCCTGCAAATTAAAGTTGTTGTCATGTAGTGCTGCAGTATATCTAATGTAACTTGTTTTATTCTACTTTTGAGTTTACATTGTCTTTAGTAAAGCATTGTTCAACTAATTATTTCATTGAAGAATAATACTGAACAGTCAAGCATACCCTCAGATAAGGTTATTTGTTTTAACCCTTTGCTACTTCAAATTGCACTGGCTGGAATGGTAATGTAAGTAAAATGAGCTTGATTGTAAAATTCTTCCAATACTCAAATGGCAGGTGCAAAATTGGAAAACGATGGTATCATTTTGGAGCTGTTCAGAGGGTCCAATCCTAACATTTATTCAGCACATAAAACACAATATATGCAATGTATTATACGATCTTTTAAATACCATCATGTTTCAATTATAATTCCTTAATCTGTTATAGTTATGCTTAAATCTGTTAGCTGCCTGAAGTGTGAATTACCAATGGAAAGTTGCTGTATAAATTCAATTAAATAAAAACTTTACTGAAATTACATGGTAAAAACACAAACTGAGACAATACATAAATAACAGAATTGTGGGAAAATGTAAGACACAATATACTAATATTTTAAAGCTTTGTATAAATAAAATAATGTAGCAATGTTCTGCTGTTTTTCTGTTCAGAGTTTTTTCCCATTTACTTCTATGTTAAAATGGTCAAGTCACCTACTTAAAAATATATTTCATTATAGTAATTATTATGTTTTTATTATTTAATGTAATTCTCATTTTACAAGCTATAGTGAAATATTAGGACTGCTTGAAATATATTTCTCTAGAAAGTAAATTCAGCCCTTTAACATTTTCTGGATTTTTTTAAAGAAAACCTCTAGAATTGTTCTCAACTGCCAGACATTGACACTAAAATTTTACTTTGTTTTCAATAGTATAAAAAAACTAAATCAAACAATATCTTAGCATTTTTTTTTCATTTCAAGGCACTTGAATTATCTAAATGAAAGATTTAATATACAATGATGCAAACTTAATTTGCTTTCTATAGCAGGATGGCACATTAAGAATTATGCACATTCTTAACACTCTCCATAAAATAGATTTTATAACATACTTCTGCTTAGCTAGATTGCAATCTTACTTCTACTTGCTAAGATAAATATACTATGCCTCTCTGCTTTTTTTTATTTCAGTATGTATTAGAACCAAATTTGATCACCTCTGTTTCTTCTTAAGATATCAAAGTCATTAAATCCAAACGAAGTTATATTTTGAATTTAGGATAGATAAAAATATCAATTCATTATAATGCTCATTTATTTCAATAAACAGCAAACAACTTTTCATACTGATGGCCAAACATCCATCTCTCTTATCTCTATGAATGTCAGTGAAAATTCATATCACTGCTGCCAGGATAATGTTTTTTAACAGCAATGTTTCTCTTCATACTGAATTTGTTACATGATTGTATAGTTCTCTATTCTTCATTTAATGGAACCAACGTATATTCACCTAGCAAAATACTACCACACTATTGAGAGGCATTATAGTCAGAGTCAGACATGCAACTTCATACTTGGAGCTAGAAAATAATGAACTAATATTTTTTCCCCAATTTTTCCACTTTTTAAACTATCTACAATTCCTGACTACATAAGGGTGTATGTGTGTGTGTGTGTATAAACACACACACACATTCAAGATGGTTTAGAATATGTAATAATATATTCACTGAATTTAAGTTTCTCATGTTTTCTAAAAGGAAGCAAGCCACAGTTTTCTTTAAATTTAGAGCATAATGAGAGAAATATTCAAGTTTAAGAACAGTAGATTCTGATATTAGTATAATAATTTTATACTAACATCTAAACCATTGTCATGTCCTCCATTATGGCCTATATCTAAAAGAAAATATTGTCTTTGAGTGTCAAATTACTAGATATTTTCTCTCTAAATGCAGTATATATGAACATTAAAAAATGTTTAACTATAGATACCTTTTCAATTTGCCTCCTAAAAGGAATCAAAGCAATGCTGAAATTTTTCCAGTAAGACCTACTGAGTTCAGAGGCACTTCTCTGAATAAATCTACAAATCACTGTAGAATCAAAAATTTTAATTACATGATGTAATAACTTATCTATACAGTATAATTATATTTTATCAGAAAGTGTATCTTGCATTTTTGATAGGAGTCATAGTTTTAATATAAATGACTTATTCTAGCTTCTGTAACACCATTTCTTACTGAAGAACTTTAAATACAAACTCAAGTTATATGAAGTTTATTCATCCCACATTTTCATTGTTACAAAAACAATCCCATAGAATATTTGTACTCAACTACTGCTTCAGGCATTAATATTTTACTGAAGAGAAAAATAGCCCAAAATTCATATACAGTAGTAATATTTTGGTTACAGTAATAACATTTGTGCAAAGATGATAATACTGTATAAATGCAGGATTTTTGACTTTGTTTAATTCTATATATTCTCATATCAAACAAAAGATAAAAATTAGGTCCACAACATTAAGGTATTCATTTTTTGCAAACAATTAAAATTTTTGCTTCAAGGCAGCTAAAACTTGTGAGTTTTATTCTACACATTTTTCTAAAATGTTAGTTTAAAAGATCTATACCTCATACAGTGATTTTTTCCTGAGTTTAGTGAGAGGCAGTTGCAGCATTAAAAATGTTTTCACACAAATTTGTAAACAAATTGTTAGTAAAAAAAAACAACTAGTATCTGAAAATTAAATGTTAGCATTTTTTTCAGATTTTATAAACTTAAAAAATAATATAAGACACTGAGGGTGACAAATTGTAATCCATTAATATTTGCAACATTATCTTTGGCTGAAGGAAAATATCAATTTTCAGAGGGATACAAGTGTTGATCTCCTAGAGCAAAACAAAATATTTAGCACTTAAAAATTAAAAACTTATTTTGGAAGTTTTTATTTTTGTGATTTTGAAACTTTCAGTTTTAGAGCATTGAATTTCCACCAATTAATTAGCTTTAATTTTATAAACTTGGAGATTCTGTGCCAATCATATAACAGAAATTTGAAAAGATAGCCATGTGTCATAATGACATGAATATTAAAAAAATCTATTTGGATATAGTTTCCTTTAAATAGATAAATTGAATTTCATATCACATATACCTATTCCAAGAAAAAGTATACAAAAATTTGTTGGACTTCATTATAAATTATATAACTTGTATTTATTAGTTAAAACTTATAGATTGCTGCTTTGCAGATTTAAGTGTTTGTTTTGGCAAAAGTTAAATTATTGCTTGAAAATAGGCTGTGTGATTTTTATCAGAGTTTGTCACATTTGGCTTTAACCTGAAAATCCAAAAATTTAAGGATGAATTTATTCTATTTTTAGAAACAAGATGTCAAACAATCCTGTTTTAAGTATTTATACTTTAAACAACAAAGTGGGAAATTAAAGTGAACCAGTACATAGCTGCTTCTAAAGAACATTTGTTAAAACTGTGAAAACAAAATTTAATTAGCACTGGTAAACCAATTTACTCATCATATTATTTCAGATGTGATTTACCTGAAACTTTAATACAGGTCTCACTCAACTAAATTCTTTACCCCTGACTAGAAGTCTCAACATCAACTTTCACGATGGCCTTTCAAAACCTTAACATCCAAAAACTATTGTTCATGCTTAAAGTCTCTTTTCACAGGAGGATTTAGGTTGGATGTATTGAAACAAATTAAAACTTGCCATTCCTATAAATTAATATAGAAACAGAAGAGATTTGAACACTTTGTTCAACGTTAAAGTACAAGGCACAATGCAGCATGCAAGTATATCTGCCTTTTACCAAATCAACCAATGTTGAAAATGTAAAAATTAAAAATGGGAGTTAACTGCAAAATACAGCAACTTACTGAAATAATCATTCCTACATTTCTGAAGTTTAGAATGTTTTCAATTGGACATCATAATGACCAAGATGGCTGTCTTGCTTCAGCACTTTGGCCAGCGACATCATAGATACAGCATCATGTCATAGGAGGGGCTATTATGTAAATGCATATGCTTCTATAACTGCAAGCATGAGTAAAGCAAAACTGAACTGTAACACTGTAAGAAAGCTGTCACATAATCCATCAAGAGTTCGTGGCTGTGAGCTTTAAAATGAATATTATAAATCTCTTCAGAAGCTGTCTTCTCCGCTTAAATGAATATTGTAAGCAGCAAGTTCCTCTGGTAAAAATCCAAGCCAACAAAGTAATTTCTTTAAGACAATTTTTGAAGTAAGGAATATAACATGGTTTAGAATAAATAACAGAAAAAACCCTGCTGTTAAGCTTTGCAATTCACCTTTCTGTTCAAGAGTTTCTCCTGATTGGGAGGCAGCGTTGAAATTTTTACCAATATCTATAGTTATGAAGGTGTCGATTTTGACATGGACTGTTCTTCCCTGTTCCCCAGAGTTTATATTTAAACATGTCATCTTTCAAAATGTCAATCTTTAACAGGGATTGCCTTTTGATATACAGTTTATAAATGGTCAGATAAAGTTTTTGTATGCAGCCTTGCTTGAAATTTGATAATTTTGCAGGAAGAGACTTCCTCTTTTTATTTAATCAAACCTATCTGGTACTAAAACCATAAGTTAATATTTCAGAGCAAAGCAGAACTTTTAACTGAAAAGTATTTAGGATGATTGGACAATGGAACATATTTTATTGCATCTTTAGTTTTTCTAATAGCAGTATTTATAGTAAATAATAAGTGACAGTATTTGATAGTTATCGCAGGGCCAATATATATTTATTTTATTAAGTTCTTTTTGCCTTTGAGCTAGTTAAGATTGTTGGAAGACAAACCCTTGTGTGCTCATTATTTTAACTGAATGTACTCATCCTGATAATGTATCCCTATATGTTACTGTATGGCTAATGTCTTGCAAGATGTTAGCTAAACTATCTTTAAGATAATTCACTTTTACTTCTGGCTTCAATGTGTTTTTGAAGGTCATATAATATAGTGGTTGCCTATACATAATTTATTGGCCAGAAAAAAAATAGTAACTGTCTTTTGGGAGCTTCACAACTGAGAAAGAAGCCAGCCAATTACTGCAATGTACTAATGTACTACAACGTGTTCCAGGGCAAATTTGAGTTTATCTATACAGGCAACTAGGAAACCATTTCCCTGTTTAAAAGAAATAATACAGAATCCCACCGTACAAACACCGTTTTGGACCCTTATGGTGATATTTCTGTCAAATTAATCTAACTAGATTTCTACCGCTATTAGAAAACAGACGACAGAGCTTACAGCATATGCTTCAGGATCTTTATTTTCCCCTTTCATATTACATAACATCTGATACATTCAGTTTCACAAGGAATTACTTCTCGCTACATAGTATTGCAATAACCTGCATGAAACAAACCTATACACAGCGGCCCTGGGAGCAATCAAGAAAATAACATTCTGTTGGAGAGGGGAGAGCAAAAAAATTTATATTTAAAAGTAGCGCACAAGACCTCGGAGTTCATTTTCTAGTGCATGAAATAGTCCAAGATGGCGTCCCATTACTTTACGTTTTAAAATCCCTTCTAGGGACCCCCATTTATACAAAAGACCACAAGCAATGATATACCTCTCCTTCCCATTCTTCCCCCATAGATACCCCACAGGAGTTACCAAGGTGTATTTTTTTAAAAGTCTCTTTAGCGAAAGACCGACTCCATCCTTGGAGCTTGCCATCAGTACAAGCCTCACGCCTCGCACAGCAAACAATGTAGCTATCCATCCCTTTGCTTCTTGCCTCGGGCTTCCACGTACGATATCTTAAGCTCCAGCTTCCTCGCACTGTCTCCTCTCAAGTTTTGGGTGGCATTTCCCGAGCCTCTGACCCCCATCACCGCAGCCTTATTTCCTCGCTGGCTTTTCATACGTACAAAGAAACTACACGCGCAACAAGGCGGAGAGGGCTGAGGCCAGGGGAGGAACAGAGGGACGAACGGCGCGCCCCCTGGCGGCCACGTTGCGGAAGGGCTGTTTGTTTCAACCGTAGCGCAAGCAATTGAACGCGTTCTAACCTCAAGCTTGGCGCTCCCGCTTAAGGGCTGGAAGGAAACAGCTTTGCTTCCACTGAAGGGAAAGCAAAGCGGGACTTGGCCGTCGGCTTCAAGAGACTTGAGGGCTAGCAGGAGGGAGGGAAATAAAGGTGCACACCCGGAAGTAGACCCACCTCTTTAGCATACTTCAGGCAGCCGGGCGCCTAACTGCACGCTCCTGCCGGCAATTTTTTTTTCTTGCCAGAAAATAACACGCCTCCGCCCCCGGTCTTGCGGCTGTAGCTCGCTTTGACCCCGCCCCTCCATTTAGCCGGGTGAGGGGCGAAACGTTTGCTCACCTTGCGCGCGTCATGGTCACTCAGCTGAGCAGGCTCGGACTTGCGAGAAAGGGAGTAACGGGAGGAGAAGGCGGCGGCGGCAGGATGGGCAGGCGGAGGAAAAAGAAAGGCTTCGCTGGCCGGGAAGCTTGGACGAGGTTGAGCAGAGCCGGGGCGCTGGCGCAGCTCAGTCACCACTTAAGCACACCTGCTGAAGCTCTCCCGCCCGCGTGCCGCATTGGTCGCGGCGACGAGCAGGGGCCCCAGAGGCCTCCGATCCCGGCTGCTTCGCCGGGATCCTCCGCGCATCTTCTCGGCTCCTTATCTCCCAGACCACGCCTCCTCGAAGGCTGCTTTTAACCCCTGCGGAGCGTTTGCTGGCGGCTCTCTTCGCGTGACACACTGGACCGCAACCCACCCAGTCCAGCCGCCGCGTTTCTGCCCAGAGTGTCGGGCAAGCCCAGTCAGTGGGGGTCATGCGAATCCAGAAGGTGGGGATAATTGCATAAACTGTTGTTAAGTAGCTTCCTGCAAACACAGCTAGCAAGCTTACATTCACAGGACACGGGTATCATTTTTAGTTCCATTGTGCCCTACTTTACAGGTTACTACGGATTCGCTGTATTGCTGTAGTTGGACTCAAAGGGGATACGGCTCTGCAGCCGCTGAACCAGAATTGTGTACTGTATTGCGGTATTGTTCAGTGTTAACAGTTTCTGTGCAGGCAGCCACACCTTGATTGAGATCCCCATCATTTAACCATGCTTCGCTGTGTAAGTTGTAATGGCTTACTTGCACAGCACATTATGCCATAATGTCAGGTATTAGCTTAATGTGTTACATAAGCTCAGAGAGAGGTCTCATCTATTTCCCCCTATGAATGGGCTTTCTTCCCATTATATGGGGTGGTGTTGGTTTCCCACCAGTGACTAATCCCACTGACACTGTTGACGAGACAGGTGAGAACAAAGAATAGCCAAGAACAACCTTTCTCCACTGCATTATACCATCAGCTTTCAGGGTCTGAAGCCTGAATGAAACTACATTAGTCGCTCCACTGTGACCTGGACAGAGTGAGCGTGGCTCTCCAGATCCTATTAGGTTTTCAGCAGTGTGAGGTGCCTTCGACACTAGTATCCTGGACAGCATGCATGGGTTCAGCGTTGTGTTATATTCCAGAAGTCCTCCTCCCTCCTGAGGGGACTATTTCATTGAGTTGTAATGGGTGAAAAACATTTGAGCCCATGGCTATTCCAGTATGAGATGGCACAAGGCTCTCTCCCCACCCCACCCCATTTAAAATCTGTATGAAACTATGAGGGGAGATCACCACTTTGGGGCAAAGTCTCATCCAACAGGTCTTTAACTAGGGTCTGGAGGCAGTAAGTATCTGAATGGGTTGAAACAAATACAGAGTGAATCCAAGCAAGGTAGAGTTGCTATTCATTTACAAACCACTTGATGCGTTGTCAGCCCTCTGTTAGCTCTGGAGGAGGTTGGATTCCCCCAAAAGGAGCAAGCCCAGGATTTGGGGGTGCCTTTGCCTAGCTGTGGCTGCTGTATCGATTACAGCCATATTGGGAAAGGGAGGTCTTAGCAATAGTAACTCATGCCCTATTTACTTTGAAATGGGATTACTGTATTGTGCTGGACGTGGGGCTGTCCTGCTCTTGAAGACTGTGGAGACTATAGAATGTGGCAGCTGGATGATGGCCAATTCAGCAGTATAATACATATCCTGAGGGTATTGCCAATAGGATTCTAAGTAGATCTGAAGATGCTGGCTTTGACCAATGGACCCTTTCTGGACTTGGGCCAGAGATAACTTTGTGACTTCGGATGCTTTATACCCCTTCACTTTGGGAGATGTGGAGGCCGGAAGCCCTCTGAAAAAAACTCCTTTCAGACTCAGATGGCCCCATACTTGCAATATTGCAGGAAGGAGACTTGGCTTTTCCAGCAAGCCTTTGACGCTGAATAATCACTGAAGGCACAAGGTTGTTGCCGTACACTTTGAATTTTGTTGGGTTTTGTTTTATTCCATTTTCATTGTGTTTATTATATTTTCATATGAGAATTTCAATGGTTTTAGGTTTATTTGATTGTAGAGTTCTTGGTGCTCTCTGAGGTTGATTGTTTGCTTGCAGACATTTCATTACTCAACTAAGTAACATCATTGGTACATCACCTAGAATTTGGTAAGTACTTTAAGTAGTATATAACTGATGGAAAATAAATATCTCTTTGTATTAAGTGTGATATGCAACTATGGATTAAACATCACTTCCAATTAACACTAAATTGAATTTGAAATGGAATTATATGCTGTAAGTTCTGCTTGGTGATAACCAGAAATACTGGCTACTTCATTTCTGGATGTCACACTAAACTACAGAAGAGCCATTTAACTCTGGTTAATAAATCAGGGGTAAGAAGGCAGTGTGTGCATTCACATTAACAACAAAGAGTGATTTAATGTATTCTGTAAACATGCCAAGAATGTCCTCTCTGGCTGTTTACACAACACAATCACAAATTCACCAAACATATTTTAGTCTAGTATGTTGTATGGGCTCAGTCTGTCTGGTTCAATTTGTTGTTCAAATCCAAAAAATTGGGTTGAGTACATCATGGGTAAGTGTGACATTTTATATTTTATGTATTGTTTCATACCTGCTGCACCATAAGATTCCCCTGTGCTGTTTGCTGTAGACTCTGGCTCAGCCTAATTTCCTGGGATGTTTTATCTGCCCCTGAACAACATTGCTTCCCACTCGTCTTCTGATACAAGCAATAATTTCATTGTTGGCTGGATTCAGCATGCTAAAAAAAGTCAAACCATCCACTTTAGGTTTGGCATGGAGAGTAAACCCAGCCATTAGAGAGGAAAAGCTGAATTTGCCAATTTTCACATAGAATCTCATTTAATGTAAGTCTGCCTTTATAGTCCTAATCAGTAAAAGCAATCATTTGTAAAAAAAAAATCATTAAAATACAGGAATGATTATATCTTGCTTTTATACAAATATTTCATAATGAAACTAAACATGTTCAATATTTATCATTTACTGATATTTAAAGCAAGCTTTGCTTATCAGTTATATTTGATACTGATGTGGAAATGTTAATTTACTAAAACGAGATTAAGGAATGATTATATCTTGCTTTTATACAAATATTTCATAAGGAAACTAAATATGTTCAATATCTATCATTTACTGATCTTTAAAGTAAGCTTTGCTTATCAGTTGTATTTGATAGTGATGTGGAAATGTTAATTTACTAAAACAAGATTAAGGTTACATTGCTACAATTTATTCATTTTATTATGTTAAAAGCGATAAATATGTTTAAGGCAAACACCATCTGTAGCATGATCATCCAATAAGAATAAATAACTTGCTTTGAGGAACTGCCTGCTCAGAAATGGTTATACTGTCTGCTGGCATAGAAAATGCATTTCAGAGTCCTTGGTAATTAAGGCAGGAAGGGATGACTTGATGGAGAGGAGAGAAGGTGCCTTCTAAGGAGTCTGCGGGTGGTACATCATTGCTGGTCAGTAAATTAGCTTTTCTTTTCGTCTGAGTCATCTGCTACCATCATTTCAATCACTGCAATATTATTACTGCCATTTAAATCAGCATTTCTGATCTTTCTAAAGGAAGCTTGCAACAAAACCAGTGGGGTTTAGAGGACTTTTTTTTTAAAAAAATCCAACCCAATTGAAGTACAGTATAATACATGAATGAATGTGTCAGCTTTTCACAACAACCTGAATATAACATAATGTAAATTAAAGAAACATGAATGAATGTAAGAAACATAAATGAAGAAGAGAGTATTACAAAATACTTTGCTAGAGAAGGCAGGTTTTGTTCATGCTTTCTTTTATTCAAAAATACAAAGTATTGAAAGTATTTCACAAAAGAATCCCTTTCTGGTCAGTTCAACTAACATTAAATGATTAAATAACTAGCTATCCATTACAGACATCTCCAATAAAAGAAACTAACAGCGTTAAATCTAGTACAATTGGTGGTCCAGGGAGAGACAATGCAGCGTTTTGCAAGACCCTATGTGCTTGTCCTCTGTTGGTGCCATCCAGGCTTCCTTTTCCACTGAAATAATATTGTTTTAATTTTATTTACAGTATTTTAATCAATTTGTATGGCTGCTCATCCTTTGGGCGAATGAAATATAGAAAAGATAAACCTCTACATAGTCAATATCTGAAAAAAGAAAGAAAGAAGGTAAGCTAATTGTAATAGTACTTGGAAATAGCTTCAGATTGGTTCCATCACAAAGGAAACAGAAGACTTAATATTTGTAGCACAAGAACAAGCACTAGCAACAAATGCTATAAAAATTAAAAAGAAAAAGCAGAAACAACAATAAAGAAAAGACTGTTAAACACCTAATAAGCAGCTGTAGCAAAATTGCCAAAAGAGATTATAAAAGACAATCACACAGCAAAAATGGTACATTGGAATGTATGTAACAAGTGTGAATTTGATGCTCCAATTTATTAATATTATAATGTTAAAAAACATGGTCCAGAATGACCATGTAAAATCTAGAATACAAGACACCAGACATCACAGTAGTTGCAGAAAAGCAAGTTTTACTTACAGATGTGGCCATACCAAATGACAGCAGAATAGCTGAAAAGGAACTGGAAAAGACTGTAAAATATTGGGATTTACAAATGGAAATATAGAGATTCTGGAATAAACTGGCATTAGGAGCTCTGACAATAGAATTGTCAAAACAGCTAACAAATTAAAATTATTTGACCTCATAACATTTAGTTTACGAAAACAAACCACCAAAAAAACCAAGCAACCAAACCAACAACAAAAAAAAAATCCCAGGTTTGCTCGGAACCACATATATATTATGGTAGTATGTCAAGAATTCTTAGGCTTTCAGATAAATTATCAGCATTGCTGAACATTCTACAGAAGAGAAAACATGCACATATATGTACTAGGTGATTAGTTTAAATAGCAATTGATGACTCAATAAAGTAAGTTATTTCTTTCCAAAGGGAAACATGATTGTACTGACACAGATATTTATACATTTGCATAACCTATACTATTGCACATCTTGATTAGCATTTTCTGCTTTTTGTAATAAGTGGGGAAAACCAACCATGATCCTTTAATTGTAGCTATTGTATCTGACTGTTACGACTTCTACATAAAGTTGAGCAACTTTTTTTTCTAACTTGGGAGACATACTTTATGGATCCTTGCATTTTAAGAGCCACAGGGAACCCATTTGGTGATGCTGCAATGTCATGGACATTGCTATGAGATGGGCAGCCAAACAAATGGTTTAAATCAGAAGGACAGGGCCAGTTTTGGGGCGTGTGCTTTTTTCTCTTGATTTTCAGCTCTTTACAATCTGGGAATGAATGCACATTGCCTTTGTTCTTTCTCTGTGTAACACCCTAACTTTCCCCAAACCCAATGTCTTTATCCTTATCCTTCCTTAATTCTCAAACTCTCTGAGTGACCTGTGGAATAGTCTTTGCACATCATTGTGTTTCATCAGTTTACAGTTCTTGTAACCATTCATTTCTCTTTCAACTTCCCCACTCCTTAAAGACGTGTTTTCCTTTATTTGTTTATTTATTAAATAAATTTATGTCGCTGCCCAACTCACACATAGTGACTCTGGGCAGCTTAAAAGACTTAAAACCAATAAAACACCCAGTGATGGAAGCAAGCATACTCTAAACTATCCATTTAATTGGTTCCATATTGGCCTAGGGTCTCCAGATCCACTGACAGAACCATATTTTCTTATATTTTATAAGAATTTCTTATATATTTTTATTATATATAACTATATAAACCCAACATTAAAAAAACTAAGATCATGGCATCTGGTCCCATCACTTCCTGGCAAATAGGGAAGAAATGAGAGCAGTGACAGATTTTATTTTCTTGGGCTCCAAGATCACCGCAGATGGTGACTGGAGCCATGAAATTAAAAGGCGCTTGCTCCTTGGGAGGAAAGCTATGGCAAACCTAGACAGCATATTAAAAAGCAGAGACATCACTTGCTGACAAAGGTCCATATAATCAAAGCTATGGTTTTCCCAGTAGTGATGTATGGCTGTGAGAGTTGGACCATAAGGTAGGCTGAGCGTCAAAGAATTGATGCTTTCTAACTGTGGTGCCGGAGAAGAATCTTAAGAGTCCCTTGGACTGCAAGGAGGTCAAATCAGTTTATCCTACAGGAAATCAACCTGACTGTTCATTGGAAGGACAGATACTGAAGCTGAAGCTCAAATACTTTGGCCACCTAATGCTAAGAGAGGACTCACTGGAAAAGACCCTGATGCTGGGAAAGACTGAAGGCAAAAGGAGAAGGGGACGGCAGAGGATGAGATGGTTACATAGCATCACCGATGCAATGAACATGAATCTGAGTAAACTCCGGGAGACAGTGGAGGACAGGAAGGCCTGGCATGCTATGGTCCATGGGGTCACGAAGAGTCAAACACGACTTAATGGCTGAACAACAACATATGTATGTATGTATGTATGTATAATTTTCTCTTATATTGAGTGACTTTTCTTCATGGCATGAGCAGGTCTGAAATACCTTATTCTTAAACTACTTTGTGTAATACAAACTTTCTTTAGATTGTAGTGCATTAGATATACAATGCTGAAAATACATACACACTTCTCTGAAAATTATGCCACAAAAATTCCATGTCAGCAGAGCTGCCAGTCCAGAAAATCAAGTGGTCAGAGAAGGGTGGACTACCTGATCTTTAGTAATAATTTTTAAACAATTTTGGAAGTTGTTATTTCTAAGTTTGATTAGGATATTTTCTTCATTGATTCAGTTGGTAAGCTCTGTCTACAGGATTGACTCTTTCCCAGAGGCTGCTATGCTGTCTTTCCCTCATGACTATCTCTGTCTTCAGGTTGGAGCAAGGGGGAGATAGATACCATAGATAGACAGACAGACAGACTGATGGGAAACCCTTGAAGTTATCCAGCAACAATTTTACAGGATTTATGTCCTTTTTCATTCTATTGTTTTTATCCCATTCTGCCAAAAGATGAAGCAGCTGCAAGTATTTTGATACTTTCCCATTACACCTTATAGCTGTATCTTTTGCTGAATTGAACTGCAAATAGTTCAATTTGTTTAGTGATGGTTCGGACTTACAACGGTGCTGAAAAAACTGACGACTGGTTCTCACACTGACAACCATTGCAGCGTCCCTGAAGTCACATGATCATAATTTGGGTGCTTGGCAACTGGTTCACATTTATGACCATCACAGCATCCCGTGGTCATGTGATCACCATTTCCAACCTTCCTGGCCAGCTTCTGGCAAGCAAAATCAATGGGAAACCACATGATTTACTTAACGACTGCACGATTCACTTAACACCTGTGGTGATTTGCTTAACAAACGCTGCAAAAATGGTTGTAAAATCCTGTCAGATTCACTTAATGATTGATTCGCTTAGCAACTGAAATTCCAGTCCCAATTGTGGTCATTTAGTGAGGACTACTGTAGTTTTGGCATTTATTCCCCTTCTGAGGTAAACTTAATATTTCTTGAAGGTGAAAGCACATCCACACATCCTCCTAACTTCTGCTTAAGGATGCCTTTCTGATGTCCTTTATGGAGATGTCCACATGATGAAACCTTCTTCTCCTTCTTAGTCCATAGCTGAGACCAGCTAACTGTTTTTTTTCTGATCTGATGGAAGTAACATTCTCCTTTTCATGATATAAACCTTGCTATATGCATGATATGTAGTGATTTGGTGCTGACTTGGTGTCATGGATGGAGCTGGGATCTGCCCAGCAATTATTGGCTGCTTCCAGCTGATGTAGGCATTCTCCATCTCCTGTGGTCACTGTAGTGGCAATGCAGAAGACCATTGTTATTTTGAGGAGTTTAAGTGACATATTTTTATTTTTTCCTTCACATGAAAAAGCTTAGAGTTTATTTTGAGTTGTACTAAAGTTTAGCTGGCTTGTTTTTTATCTCTGTTTGGCATTGTGGGGAGATAAGAGAAAACCCCCAGATTGTTTTTGTTAAGCACTAGCTTATCTGTATAGCCTCCCAGGCTCTTGGAAACAGGTGCTCCAAACCCTGGGAACCATCCTAGTCAAGGTCGGGTCATGCAACCTCAGTACCATGGAAACAGGGTCACAAGGTTTTAGGGCCAGACTTTGATAAAACTCTTAGGATTGTTTTTTGAGTTTTGTGAGTTCTGCACAGACCTCAGTGCTGGGTGCTGTGGAATTAAGCCATCCTGGGGTATCTCCACTGTCTTGGTCAAAAGGCTCCTGAAATAGGGATAGGGTTTCAACTTGCTGGGTATGTTATGATTTCCTTTCTTTATGCTATACTATTTATGCTTTTGTTTAATCTGCCTAAACTGTGTTTCTGGTTAAACTGTGTTTCTG
Source organism: Candoia aspera (assembly GCF_035149785.1). Classification (NCBI taxonomy): domain Eukaryota; kingdom Metazoa; phylum Chordata; class Lepidosauria; order Squamata; family Candoiidae; genus Candoia; species Candoia aspera. The sequence continues at coordinate 107,323,133 of NC_086153.1, forward strand.
TTTAAATTTGTTTGCTTAAGTTTATAATAAAGCTTAAACTCTCTTTATCCACTGGTGTGCTTATTGTCTCTGGATCTAAAAGAATCAGTTGTCTGAGCACCTGATCACTGCTTGGACACGTGGCAGAACAGTCACCAGCAGTGGTTAGTGGCTGCCTCCCAGATCTCTTTGTGACTTGCCAGCAGGTGTATCTGCTGATCATCTGGAGGTTGTACTCCTCCTTCAGCCAGCAAAGATTCCACACACAGAATGAAGTGCCGGTGGGTCATGTAGTGGTTCCGGAGGATGAAATATGAATCTTGGAAACCATATTCTCCCCTCCCAGATATACTGCACAATGTGCTGGCAGATATGTCAGTAGGTTGTGATGGCTCCCCAAGTTTATTCTTCTGTCTAGATGACCTTTGCAGTCCCCACTTCCCTCTTTGCTTCCAACAGAGAAATGCTCAAGCCATGATATGCACCCCAGGGCATCTTGGTGGCTGGATAAGGAGCACTTTTTCCCCTTTCATTTTGGAACTTGACATGCTTTTGTTAGGAAGGAAGATCTGAAACCTTACCTTGTTGTCTTGATTTCAGTAACCTAAGATAAATAGGGAATATGGGAGAGGAGAATAGGACACTTTGATGTCAACTCTGTGTGACCAGCCAGCACACCACACAACCAGTGCCACCCCAGCACAGCCTGCTGTCACTGAATGGAAGAAGAAGAGCTGCAAAGAAAATGGACAAATATGGTAAGAGCCAGGACAGATAAGAACAATTCCAAAAGATCAGACAGGCAAGGCACCAATATAAGGGAAGCAGGAGATTTAAGCAATAGAAATGAAAAGTGCATTCAGGTCTGACTGATGGCATCAGCTATGGCAGAAAATGCAGAAAATATCAATATACGAGGAGCCAAAGCACGGAATGAAGCTCTCCGTCAAAACTTGCCTTTTCCCAAAACCCCAACCAACATCAGGGACAGAGATTTGTGGAAGGTTTTCCTGCCAGCAAAGAAATCCACCAAGCACTGCACCTTAATTTGCCCTGCAATAAACTGCTGGGGCAGCACCACTCACTGGCCTCATTAATGAGGCTGGCTATGCAGACAGAGTAAATAATGCTGACATACTTTTGGATCACCTCCCAGACAGGAAGAAAGCAGATCAAACTGGTTCTCAGGATGTGCCCAAAGCATTCCTTTTAAACAGCTATCAACACTTTTGTGGACTCTCCAGCCCACCACTGATGCATCTGTGTTATCTTTCCTTAATATGAAGCACTAAAGCTATTCATGCATAAATGCTTCTGTTGCTAATATTACACTGGGATATATATGCTAAGCTTCTAACAGAATTTATATGTGCAATCAGATGAGAAAATCTATGGAAGAATGTATTATCCACAGTCAGAAACAGTTGGTCCTTATTCAGGTCATAAACCTGTATATAGTCTATACAGTTTCACTCCTGCATAATTACTTGCTCCTTTGTACAGAAACTTCACCACACACGATAAATGTGCTTAGGATTGCAGCCATAAAGCTACTTTCTTCTTGTGAAAAGAGAAATTATAGTAGCTGTATTTGCATATTTTCTCTTATTGCTGACCGTATTATGTTGCCTCAAAAAACTTGCTTCTCGAGTCTCCCCACTTCCCCGCAAAAGAAAGAGAAGAAAGAAAAGGAGAAACTTATGAACAAAATAGCAAAGGAATGCAGCTGAATATCCTTTGATAGCACTGCCCCATTTGCCAATACTATTTTTTCAGTATCTATGAACTGTATAAACAGCAGAGCACTATCTTTCTCAGCCTGGTTCCCTCTAATTGTGTTGAAGTATATATAACTCAGCAATTTCCTCCCATACTGTTGTAATAGTTGCTATTCTTGCTGGAAATGATAAGAATGGCATCCAATATTCCTTGGTGGGGGAGGGTGGGGTAACTAATACTTAGGCATAAATGGTAAATTCTTCAAGTCAGTGAAAAATAGTGGTCATGGGGTTGGACTAGAACTGTGGAGATCCAGGTTCAAGTCCATCTTCAGCCATGGAAGCTCACCAGGTCCCTTTGAGCCAGCCTACCTTCCAGGTCTGTTGTTGTAGGGAAAAACTGGAGGGGAGAATGTTACGTATGCCACCTCTAGCCTCAGGCAGAAAGGCATGAAGTCAGTCTAGTATTGTTTGATGACTGGTGATGTAGACCTCTTGGCAGCAATACCGAAACAGTTTGCCAATGCCTCCTTCTGGGATGTTTCATTTTTACTCCCCAGTTTAGTTTACCGCTCTAGCATTCCTAAGAAATTTCCCATTAAAGGTCTCATCCTCCTTAGTTTCTGAGTCCAGACAAATTGGATGAGATGCATAGGGATACTCAGTACTTAACGCAACACTTACTTCTAGAACTATTTGCTTTATATATTCCAACCAGGCAGCAAACTTTTCCTTTGTGGGAATCGTGTCAGAGAAGCAATTCCCAGCATTAACAAATTTCTGAGTGGTCAGGAAAAGCAGAATTGTCAGTGCAGGGTAGGATCCTGTACTTTAAAGGTATACAAGTCTAAACAACGAACTATGGAACCTACAATAAGAAATATATGTGTATTTAACCAAATATAATTTAATGGAGTTGACTGCAGCGTAGTTCTCCTGCTTACTTTTTATTCATCTTACACTGAAGTTAAAAAGATACTCTTTTGGCATCATCACCAAACATCTCTAATCCATAATACTGAGCAAAACAAGGAACCTAATTTCTAAAATTATTGTGTGCAGGTTTTTTGAATGGAAGCAGCAACATGCTTTGTTAAGACTGACCTCTTGTGGTAAATGGGTGAATAAAGCCTCAGTGATAGTGCCTCTTCTCAATATAAATTGAAGTCTGAAATTAATTTCCAGCATAAACAGCAAATCTTCACTTTAGCAAATAGGTATCAGGAGAATGCTTGTGTTCATGGAGCCTGAAGTATTTGCTTTATTTGTCTTTAGAGAAGAAAATTTAATTATATACAAAATGCAATAGTCAATTATGTACTTGTTAGGAACTAATGTAACTAGGAAGCTTATAAGGGAAGCACTTTATGACAGTAATCTCGAATCAGTAAAAATTAAGTGTAGCTTAGCTGAGTTCTCCAGCAGAAAATGAAAATGATAGCTTCAAACAACAAAGAACATAGCAACCCTGATAGACATGCCCCTTGTGTCCATGGCAACACTGCTGACAAATAATAGTCTCAAAGCATTATGTACAGAATCTCCACTTCATCCACTCTCCAGGCATGAAAGAATCCAATACGTTCATGGTAATATTAGAACACATACATATGAACACCCGATATAACTGTCACAACACAGACTTCATAAACATGACGGTCTGCGCAGGAGTGATATAAAAGTACAGGTGTAGGAAGGACCTGCAAATATTGCAATTTACACATACAGACTGTCCAAATAAATGACTTTGTGACTTGCTGAGAGGAAAAGGAAAGGAAGAAAAGACACCCAGAAGAATCTCCAAAATCTCCACAGTCTCCCTCAGCAGAGAAAACAACAACTGGAGCAGCTGCAAAAAAGAAATCTCTTGCTAGGTTGAACAAGAAAAAGGAATAAGACAATAAAGGAAGCCTTAAGCAGCACTTTTGAAAGAGCCCCTTATTCCAACCCCCCCCCCCCACATCTCATGGAAACAAAACACTGCTAGGAAATAGAATATTCAGATTTGAGCATAGCTTAAGAAGTGTGTATGGTACCAGGATGGGTGTATGACCTAACAAAACCTTTAGGCTTGGTTGGGAAATGGAAAAAATAACCTTAAAGAAGGCAGTGGTTTATTACTTGAATAATGCTGCCTAGAAAATAGCATGGATGCAATCACCACAATTCAAGGTCATCTTTACCTTTTTCAAATAAGCTTTTGCAGATACAGTCAACAGCCCTGTGCAAATGTCCAAAACTAACAGAAGATAGATCTACCATTCACTGTGTGCAGTGCCCTCACCCCACTCAGCCATAGCAGTAGTAGAAGATGGAATATTTGACAGCAGACCCAGCTATTCCCAGGAAGATCATCTGAGGAAGTTTAAACACAGAAGTCTTGCATATGACAGATCCCAAGTTCAGACCTGGGAAATTACTCTGCAGTGCAAAAATCTGGGATGCAATCCTGTCAGGCCAAGAAACAGACATTGCAAGGATTACAGGAATGGGTAAAAGCATTTTTGGAAATAAATGAGATTCTGCTTTATTTTTCTTTAAAAATAAAGACAAAAATGACATGTCAAAAGTCAGGTGGGCAGGGAGCCTGGTAGGCACCAAAGGAGGTATTTGTGAGCACAATGATACCCTCAGGGGCCATACTGGACACAGACTTTTAACCAAAACAAACATCCCCCCCCCCATTTATTGACTTGGTGAATCCTGTGAAGTCAGCTGATAAAGAACCCATTATAATAGTGGAACGCAAAACGTTCTCTGCTCAAGCCATTCCATGCACTGAAAGTTGGATAAGGGTATTCAGTCCCCAAAATGAAACATGTACTGTTTTGTTCCAGTTACAGACCAAAACTCTAGGTCAGCATTTTTCAACCTCAGAAACATGTGGATTTCAACTCCCAGAATTCCCCCAGCTAGCTTTCTAGCTGTGGGAATTCTGGGGTTGAGGTCCATACATCTTAATTGCTGAGGCTGAGAAACTCTGGTCTGGGCAAAAGTGGTTGGGGGTGGGCAGGCCTGGTAGGAGCAGGGCATAGGTCATGGCAATTTAGGGGAGGCAGAAAAGAAAGAGAAGGAAAAATGCTGGAAAGATCAGAAGGCAGGTGGGTCATGGACTAAGTAAGACTAGGAACTGCTGAGGAGAGGGAGAGAGGGGTAACATGCACCAGCATACCCCTACCTGTAAAATCTCTGCCTTGTAAAATCACCCTGGAATCCCTCCAGATCTTGTTCTGAATATCCCTAACAATCTGGGGCTTGTATCTGCTATACCGTGGCTGATCTGAAATAGATTGGCAGAAATTACAGAATGTGATGCTTTGTTCCAGGTTCAGAAAAAGATACACCTCCTGTTTAATGCACACCCCTATGTCTTGAACTATTTTCTGGAGATCTGCTTTGAAGCTAAGGTGCTAGAAAATATTTTCAGCATTTGTCTGGTGCTGCCCCTGTCTTTCTACTGTTTCATGCTCTCCATGGGTTCACCTTGTCCTGTCTAATGCTACCTTAAGTAACTAAATCAGCCTTTCTCAACCTTTTGCCTGTGGAGGAACCCTTGAAATATTTTTCAGGCCTTGGGGAACCCCTGCACATTCAGGCTCAAATATAGGCCAGAAGTTACAAAATTACTGTATTCGTTTCATGTGTAGGCCTGTATATATGCATTAACAGTGTTTTTAAACTGAAAATAAAGAATGAAACTTACCTCTTTAATGTGAACTTGCCCAAATTTGAAATAATTTTTTAAATAAATTGTGATCTCCAAGGGAACCCCTAGTGACCTCTCATGGAAACCTAGGGTTCTACAGAACCCTGGTTGAGAAACCCTGAACTAAATTAACCTGGTAATCTGGTGAAAGATGAGCAAAGAAATTCAGGAGAACCAAAATTAAACTGGGATCATCCATCTTGGATAGTATTTCAGCCAGTGTCAGGGCAGCCTTGCTCCGAATAAGACACGGACTCACTTAAAGGGTTTAAGGATTTCTGGGTTTATTGAAGCAGAATGCATGCAGAGAAAAAGACGGGAATGCGGGTGTGGTATCAGGGTCTTCCATTTATACCCCGGTGGTGGACCTTGTTCTCCTCCACCCCCTATTGTCCCCCAAGCCAGGTCCAGATGGGTGATTAGCATTGGTATGGGTCCGGCGATGGGTGATTCGGGTGATCTCCGACGTTCCCCTTTGTCTCCTTGCCTTCGTCTGGTGCAGGTGCGTCCCCCGGGGTAATGGGTGGGAGTTCCCCCGATCTGTTAATGGTTTCCAGATCCTGTCCGAGGTGCGCTTCTATTGTCCTGATGATTTATTTAAGGGTTTGGGTGCTTAAGGGATGATGTGTGTGTTTAAAGGATAATGGTTATCCCTTCCTCTTTCCTGATGTGCATGTTCCCCGTTGTGATGCACTTATGCCTTGCAACGGGGAACATGACATGCTGCCCCGCTAAGAGAATTCTAAGGTGCCGGTTTGTTCGGGTATGCTTTGTGGAAGCTTTTGACCAGCCGTTTTGCTGAAACATTTTGCGCTTGGACCCACTCTGGGTGTGGAAAATGTCGCCATTTGATGAGGTACTGTAGGGTGCCCCTTTGTTTCCTGGAGTCTAAGTAAAGGTAAAGGTTTCCCTTGACGTAAAGTCCAGTCGAATCCGACTCTAGGGGGCGGTGCTCATCTCCGTTTCTAAGCCTTGGAGCCAGCGTTGTCATAGACACTTCCGGGTCATGTGGCCAGCATGACGACTCGGAACGCCGTTACCTTCCCGCCGAAGCGGTACCTATTGATCTACTCACATTTACATGTTTTCGAACTGCTAGGTGAGCAGGAGCTGGGATTAACAACGGGAGCTCACCCCGCCACGCGGTTTCGAACCGCCGACCTTTCGATCGATAGCTCAGCGGTTTAACCCGCAGCGCCACCACGTCCCTTCCTGGAGTCTAGTACCTCCTTAATTTCAAAATGTTGTTGCCCATCTATCATGATGGGTGGAGGCAGGGGGGTTTCATTGTGCCATTTTGAAGGGGTGGCCGGTTTCAGTAGGGCACAGTGGAATACTGGGTGTATGCACCGCAAATTGTGGGGCAGGTCCAGCTTGAAGGTCACTGGATTGATAATTTCTATGATTTGGAACGGTCCAATGAATTTGGGTGCCAATTTCTTTGAGGGCTGTGGGGACTTGATGAACTTAGTGGAGAGGTAGACCCTATCTCCCACTTTGTAGTTTGGTTGTGCCGCCCTGTGATTGTCTGCAAACTTTTTGTATGTAGCTTGCGCGTCTGCGAGAGCCAGCTGGATGACGGGCCAAGCCGTGGCCAGTTGTGCCACCCAGTCATCTGGGGAACAGGGCGGGGTGTCTGGTTGGGGCAGTTCCGGGATTGGCACGAAGTCTCTGCCATAAACCACTTTGAATGGGGTGTGACCTGTGCTCTGGTGCATTGCGTTGTTGTAGGCTACCTCTGCAAAAGGTAGCAGGTCCACCCAATTGTCCTGTTGATAGTTAATGAATGATCGTAGGAATTGCTCCAGGGTGGAGTTAAGAATCTCCGAAGAGCCATCTGTGTGGGGGTGCCAGGCCGTGGACAGTGCCTGCTTGGTCCCAATAAGTTTTAAAAATTCTTTCCAGAACCTAGATGTAAATTGTGTGCCCCTATCAGTCACCAAACGGGAGGGGGCACCATGGAGTTTATAGATGTGGGTAAGGAATAGGCGTGACAGCTGTTGCACGGAGGGAATGGACGCGCAGGGTATGAAGTGTGCCTGCTTGGAAAAATAGTCTTTTACCACCCAGATGACCGTTTTTCTTTGGCTGGGTGGTAGGTCTACAATGAAGTCCATGGAAATTTCCTCCCAGGGATGGGAGGGGCTTGCTACTTGCTGCAGCAGTCCTTGGGGCTTCCCCACCTTTCGTTTTGACATGGCACATGTGGGGCAAGCAGCGACATATTCTTTAACGTCCTTTCTGAGGGTAGGCCACCAGAATTGTCGCCTGATTAAATGTAATGTTTTGACAAACCCAAAGTGCCTGGCCGTCTTGTCATCGTGGGAGCGGTTTAAAACTTCCGCTCGCAATGTCTCTGGCACATACAGGTTCTTCTGTCTCCAGGCTCAACCGTTTGTAACAGATACATGGTGTTTGTTGGTTTGCAACCATGTATCTGTCTTGAGGGATTGAACGAGTCGTTGTTGCCAGTTCGGTGAAATTGACCTGCGGCTCCCTCCGTTCGTGGGTGTTTGTGCTGGGGTGCGTTGGGTTCTTGTTTGGCTGCGCGTGACAGCAGGGCAGCCCAGCTGTGTGTCGGTCCACACAGTACCCACAATGTCCGATGCCTGGCTGGCATCCTGAGGCCGTCGGGAAAGAGCATCTGCTAGGAAGTTCTTCCTCCCCGGTATGAACTTTAATTTAAAGTTAAATCGGCTGAAGAATTGCACCCAGCGTACTTGCTTTGGGCTGAGGTGTTTTGGAGTGCTGAGAGCCTCTAGGTTTTTGTGGTCTGTCCAGACCTCGAAGGGGCAGGAGGCCCCTTCCAGGAGGTGCCTCCATGTCTCTAGGGCTGCCTTGATTGCGAACGCCTCCTTTTCCCACACATGCCATCTCCGTTCCGTTTCGGAGAACTTGCGGGAAAGGTACGCGCAGGGCTTCAGCTGATTGTCAAAATCCCGCTGAAGCAGGAGTGCTCCAATGGAGAAGTCGGATGTGTCGACTTGCACAACGAAGGGTCTGGTGGGGTCGGGGTGTTGCAGTACTGGCTCTGCTGTAAAGAGGCTTTTGAGGCATTCGAAAGCCCTTTGACAATCAGCTGTCCAGTTCAGGAGCACCCCCGGGTTCCTTGATTTATGTGTGTCTCCCAGGCCCTTTGTCCGGAGTAGGTCAGTTAGAGGCAGCACAATTTCTGCCAGCCCCTGGATAAAACCCCTGTAGAAATTTGTGAAACCGAGGAAACTTTGGAGTTGCCTCCTCGTGCGTGGGTGCTCCCACGCCAGTATGGCTTGGACCTTACTTGGGTCCATCTCGATCCCCCTTGCCGAGATTCTATAGCCCAGGTAGTCAATTTGGTCCTTGTGAAACTCACACTTGGAGAGCTTGGCGTATAGCTCTGCCTTGCGGAGTTTCCTGAGCACTTGCTTTACTAAGCGTTCGTGCTCTTTTTCGGTCTCTGAATATATTAAAACATCGTCGAGATAGACAAGCACCCCCTTAAATAAGTGGTCGTGCAGGACCTCATTAATTAACTGCATAAACACTCCTGGTGCCCCCGCCAACCCAAATGGTAAAACTTTATATTGAAAAGACCCCAGCGGGCAGTTGAAAGCCGTCTTCCATTCGTCCCCCTCCTGTATTCGTATTCGGAAGTAGGCTTCCCTCAGGTCCAGTTTTGAGAATATCTTGCCCTTTGCCAGGTGGGCAAGAATGTCCTTTATTATGGGTAGGGGGTATTTATTTGAGATGGACGCGGCGTTCAAACCGCGGTAGTCGGTACAGAGCCTCAGTGACCTGTCCTTCTTTTCCCGAAAGAGGATGGGGGCTCCGACTGGTGAGTTTGCGGGCTCAATAAAACCCCGCGCTAAATTTTTATCGACGAACTCCTTTAATGCTGCCAGCTCCTTCTGGGTCATCGCATAGATTTTGGGCTTTGGTAAGGTTGCACCAGGGACCAGTTCTATGGTGCAGTCTGTTTTTCTATGGGGTGGGAGTTTGTCAGCCTCCTTTTCGCCAAACACATTGGCAAACTCTGCATATCTGGCTGGCAGACCCTCCAGGTTCACTGCCTCCAGATGCATCGAGGTAGTTGCCACCCTCCCCATTGCAGCACGGGGAACCCGATCCCCTGTGGGTGCTTGATAGCGCCCATCCGAAAACGTGATTTCCCTGGTTGTCCAGTTTATTTGTGGGTTGTGTTGCACAAGCCACGGGATCCCTAGGATGATTAGGGGTTGGCCCACTGGTGCCACGATGAAGGGCAGTCTTTCCTTGTGGCTGCCGAGCCGCAGTGCAACTTTGTCCATGTATTGGGTGACCCCCCCCCCCCCCGCTGCTGATCCATCCAACTGTGTAAAAACAATATGGTTCTGAAGTGGATAGCAGCGGAGGTTTAGCGCGGCCGCCAGGTCCGGGTGCATAAGGCACTTCGAGCAGCCAGAGTCAATTAGTGCCCAAACTTTTTCCATCTTTGTACCGTGGGTTAGGGTGACTTTCACATATAGGGTGGGACAATTTTCACTCACCCCGAAGTTGTCGCGACTCTTGTTTTCTTCCACCTGTCCTCTGGCACTCCTTAGGGCAGGTGGCTGGCGTTTTCCGCCAGTTCGTCGTTGTCGCTTTCCTCGTCTTCGGTGCAGTAGGGGAAGTCCTTTGCCGCGGTTTCACCTGTCGCGACTGGCACTTTCCTGGGTGCTGGGGTTGGCTTGGTTGGTGCCTTCCCCGAGCTGTCCCTCGCCTTCGCTTTCGGGCAAGCCGCCGCCTTGTGATCCTCCTTCCCGCACCTGAGGCACTGACCCTTGGCGAACCGTCGGTCTCTTTCCTCCTTCCAAGGTTGGGGTCTCAACTTCACCGGTCCTGCAGTTGGGCGGGGTCCTCTTGCCACCTCTGCATGCTGCGCTTCCCTTTTTGCTTGGAGGAAAGTGTCCTGGGCGTCCTCTGCCTCTCCTGCCAGCCGGATCCACTCCACCAGAGTGTCGGGGTTATTTCTGCACAGTGCCCACCTGAGCACGTTCAGGTTTAGACCCTTCTTGAACCGCTCAATGAGGACGGACTGGGACCATACTTCGACCTTACCGGCCAAGGCTTAGAACTCCATGGCATAATCTGCCATGGAGCGCTGTCCTTGTTTGAGGGCTTTCAGGGCTCTTTTTGCCCTCTCCCTTTCCAGGGGGTCCCTGAAGTGCAGTTCCACTGCCCAGAGGAATTCATTGCAGTCCTCGAGTTCCGGGGTGCCTGCCTGGCATAACTGGACATACCAGTCGGCGGCCCATCCTTTTAATTTAATTGCTAAGGCATTTACCTTGCCTTTCTCTGTTCGGAAGTAGGGGCCCCATTCCTCCATATAGTTCCTCGCGTTGGTGAGGAAAAAGGAGAGTTTTGTGGGGTCCCCATCGAACTTAATGCCGAAGTCCTTGATCGCCGCTCTCGGTGGGCTCCAAGCCGCATCTGGGCATCTAGGTGTGCTTCGGGCAGTCGGGGCTCCATGGTCTTGATGTGGGGATTCCCTCCATCGGGCGTCGGGTGGCGTTGGTGCCATCTCTTGCCGGCTCCCGCTTCGTTCCGGTCATCTTGCCATCGGGGTGGGAGGGTGGGGTGCAGCCCATCTGGCGGGTTCCTGGAAGTGGACTCTGCCTGGCGCTGCATTGTCCTCTGGACCTCTCCTCCGTCTCCCTGGCTGGTGCATCTCCGAGGGGGGGGGGGTAAGGGGTGTCGGGCATTTGGTGCCTGGTCCTTCCGTGCCCTGGCTGTGGGATTCATACGCCTCTGCTAACCTCTGGAGCAGCTGCTGCATCGCCTCCAGCTTTTCCTCGACCGCGCTCAGCCTTGCTGCCCTTCTTGGTGCGGTCGCCCCTCTGCTCTCCTTCGGTTCCTGATGCCGTGGATGATGGGACATCCCACGGTTCCTCCGGGGTTCCAGGTGATCCGGGTGAGGATCCTTCCGTCTCGTTGATGGTGGCCCATGTGCCATGGGACTCACGGGTGGCGTTCGTCGTTGCTTTCCCCTCCGAACTCGATCCCGAGCTCACCTGGGCCTCGCACCGTCGGGGCCTTGGGCACCTTCCGTTCGTGGGGATGGGAGTTCCGTTGTCGGTCGCCGGGTAGCCGCCTCGCCGTGAGATGAAGTCTTCCATCACTAGCTTGGTTCCCTCACAGATTGGATCTGGACTGATGCTAGTGGAAATTTTTTTTTCCGATTCCTGTCTTTAAGTCAGGGCAGCCTTGCTCCGAATAAGACACGGACTCACTTAAAGGGTTTAAGGATTTCCGGGTTTATTGAAGCAGAATGCATGCGGAGAAAAAGACAGGAATGCAGGTGTGGTATCAGGGTCTTCCGTTTATACCCTGGTGGCGGACCTTGTTCTCCTCCACCCCCTATTGTCCCCCAAGCCAGGTCCGGATGGGTGATTAGCGTTGGTATGGGTCTGGCGATGGGTGATTCGGGCGATCTCCGATGTTCCCCTTTGTCTCCTTGCCTTCGTCTGGTGCAGGTGCGTCCCCTGGGGTAATGGGTGGGAGTTCCCCTGATCTGTTAATGGTTTCCAGATCCTGTCCGAGGTGTGCTTCTATTGTCCTGATGATTTATTTAAGGGTTTGGGTGCTTAAGGGATGATGTGTGTGTTTAAAGGATAATGGTTATCCCTTCCTCTTTCCTGATGTGCATGTTCCCCGTTGTGATGCACTTATGCCTTGCAACAGGGAACATGACAGCAGTTTTGTACATGACAGCTGTGTGAAATACATTTTACTCCACAATAGCTTTATTGAGGTCAGAGTCACCAGAGATGGGGGAGAGGGGTTGCCTTCTCCAAATCCTCTGTTCCTGTTTCACACCCTTCAACAATTGTGGGGCAGATGAAAATGAATGGACTCAAAGATAGAATCAATGGAGTACCCTCATTTTTGCGGTGTAGCACTAGATTTTGTTTTTTGTGCCAGAGATGGGAAGAGATGACTAATATTAAGTTAACCCACTATTCCAGGTCCAGACAAATACGAAATCCAGGACAAGATATTCATTGTAATTTCTTTGTTTGAACGTTGTGAATAGCCCAGAGTCATATTAAATAGTAATAAATAACAGTCAATGTTATTATTTAAGTAAATTACAACAAACCTTGGGTATGGATGGAGATTTTAATTACCTTGGACACAGAAAGAGATTTTTGCCCTTTAAATTCCTGGAGACAACTTTACAGGACATTGTATTATTTCTGTTTGTTATATAAACTTAAGTCTTACCTGATTGCACAATTTTCATTACACACAGAAAGTGTGTATTTTAGTCACAGTATGTAAATATTTATTTTTTATTATAGCACCATGTTTTATTTTTTTCTGTTTTGTGGTTACATAGAAGAAAATTGACTCAACTGTGATTTCTACTACAGACATTGTATATTTGTAGTCATTCTAGAGAAAGCATATAATTGAAATATTTCAAAGCTGTTCATTATGATATATGTGTGTGGGCTGTGTGTGTGCATTCGTGTGCCTAAAAATCAAGAAAAGTGACAGGAAATGTGTTGATTAAAATAGGAACAAGAACAAAAATTAATTGTCCTGAAAGAAATAAAAAACGTAAGACTGCAAGGTTGCAGTTCTGGGCACACTCATCTGACTATGTAACACATTTTTAAAAGCCAAACAAACAAACAAACAACAAAACAGAGGATGATCAGCCAGCAAGGAAGGTTGCCTTGGCTGGTTGTTGGGAGGGGAAATGATGAAATGCCTCTCTGAATGTGCTGTTCTGAAAATGGAGATCCCAGTAAAAAAAGGCAAAACCTGGGCATCCTTTGTAGTTCTTGTTGAAACATGTTCCTGATATTTTGGGTCAAATTTTACCCATTTCCTGAAAAGGAGCTTCTGCCCCAAACTGTTCAGCTTTACCTTTTTACAAATAAAAAGGTATGATACAAGTATCTGCCACCCTCTCTTTGTTGGCCCAAAGGGCATACTGTTAAATTCAAGCAGGACAGGGGTGAATTTTCTCAATGAACAGGCCATGCCAAGTCAGAATTAGTTTTTCTCCCCTCATTAAAACTAAAATGAAAAGTATTGTGCTTGTGCTGAGCTTTGATTTCCACAACAATAACCATAAATCCACATATAGACTGAATTCATACAATACTACTCATTGTTTGCTTAGCTATGGCTTATTGAATAAATCATAGTGACTTAGTTTGCACAACACATTAACTCACCAACAAGGACATCTTATTTGGGCTTAGCCCAGCATGTGAACTAAGACAAACAAAAAGCAGAATATTGGTATTCTTAAAAAAGGACTTTCTTCCCAAGACTCATTGCTTTTTCAGGAAAAAAAAATCATTTTTTTTTCACGTTTTCCACACAATTTTCTTTCTTTTTTCCTCTTCATGAAACTGGGCTTAGCAGAGAAAACAGTCTCTACTGGTACTAAGAGAAGCATTTCCCTGTAAGGTTCATTGCTCTACAAAGGAGGAGGACACAGCTAAAGAAGAAAAGTCTAATCCTTCTCTCTTCATATATTCTGACTCCTTTGTAGTTTTTTTCTTCTTCTTTAACTTTTAGGCAATGCTCCTTTGTAAAATGTCTCCCCAATGTGGCATGAAGAATAGAAAAAAAAAATCTAACAAAGAAAAACGTCTTTTTTAAAAAAACTGTTAGGCAATGCAGGCATTTCTACTGGAGGCTGTTACTGGGGAAAGAAGGGATAATCTGAACATTTGCCCTATCTTCATTGTGGCAATTAAGCTTAGCCACTCTCTAAAATTTCTGCTGGAACACCTGGTTTTTATCTTCTAGCTATGGGGATTTTGAGAAACTTTGCAGCATAGTGAGGAAGGCAATGACCCTTTCTTAATCATCATCATTGTCTAGTTCATAATTTATTTACCTTATCTTATGACTCAAATGATATAAACAGATTTTACAAGCGGTATGAAGGGTGCTCATGCCTGAACTTCCATGAATTTGTACTGAGAAAAATCCTAGCTGAGCATGGGGTCACCAGTATTGGTGAGACTGTTCTGTGGTAGATCTGGGGCTTTTAAGGGGATCTTCAGAAAAATGACTCTTCAGGTATGTTGAGATTATACATGTTCTATAAACAAAATACATCAGCAATGTACTTCAGCTTAACACAGTAGTTAATATAATATGATTTAGCCTTCTAATGTTAATCTAAATAAATGATTTTAGTCTAAGGGTTTGAGGTTCATTCCCCAATTCATTGGCTTTTAGAGCAGTTCCCTTTGCTTTGGTGTAAATTTTCCTTTCATTCAGAATTCCATGACTGAAGACTTTCAGTACAGCGGATCAAATTGTAATTACAATTTGTAATTCATCAATATGAACACAGTCCATATGAATAGTTAATTGTATTAAAAGGTCCCACTGACATTATAGTGAAATTGCATTGATTGTATTTTAAGTCAACTGATTTTCAGTAGACTAAGCAAAAGAAAGAAAAATTCCCAAACTTGCATTTTTCACATGGTCTGCATTATTGGCTGCAAGATTAAAGGCAGTTTTTGAAAAGAAATGAAACCCAGAAGTTGGAAGAACAAAGAACTGCATGCTAGGCCAATTTATCAAGTTTATAGAACTAGGGAATGTTAAAAGCAATAAGAGCTATGTGGCTGGCCAGTGGGTGGTAGGGAGAAGACATCCAAACTCTTTGGAGTCAACAATTTTGTTAGGCCAACTGATGTTATACAAAATCACTGCAAGCTTTTGAGTTTCAAAAGTTTCTTTGGGCAAGTTGCTAAGAAAAAAGAAAGGAAGAGGAAGAAAAATGTGGCTGATCTTGAGTCCATGTCTGTACAAGCAAAATTGGTGGGTGGGGAGATGAAGGGTCTTCAGATGTGAAAGTTGGTCCAAAGAGATACAGAGCAGTGTTAGACTGTAGTAACATTAACTTAAAAGGTAAATACCCCTTTACTACTTTTTGAGCAATAAATGGCACCAACAGATCAAGCAGAGTTTTTCTGTGTGAATGCCTGGAAACAGCTTCATTTTGTGGCAGAGTGCTGGGAAAGCCTTTGGCCCAGGAGAGATCAGAAAAATCACACACCAGGCATTTCTATAAAAATAAATGTATTTACAGAAAGCTTCTTACATAAACATATTTACAAGCTTATGCATTCACACACGCTCAGAGAGGACTGGGAGGAAGGCAGATAGAAAGGAAACTGAAACTAACAAGCCCAGGCAAGCTGCCCTCCAGGCAAATCAGAAGCTTTACCTTATGTGGTCATGCCTTTTCACACCCAAAACTAAGGATACTTCAGTTTGACCTGTTCACCCTGCCAGAGTGATTTGTTACCATAGTAACCTTAATGGCTTGGTCCTTGCAAAAACAAAGAAATACCAACACATTTGTCATCTGATTAAATATCTCTTTTCTGATTTTTTAAAATCAAGTGCTTTATAAAAGAAGAAAAATCTTATATCAGTATTGGTAAATTGTTATTCTGAAAGCTGAATGATAACATGGTTTTCAATTAACAAAGAGTGGGATTCCAAATAGGCTTATAGAAAAGATACTTATTCATTGCATTTGAAACATTTTTTAAAATTAAATTGCAACTAGATGAAAGTGGAAATATTTAATTTTTATTAACTCAGGCTAATCTTAAAGTCTGCTATAAAGTGAATTCATTGTTCCCACAAGTGCTTGGAAATAAGTCTCTAGTGTACATAGAAAAATTATCCGCTAGTATACACTCAATGAATAGAGAACTGCAGCCCTACATTCCAACTTGTCTTTATATCTGCATGATACATCTACCAAAGTTCCTTTCATGGTGTGCTTTCTTATAAAATCAGGAGGGTATGTTTTGGCTCCTAGATGAGATAGGCTTAAATAACAAAAGCAAAGAGAATATTTTAGAATGAACTTGCAAATGATACTGTATAGCATGAAAAGGTGCCAAAATGATAATAGAACTAGAGCAGCTTCTTTTTGAGAAAAAAAATGTAAATGTATTTGGGGATTTTTACCTTGGATAAATAGAGAATAATGGGACATGTTTACAATGTATTGTAGATATTGAAGTGGTGGATAGCTTCTAACTTTGGGATTGACTATCAACAGTAAAAACCCAGCAGGTAAGATATACACCACTTGGTAGGGAAGCAACCCTACTGAGATGTTGTGACATGTTGACATGTACATTGAGATATTGAGATGTTGTGACATGTTGATACGTACAAAGATCAGAATTGTGCAAGCAATGGCTTTCTCTGTGACACTCGATAGAAGTGAAATTTGGACTTTGAAGAAACAGGATAGAAAGAGAATTGACACTTGAACTTTGGTGTTGGAGAAGTCTCTTGAGAATACCATGGATAGTCAAGGAAACAAACAAATGGATCATTGAACAAATCAACCCAGAGTTCACAATCGAAGCACAAATGACCAGGCTCAAATTATCCTACTTCGAATACATTTTGCAAAGACCTCACTCTCTGGGGAAGGCTCTAATGCTGGGAAAGGTGGAAGGAAAGAAAAGAGGGGGACAACCAACAGTGAGGTGGATGGACTCAATTACAACGGCGATGCATTGTTGGAAGACCTGCAAGACCTGGTGAGGGACAGAGGGTCAAGGAGAAAATCAGTGTATGTGGTTGCTAAGAGTCAACACCAACAGACTTTTTTCTCCCAAAGTATTAGAATCAGTGATAATCCAGTCAAGCTAGTGGGGGAAAAGTCAGCATTGGTTTAAAAAAGTATTCCTAAAGTCACCTATGCAGTTGGCTGCCATCAGCTGGCTTTGTACATGTGCTAAAACATAATGTGGCTTGTTTGGCTTTGGCTTACCATGTTGTGTGAGCTTAACCATGGCTTGGCACAGTGTGTGAACCTGGTTAACATGCCTTACTAGTAATACCAAGTGCTGGAAAACATGAACAAGAGAGTGTTTTTGCATCCTTATCTTGTTCCTCATGAGTGTCCAATAGACATCTTGGGCCACTTTAGGGACAAAATGGACCAGAACAGCTTTTGATCTGATCTAGCAGAATTCTTCTTATTTTCTTATCTGCTAAACAAGTTTGAGGATTATTTCTTTCTTGACATTATTTTCCTCATCATTTTGAGCAGACTGAACAGTAAGATTGGTTGTTTAATTCTAGCAGTGAGTGATGTTTTATTGAAAGGTCATTTAATGACCTGCATGTACATGTACACATGAATATGCAAACACACACACACACACAAATACTATCCTTTTATTTCTAAACATTCAATAAACAAATATGACTGAAGGCAAATTAATTACAGGGTGTAAGCATATATATGTGTGTGTGTGTGTGTATAATATTTGAAAAAATCAGTACCCTTAAAAAAGAAGCCTCAGATTTAGTGTGAAATGCCATGTTGTTTAATTCTTATGGGTAAAACAGTAGGCATGGTAGCATGAAATACTTGAAAGGGGAAGTAGCAATTTTCTACAATATCATTTTTTTGGCTGATGCTTTATGAAGAAAGGGCAGTTAGCCTATTCCTTATAACCAATTCTTTTCAAAAAGAAAAACTGCAAGGGGTACCTTGGAGATAACTCCAACATTCTCTTGTTTTACAAGTGAAATGGCTGATACACAAAAGAGTGATCGAATGCTGGGCATCACCCTTCTCCTACTGGTGCTGCAGAAGGCTACTAGGCTGAACTTCCCTAAGCCAGGTGCTCGGATCATGTGACTGGTATTGTGCCGGTAGTACAGTATTGTCTTTCACAGAGTTTTTAAATCCAGTTCAAAATGTTGTTTGTTAAAACCCTAAATTACTTGTATTGCCTAGATTCATCATGCTATAGTCCTTATGTGACTTTCGTAGTTTTGGCCTAGGTGTACCAAATTTACTGATTTATTTAATCAATTTTAAAGCCACCTCAAATCACCACAGTAACTCTAGGTAACCTATGAACTTGGCTGCAAAAATCTGGACCACCAGTGGATGATAGCAAAGCCATACTGAAACTCTTAACTCTTTGCTGGCTGGGGAATTCTGGGAGGAAATCCACACATCTTAAAGTTGCCAAGTTTGAAAAACACTGGTTTAGTATATTGTGCGATTATGATTCCTTCAGTAAACGATATTTTCTGTAGGCTCATTTGGATCGCTCCTCCTATGTATGTCCTGACACACTATACAGCATATTCAATGCCTGCCCAGCAATTGAGAGGTAGGGACGATTTAAGGGCGGAAGCTTTCCTCAAGCCTCGGGCTTATCTGAGCATGCGCCTCTCCAGAGCATTCCCGTCTATTTTGACTGAGCTCTATGGCGTTCCAGCGTTAGGAGTTTGGCGCATGCGTATTGTGAAGACCAAGCATTCGAGTTCCAGGAACCACGGCGTGGGAGAGTGGTTGTGTTTAGCTTCGCAGAGTGGCTGGTCATGGGCTGAGCTTGGCGGGGTCCAGGGTTGCGGCGTGGCCGGCCGGACATCAGGCGGCCGCAGTGACGGCGCTGGAAGAGGCCTGGCCCCGAGGATGGAGAGAGCCATGGAGCAGCTGAACCGTCTCACCAGGTCCCTGCGTCGCGCCCGCACCATCGAGCTGCCGGAGGGTAAGAGCGCGCGCACCGGGGACGGGGGATGCGGGGTTGGTGTGCTTGTCAGAAGAGCCGCGATTTGCAGGTCAAAGATCGCAGGAAGTGGGAAGGAGTAACAAGGAAAGTCTTAGGTTCTTTGGCGCGGGGAAGCGGAGATCTGGGAGGAAAAGTGCTTATTTCTAAAACTCGAGACGCCTCAAGTGTTGCAGAAAGCTTTTTGGAAGCGGATCGCTTGAAGCTTCTTTCTGTGCTTCCATTTACTCGCCAAATACATTAGGAATTTGTTTCCAGCCAGCGAAAGTCAGAACAAAGTGCTGAAGTTGGGAACCTGTGTCAAATAATGGATGAGTTGGAAAAGCTCTTCTAGGTTGTGTAGTCCAGCACTTTGCTTGGAGCAGGAATCTATTAATCATCCCAGGCAGCGGTTACCTCGACCCGCTTGGAAAACCTCCAACCAGGGGAAATCAGTTGCTCTTTTAAGTAGCTATTATTGACTTAATTTTCAGAACATTTCTGATATGAAGCCTGAATGTTTCTTCAAATTTCAACCTCTTCCTCTTTGTCCTGCTGTTGATTTCCACAGAGAATAGTCTTGCCCATTCTTGCAAGTGACAGCTTTTAAATGTTTGTAAAATGCTATCGTGTTTCTCCTTACTGTAGTACCTTTTTTGCAAACTAAAAGAGGCTGCTGGGAGTGGTCATCCATCAATTTGGAGTGAGTGTAATCAATATGCTGATGACCCCTAGTCACACATTGCCACTCTGGGCCAAGCCAGGGATGCTGTGGAAAACCTGAACCACTATCTAGAGCCCGTGAAGGTCTGATTGGGGTGAAACAGGATCAGGTTCAAGTCAGCCAAGACAGGCTTGCTATTTGGCAGTAAACTACCAGGAAATTCAGTAACGTTGGTCCTTGCACAGTGTTGAGCTTCTCCTGAAGGAGGTGGCTTGTGACTTGGACTCTTGACTGCTGTCGAAGCAGCAGGTAGAAACTGGCCCAAATGCACTTTGGCTGTGCGCCATTTATGCCCTCACTTTGACCAGGATGCCTTGGCAACTCAAGCCCTGATCACTACTCAGTTGGACTACTGTCTTTGCAGTGGGCTCAGAAGTTGCAGCTGGTACAAATATGGTGGCTAGATTGTGGGCAGGACAATCCCACCGTGTAGAATTACAGCAATGTTAAAGTTACTGCATTGGTTAACAGTAGGTTTCTGGGCCCAGTTGAAAGTGCTGGTCATTATTTTAAAACCTTTAATGGGACAGTACTGAGATATAGCAGGTAACATTTTATCTGAGTTTTAGTTATTTATTTTTTTGTATTTTTATTCCAAGCAATTCTCAGTGGTTCATATTGGAAATTCAAATGAACATATACAGCAGACAATTGCAAATAAAAAATAAAATATAAAAACAGTACCATAAACAGTATGGTGACTGTATCATTCCCCAAATGCCCTCTGGAATAACTCTTATTAAATTATTTCTGAAGGTCAGCAGCAAGTATGCTAGCCTGCCCTTAAAAAGTGTAGGAGACATAACTGAGAATTGGCTGCAAACCTCTCCCCCTTTTCTCCCAGGCCCAGAGAGCCATCAACAGGTTTTGAGGTGGTCTGGATTGTTAAGTTTATTATATTATTTTTTTTCCTGTATTTACTAGTCATTTTAACCTGCAATTTACATCCTCATTCTGTGTGATTTCCATTTTAAAGTAACTCTTCAAAAGAGTTATTCCTTACCAAGGAACAATTTCATTGTTACTATGCTATCTGTGCTCAGATTATTTGTGTGAATAAATGGCTGCAGCACATTTATTTCTACTTTTTGTTAATGCTATAATCTTACCCATTGCTTCTTCAGAAATATTTGGAGATGAGGATGTTGTTTAGTTGCTGAATGAAGTAGCTTCAAATGTATTAATGCTACTTAAAGAATTCCCCGGGTACCTAATAGGCAGGAAGCTCCACTTGTTTGAAAGATACTGTATAATGAAGGAGGTGCAAACATACTTTATGTACAGTACTGATTAACATATATATTTCATATAACTTCAGTATATCTTTACAGACAAAACTTTGCTGATGCTTCTGCAGTATTGTCCAAGCAGTAAGGTTACTTTATGTTTCAGACTGTGTTATAGCTCTGATTTTATTTTCTACACAGATAGTGAAACTGCTGTTTACACTTTAATGCCAATGGTAATGGCTGATCAACACAGGTGAGTCTTCATGGTTAACCCTGTGAGAAAAATGGTTAAGGCTTTACACATCGGATCCCAAGAAGCACTGTTTCTTAGTACAGTCATTTGTTCCTAATGCTATTTTTGTTTGATCTCAGATGATGCTTAGTTTTACTTTTAAAATTATGAAATGTTTTCATCCTAATCATCATAGATTTGTCAAAAGTGATAGCCTTTGGATGGTTCTTGCTTGGGATCCAGAAAAGTATTACGAGAATTTTAACCAAAGCTGGAGAAAATGTCTGTGTTGAACAAATTATATTTCTCTCATCCCTTTTTTAAAAAATGGAGCAGTTATTCATAACTGCTTATTTGAGGGTGATAACCTAATAAAGTTGCTGGTAAGCAAGCTAGAACTGCATTGCTCTTAATTTTTCAATGTATGTGTCATTTTTAAACCAGGTAGATTTTTAAAAACATAATACACTACTGTTTTAGGTGTAATAATCTTTCCCACAAATTAATTTAAACTAGAACTTTTTACAGTGTTATGGTTTCCTATATAAAGTAGAAAATTGATAGGAGTGTTTTTTAAACACTATTTAAAGGCTCTATTAGTGAAACATACAATAGTGAGAAAAACAAATGAAAAATATTTTGTAATTATGCCATTAATTTGGGTTCATTTCCTAGTGACTGCATGAACAAATGCTTGCTTGGTCAGCCTATCTCAAGCAATGCACATCTTGTAGGTTTTCCAAGGATACTCCCAAAATCCCTTTCATCCTGTCTATCTACCATATCTATTTTCTTTCCCTTGTACTTCCTCAGCCTTACCAAGCACAGTAATCTTTTCTAGTCCATCATCTGCTCACCTCACATACTTGAAGGATATGAGTTTCTGCTTGCTGATTATCACCCTGATGGAGTCAGGTCATCTGTCATCTGGTCCATGAATAATTGGTCAGTAATTCTTTCAGTCCATGGGATTCTTAATATCCACATCCAAATCCATGATTCAAAAATTTATGTTTTTGTTCTCTTGCTCTTTCTTAGTGTCCAGCTTTCACAACCATTGTTACTTCTAGAAAGACCATTAATTTAACTATTTTGATACAATTGTTGATATGTTCTTGTTCTTCATGATCTTGTCTAAGCTTATTAATGCCTTCTGTCCTACAACTGATCCCTTTACTTTTTGGGTACACTGTCCATCTTTGTATATTCTCAAACCCAAGGAAACAAAACTGTCTACCATCTTCACCTTTCTGTGAACAACTGCAAATTCACTAAGCATGCTTCTTGACATTTCCTTTGTCTTAATGTTTAACATTAATCCAGATTTTTTTTACTTTCCATTTGTTTTTCCCTAATGAGTTCTTCTAAGCCTTGTTTACTTTAAATTGACAATGTAGTACCATCTGCATATCCAAATGTAGTAACATTGTGGTTTCCTAATTGATTCCAGCTATCTTTTTCAGTCCTTCCATTCTTACAATATTTTCACTGTATAGATTACACAGGTATGGGATCAATATGCATCCTTGTCTCTCTTCCTTCACTGTTCTGAACCATTCTCTTTCTTCAGAGTAAGTTCTTACAATAGTGTCCTGTTCATTGTTCTTCTGAGGAATCTCTTTATGCCAGAAAGTTCTACACCAATGTTACCCAACCTTGGCTAGCTCCAGGTGTGTGGATTTCAAATCCCAGAATTCCACAACCAGCATAGAATTCCACATGTTTGGGAACCACTGCTCTGCAAAATGGGCTAGCTATAATGAGTAAAACATGATTTAACCTTCCTATATTATCTTGCTAGCTCCCTCTTTTAATAGCTGTCTGATATCTGTATGGCTGCCTTTTCTGAAACTTGCTTGTTCATCTGGCATTTTTCTTTCCATGTGAGGCTTTATTCCTTTTTAATATCTTAAGCCAAACCTTGCTTGTATGAAGAACTGTTTCAATGGTTCAATAATTTGCACTTTCTCTTGCATTTATTTTTTCAGTATAGGTATATTGACTGATTTTTTTTCCCAATTTTTGGGCCACAGAGTCTTGTTCTGTATTTGTTGACATAGAATATTAGTACTTCAAGTGCATCTTTTGAAGTTTACAGTTCAGTAGGTATTTCAACTGTGTCTGGTGCTTTTCTCTTGCTAGTTGTTGTTTTTCTGATACAATGGAATCAGATTCTTTCTCAGCAAATATACCATCATTCTATAATCCTCTTTTAAAGGATTTTAGTAAAACTGTTCTATCTTCCTTTAGTCTTGCACTTGCCAGATCTCTTCTGTGATTATTCTTGAGTATTCCTATAAAAGCTGTTAAATTTCTTGTGGTTCTTCTGATCTTCTTAAAAGATCTCTCATTTTTTCTTTTCTTGTTATATTATTCCCTTTGTTGATATTCAGAGGTGTCTTTGTCCTTTCTTCTTTGCTGTTGAAAATCTATGTTTAGTTTTGCTTTCTTTTTGTGCCATAAACTTTCATCCTGGCTATTATGATAACTTATTTTGAAAACAACTTCAGTCTTACTAGAAATTTTTGGACTCCTTTTTCCCCTTCCGTTTTCAGGATATTCCTTATTTCTTCTTGTTATTTCCCAGATTCATAGTCACTTAAGGGTACAGAGTATGTTCCTTACATTGATCTTATGGTCTGACTACATATTCTTCAGTTTATACCTTGTTGGAACACCTATTCTATTTTCTAAGTTTAACCCATATATTTAATACCAACAATTAATGGTGCTCATCACAATTTGCTCCTGGAAGTGTTGAGGCTGACTGGATTACAGGGTGGCTGATAATGGTTATGTAGGTGAGTAAATTTCATGGCAATCAACACCTCTTGAAATTTGTCTTGTGCAAAACAATTAAGGAACGCTTGGGCATCCTGTCTTCAAATATTCCACTGATGCAATTAGTATTCAGCTGGGTATTCAAATTGAAACTATGCAGTAAGGTGGGGTTCTTATTTTCTTTGCCTTACAATGGCGTGTCATACACAATAGCCATCTGGTCCCTATTAAAAGTAGCTGAAAATACAGCTCTCTCACTAACTAAAATATGTCTTAGATCTGTTTCAGAGTTGCTGTCAAATTCAAAGTTTGATGTCAATTATGCATTTGGACGTGTGAAGAGGAGCTTGCTTCATATTGCAGCTAAGTAAGACAATCCTCAGAAGGCTGTGAAATGTGTTAATTTATTATATGCTCCATACCTTTGAAAAAGTTATTTTCATTTTTGGTATATATTATTTTTTATTTGTGCAGTGATATCATTTTTTAAAATAATTTTGTTTTTTTTTTTACAAAACAATCATTAATTTTCAGGAAAAAAAATAGAAATATAAACTAAAAATACGAACTTTTTTTTATGCCTTTGAGTCAGTGTTGACTCTTGCAACGGCCTGAACAAGTCCCTGCAGTTTTCTTGGCAAGATTTCAGAAGCAGTTTGCTACTGCCTCCTTCCAAGGGCTGAGTGAGCGGCCCAAAGTCATGCAGCTGGCTTTATGTCTAAGACAAAACTAGAACTCCCGGTCTCCTGGTTTCTAGTCTGGTGTCTTAATCATTACACCAAACTGGCTCTCAAAAAAAAAAACAAAAAAACCCCTGCACACCGCATCCTTTGATTAGTAGAGACTACTGCCTTTTTCAAAACAGATAAATCACAAATTTCCAACAACAACCATTCGTTGGTAACTGGAATATCATCACTTTTCCAATTTCTTAATATAATTCTTCCTCCCAACCCCCTTCTCATTCGAAACAACCACCATTCCTGATAAACAGTCAAATTCCGAAGCTTTGGTATATAATTCAACATTGCATTAACATCTTTAACATTTAAAGATTTTCCTATAAATCTATTAATAAATACTAATACACTATTCCAAAAATATGCTTAATGATCACATGCCCATATCACATCGGTCAGCGACCCTCAAATTTTTTGCACCTCTAGCATAGGAAATCTGATGTCCATCCTTTCAAATACATCCTTTGGGGAGTCCAGTACACCCTAAATATAATTTTTTGATGAATCAACCTTAATCTCACATTTGTAGATAGCATTTTACCTTTTTTAAAGATATGAAGCCATTGATGTAGCTTTATAGAAATTCTAGTTCATTATTACATGTTTGGAATATCCCAGAAATGTTCACTTTAAAAATATCTGTTAGCTTTTGATGGAGATACATTATATGTTTTATTTCTGTCATGGATTCCTTCAAGTAACAAAGCAACTCAGGTGCCTTTGAGGCATAGTATATATTAATGATAAAGGGCAGGTGTAGTACATTGAGAAGTCTGTAGATTTTTCCATTCATTGAAGCAATTTGAGCAACAGTTCGAAATGCAGAAATTACTTTTGCAGGAGGATAAGCCTTTAGATCATATTCAATAGAATAGACTAATAATTTTTAAAAACAACAAAGAATGCCTAATTTAAATACCTGCTAACTTATTTAACACGTTCAGCATTGCTTTCCCTATTTCAGGTACTCTGTAGTAAACACCTTTTTTTATTTTTGGTCCTGGCTGATCATCTTAATTTTCTACTCACTGAAAAAAGCTTTTGAAAATTAAAGTCATGACCTACAAATTTTATGTAATATCATTATGCTGTTGACTTTTTGTGAAAATTATCCTTTTCTACTGTCCTTTTAAGATGTTTCTGAATTTTTTCCTGTAGTTGTGGGTCAGTTGAATGTCTAATTCTGCTGCTAAAGAAAGGTGCAAACCCCAATTACCAGGATATTTCTGGGTGCACTCCACTTCATTTAGCTGCTCGGAATGGGTAAGGTCTAGTAATCACATTTAGCTTTTTGCATAATAGCTATAACAAAAATAGCTAAGTATTGTACAGTCTTTGATCTTTTGATGAGGCTTTTTAAAACATCTAGAAGAATCTTTGTTGAAATATAATGAGGCTATGCATTATAGTAGTCAAGTTGAGGATTGTTCAGGCTGCAGAATAATATTTCTAAGAAGCTATATTTTTTCATCTTCTGGATGCGATAGATGCAAATATTGCCAAAGATATTATGTTCCATATTTTGAGATTTAAAGGTATGCATGCAAAACCTTTACCCTATGGAAAACAGTGTTCATGTTAAATCTAAGAAAATTGACAACCTGTGTTAAAAATGTTCAGATAATATAGAGATGTTTCTTAGCTTTAGTTTTAATAAAATCTAATTTCATTCTTTTTTTAAAATTAGGAATATGCTTATAGGGTATGTCTAACTAAAATTAAGTTTGTAATAACATGTTTAGCTTAGTGTTCCATTTTCAGTCCAACTATGGTTCTAGTATTACCAAGTGATATTTTATAATTTTTTAAAAAAATTCTGTTTTAGTTCTAGTCTATGCTTCCATTTTAAAGATCTGAGTAGCAATTCCCTAAGATACAATGATCTTTGGAGTCTGCACTTTCAGCTAGATGTTCCTCGGCTCAGGCAATTAATGGCTAGAATAGACAGACAGATAAAAGTATAAGGAAAAAATTGAGGTGAATTGAAATACTTAGCAATAATAAGGAGTGATCAAATAATTTCAGAGGAAAAACAACATTTGTATTAATATGCAGGCCTGTAGTTTAGTAGAAGACAGTGTGCTTTACAAGCAAAGGATTCAGCCTCTGTCATTTTCAGATGCATCTGAGAAAGATGTCTGTGTATGGTATGTTAGTTTCCTACACTTTTCCCATAGAACTGGTCGTCAAGCAGTTCAGTGCATCTGCCAACAGAACCTGGTGTGTCTTTCTTCATAATTTAAACCCAAGTGAAGGGCTGTAGCCTGCTCCCCTGATCGTTTGGAGAGCTGCAGGCGATGTCATGAATGAGTGCTGAAATCACAGAAAGAAGGGTGGAGCAGAGGCTTTTCAGCCTGTTGTTCTTTCTTTTTCTAGGTTTGGTGAAACACTGTGATTTCTGCCCTTAAGAATGCTCCAAATATCCAGAATGGCCTGAAGTGCCACCAATCATGTTAGCAAAATGATCAAATATCTATAACTTGATTTGGCACATTTTGGGGGTGGGGGGCTGCAGTACGGGTGATTTGCCTCCCAGAGGCCTCCTCCTCTCTTTTCTAATCTTACTTATTTGAAAAGTGCACAGGCACAAACTGGCTGTAATTGACACTTTATTTTGTCAATGGGATCTTGGGGCTGCATGCAACCCCCTCTGATATAAGCTTTAGGCTTGGGTCATCTTTAAAAAGAAAAAGAAAGAGAAGTACAGTTCTGTCCATGAAGTACACATCATACCATGTGAGGCAGATGCTCAATACAGAATGCTATGCATAGACCTAATGACTTGACTAATCTTCTATCCAGAAAAATTATGCGACTCAGGGTCCTCAGGAACAGATCATTAGATGTGTGGTTGGAGGAATATTTGCATGCTACAACATACAGAGGGGATTTCCAACTTTAAGGAGCCCTTTTATTGGACATGTAGGAGCTAAAGAAGTCATTTTATAGTATTATACAATTATACAAGATTTATATTTTATATTTCTGCATTATTATTGCAATCCCAATAATCGTGTGTCATAGCCAACGCTTGACCCGTGCCCGAGGGCAAGAATGGTAAAGGTAGCATGTATGAGATGTCCAAAGATACAGTTGTTTATAGCTGGGCTATTGTAACTATTAGTAATAGTTATTGCATGTTGTTATATAAGTTATAAACCTCCTAGTGTCAAGCTGGATTGAGGTGGTGTATACATTCATAAATAAAACAAAAAAATGTTATTGGGCATATGGCTGATATTTAATTTACTTTTCTATGCAGCCAGAAAAAGTGTATGAGCAAGCTACTGGAATATAATGCTGATGTCAACATTTGTAATAATGAAGGTCTGACAGCAGTAAGTGTTACAATTTTATTCCTGTCATCCTAGAGTTAAATAAAGACCACCCTCCTTGTTTCATTGCTTAACCTTTTTTCCCTCAATGGTCTTCAGAATTTAATAAAAAGTATGCATTTTGTATTCTGTAAAATGTTGTACTCGCTGATTTTATATTCCAATTATACTGTTTGTTAATGCTGTATTATATGTAATCCTATTAATATGTATTAGATTTTACTATTAAAAACTGTTGTGTTATGGTTTCTTAGTCTAAATATTTGATCTGTCTGCGATTTGTGTTAACATCATAATATGCAGTAATACATTAGTGCATCTGAAGAATATATTTTCACACAAAAACTTTAATCACTGTTCTTAAAATCCACCTCCACTTACTTTTCAGCTTGTAGCATATTTAAGTTGAAATACATTGTGATTTTAGCAAAAACATTAGTTGGTTAAGACAATATACCTATTCTGTACCCATTTGTTTTTTCCCTTCTTCATCAGTTCCTCTTATTGAACAATAAGTTGAGTTAGCATATTAAAAGGTAATTAGGGAATGAGACAGACGTGTTCGCCATAAAATAATAATGAACTTTAGAAGAAAAGTTCTTCAGCAAAGGATCGTTACCTTGTCGTGGTGGCTGGAGCTTGAGCACCTCAATGATGCCATGAGCTAAACCGTGAAGGGCCACCCAAGACGGGAAGGTCATGACAGAGAGGTCAGACTAAATGCGATCCCTGAGGAAGGTAATGGCAACCCACCTCAGTATTCTTGCCGTGAAAACTAAATGGATCAGTACAACCAGAGATATGTCGGTATACCATCGGAAGATGAGACCCCCAGGTCGGAAGATGGTCAAAATGCTACTGGGGAGGAACAGAGGATGAGCTCAACTAGCCCCAGACGTGATGACGCAGCTAGCTCAAAGCCGAAAGGACGGCTAGCGGCCGACGGTGCTGGTGGTGAACGGCGAATCCGATGTTCTAAGGATCAACACACCATCGGAACCTGGAATGTAAGATCTATGAGCCAGGGCAAATTGGATGTGGTTATTGGTGAGATGTCAAGATTAAAGATAGACATTCTGGGCGTCAGTGAACTGAAATGGACTGGAATGGGCCACTTCACATCAAATGACCACCAGATCTACTACTGCGGACAAGAGGACCACAGAAGAAATGGAGTAGCCTTCATAATTAATAGTAAAGTGGCTAAAGCAGTGCTTGGATACAACCCAAAAAACGATAGAATGATCTCAATTCGAATTCAGGGCAAGCCATCTAACATCACAGTGATCCAAATATACGCCCCAACCACAAATGCTGAAGAAGCTGAAGTAGAGCAGTTCTATGAGGATCTGCAGCACCTACTGGACAACACGCCTAAAAGAGATGTTATTTTCATCACAGGAGACTGGAATGCTAAGGTGGGCAGTCAAATGACACCTCGAATTACAGGTAAGTATGGCCTGGGAGAACAAAACGAAGCAGGACACAGGCTGATAGAATTTTGCCAAGACAATTCACTCTGCATAACAAACACTCTCTTCCAACAACCTAAGAGACGGCTTTATACATGGACTTCACCAGATGGACAACACCGAAATCAGATTGATTACATCCTTTGCAGCCAAAGGTGGCGGACATCTGTACAGTCGGTAAAAACAAGGCCTGGAGCTGACTGTAGTTCAGATCACGAACTACTTCTTGCACAATTTAGGATCAGACTAAAGAGATTAGGGAAGACCCACAGATCAGCTAGATATGAGCTCACTAATATTCCTAAGGAATATGCAGTGGAGGTGAAGAATAGATTTAAGGGACTGGACTTAGTAGATAGGGTCCCGGAAGAACTCTGGACAGAAGTTGGCAGCATTGTTCAGGAGGCGGCAACAAAATACATCCCAAAGAAAGAGAAAACCAAGAAGGCAAAATGGCTGTCTGCTGAGACACTAGAAGTAGCCCAAGAAAGAAGGAAAGCAAAAGGCAACAGTGATAGGGGGAGATATGCCCAATTTAATGCAAAATTCCAGAGGTTAGCCAGAATAGATAAGGAATTATTTTTAAACAAGCAATGCGCGGAAGTGGAAGAAGACAATAGAATAGGAAGGACAAGAGACCTCTTCCAGAAAATTAGAAACATTGGAGGTAAATTCCAGGCCAAAATGGGTATGATCAAAAACAAAGATGGCAAGGACCTAACAGAACAAGAAGAGATCAAGAAAAGGTGGCAAGAATATACAGAAAACCTGTATAGGAAGGATAACAATATCGGGGATAGCTTTGACGGTGTGGTCGGTGAGCTAGAGCCAGACATCCTGAAGAGTGAGGTTGAGTGGGCCTTAAGAAGCATTGCTAATAACAAGGCAACAGGAGACGACGGCATCCCAGCTGAACTGTTCAAAATCTTGCAAGATGATGCTGTCAAGGTAATGCATGCTATATGCCAGCAAATTTGGAAAACACAAGAATGGCCATCAGACTGGAAAAAATCAACTTATATCCCCATACCAAAAAAAGGAAACACTAAAGAATGTTCAAACTATCGAACAGTGGCACTCATTTCACATGCCAGTAAGGTAATGCTCAAGATCCTGCAAGGTAGACTTCAGCAGTTCATGGAGCAAGAATTGCCAGATGTACAAGCTGGGTTTAGAAAAGGCAGAGGAACTAGAGACCAAATTGCCAATATCCGCTGGATAATGGAAAAAGCCAGGGAGTTTCAGAAAAACATCTATTTCTGTTTTATTGACTATTCTAAAGCCTTTGACAGTGTGGACCATAACAAATTGTGGCAAGTTCTTAGTGGTATGGGGATACCAAGTCATCTTGTCTGCCTCCTGAAGAATCTGTATAACGACCAAGTAGCAACAGTAAGAACAGACCACGGAACAACGGACTGGTTTAAGATTGGGAAAGGAGTACGGCAGGGCTGTATACTCTCACCCTACCTATTCAACTTGTATGCAGAACACATCATGCGACAAGCTGGGCTTGAGGAATCCAAGGCTGGAGTTAAAATCTCTGGAAGAAACATTAACAATCTCAGATATGCAGATGATACCACTTTGATGGCTGAAAGTGAAGAGGAACTGAGGAGCCTTATGATGAAGGTGAAAGAAGAAAGTGCAAAAGCTGGTTTGCAGCTAAACCTCAAAAAAACCAAGATTATGGCAACCAGCTTGATTGATAACTGGCAAATAGAGGAAGAAAATGTAGAAGCAGTGAAAGACTTTGTATTCCTAGGTGCAAAGATTACTGCAGATGCTGACTGCAGTCAGGAAATCAGAAGACGCTTAATCCTTGGAAGAAGAGCAATGACAAATCTCGATAAAATAGTTAAGAGCAGAGACATCACACTGACAACAAAGGCCCGCATAGTTAAAGCAATGGTGTTCCCTGTAGTAACATATGGCTGCGAGAGCTGGACCATAAGGAAGGCTGAGCGAAGGAAGATCGATGCTTTTGAACTGTGGTGTTGGAGGAAAATTCTGAGAGTGCCTTGGACTGCAAGAAGATCCAACCAGTCCATCCTCCAGGAAATAAAGCCAGACTGCTCACTTGAGGGAATGATATTAAAGGCAAAACTGAAATACTTTGGCCACATAATGAGAAGACAGGACACCCTGGAGAAGATGCTGATGCTAGGGAGAGTGGAAGGCAAAAGGAAGAGGGGTCGACCAAGGGCAAGATGGATGGATGATATTCTAGAGGTGACGGACTTGTCCATGGGGGAGCTGGGGGTGTTGACGACCGACAGGAAGCTCTGGCGTGGGCTGGTCCATGAAGTCACGAAGAGTCGGAAGCGACTAAACGAATAAACAACAAAGAAGAAAAGTTATTTAATTCTTTTAGCTGAAACGTGTGGTACAGACTAACTAAAAAGCAACTTTGGGAGTTGTAAGTGATGATTCTATGGAAATTCTAAAGCAAATTCAATTTGGGGTATTATTGACAAAGGGATTAAGACTGAAACAGCCAATATCACAATGGTTGGAAATATTGTATCAGTTTATAACTGAGACTAAGTCCCAGTGAACTTGGTGAAGCTTAGTTCTGATGTATATACAGTAGAATCTCGGTTAACTGGAACTCAAGCAACCGGCAAAAAAAATGAAGAAATAATATGTTAAATAAACATTTAAATAAAGTCAATTTTTAGTGGAAAGATAAATTTAAACTTGGCGCGCCATGCTGATCCAATCCCCCTCCAGCAGAAAGGCAAGCCCAAACCTGCTGCACCACACCGCACCGACCTGACCCTCTGCAGCAAGTCCAAACCTGGTGCTCTGTGCCGTGCTGCGCTGACCACCCCCAGCAGAAAGGCAAGTCCAAACCCAGAGCTCTGCGCTGCGCCGACCTGAGCCCCCCAGCAGAAAGGCAAGCCCATACCTGGCGTACCATGCCACTCCAACCTCCCCCAGCAGAAAGGCAAATCCAAAGCTGGTGTCAGAGTCAAGCCTGCCTCTGACTCAGAAGGCGAAACTCCTTCTGAGTCAGAGGAGGAAATAGGAACTTAATGGGCTGAAACTGGGAAAACAAAACTCGAGGGTGAGCCAGCGTGGGAAGAGTCCAAGGTGCTGATTGGCCAGGATTGAGGGGAGGATTTGAATCCTCCAGTCAGTGCACACTGATGGGCAAAAACGCATGCAAAAGAAAAGGCAGCCTGATTGGCTGCAGAAGGGTCCAGGTGCGCAAAGGATTGGGATAAAAGGCAGACACGCGAAGAACGAGCTGCTGGAGACAACCAATCCTCCAAGCCTGCAGCTTCAGCGGAAGAGTCCCTACCTGCATCGGAGACAGTGTCTGTTGCTGAAGAGGAATCAGTGCCTTTGCTCCGCTCTGAAGAGGACTTGTATCCTGCCTCTGCTGCCATCGAGGATTCTGTATTCGCAGTGCCCAGCAATCTCAGCCTTGCATCCAGTCTTGAAACTCTGTGATCTTCCATGCAGCTTCCTTGTGCCTTTGAGTCTCAGTCCCGCAGCGTGCCTTCAGTTCAGCCAACCGTGCTCCGGGTGCTCAGCCGTGCTCAGGAGTTTCACACTTACCCTGTTGTGAACCCCTATCTCAGTCTAGTCTTGCTTCGAGTTTCCAGTCTGGCTCCAGGTCTCCAGTCCAGAGGATCCAGCCTAGTCCAGGGCTTCCAGCCGAGTCTAGTCTTGCTCCGAGCTTCCGGTCTTGCTCAAAGACTCCAGTCCAGAGGATCTAACCCAGTCCAGGTTTTCCAGCTGAGTCTAGCCTTGCTCCAAGTTCCAGTCTTGCTCCAAGTCTCCAACCTAGTCCAGAGTTTCTAGTTGAGTCCAGCCTCGTTTCCAGTTTGTAGTCTTGCTGTGAAACTCCAGTTAGCGGCTTCCAGTCCAGCGTGGGTCATCAGCCCCACCCAGAGTTCCAGTGCCAGCGCAACTCAAGTACTGTTCCAGTTCGAGACCTGCGTCCTCAACTTCAGCAGCACCTTGCGTTCCAGTCTCTTCCAGCCTTCCAGTTTCCCTTGGGGAGACTTCTTCTGCTGTCTCGTTGTGGCCCAGTTGGGCTTGTTTGAACCCAGATCTTCCTACTTCAAGGACTTACTTATTGTAAATAGTTATTTAATAAAGAGTATTTTTGATATTACTCTGCCTGGTTGCATAGT
This sequence comes from Candoia aspera, assembly GCF_035149785.1. Lineage (NCBI taxonomy): Eukaryota > Metazoa > Chordata > Lepidosauria > Squamata > Candoiidae > Candoia > Candoia aspera. The sequence continues at coordinate 107,356,726 of NC_086153.1, forward strand.
CTGAACAGGACACCCAGTGCTCTGTGCTGTGCTGACCCAACCCGCCCCCAGCAGAAAGGCAAGTCCAAACCTACCTTTTTAAAGGTAAGCCCAAACCTCCCCTCACCAGAAAGGGACTGGACCGGTGCGGTGTGGTGCGCCAAGCCCAAACCCACCCCTCTGCCAGAAAGGGATTGGCCGATCCCTCTAGCAGAAAGGCAAGTCCAAACTTGGCGCACCCATTTTGTAATAGTAACCCTCAAGCAACTGGAAACTACATTTATCTGGCATCTGCCAATCCCCGCTGCTGCCGGTTAACCGAGATTCTACTGTAATTGATAATTAGAAATTCTGTACAGTATTTTCATGTCCTCTTGTGGAGATAGGCTGGAGGCATAATTTGGTTCTCAGGGAGCATGAGCTACTGAACAGGTAGTCCTCAGGTTATGATGGCAGTTGGCATCAGGATTGTTGTCGCTAAGCAATGGGGTTGTAAAGTGTGATGTCATTGCTTAGCAACGACAGTCCCAGTTGCTGTCATAACCCCAAGATACGCGGGTCATTAAGTGGGATGCAGCAGGAATCCCAGGTAAGGAATGCATGGGTGCCACAAGGGGGATGGGGGAGTCTGGGGAAGGCCTGGTGCAGCCCATGTGCGAGTTGGGGGAGGCCAGGGAGGGGGTGTTGCAGTGCCACGCAAGTGCAGGGAGGTTGGGGGAACTTACAGAGTGACTCGTGACCTTCCCTGCTGGTTTCCTCATTGACTTTGCTTTTGGGAAGCCGGCAGGGAAGGGCACAAATGGCGATCACGTGACTGGAGGGCGCTGCAACCATTGTAACTGTGAACTGGTCGCCAAGCACCCGAATCATGATCACGTGACCGTGGAGGTGGTGTGACAGCTAGAACTTTGAGGACTGGTCATAAGTACTACTCATTCAGCATTGTCAGAACTTTGAACAGTTGCTGAACAAGTGGTCAGTAAGTAAGGACTACTTGTAGTTGCTTTGATTATGGTCACTGAGGAAGAGAACTTCAAATGGAGATTTAACACTAATTAGATATTACAAAATAAAACTTGAATTGATTAATGGGTCATGTAGTTTGGGCTGGCTATTAGATGGTGAAAGATTATGGTGAGAACCATTTATCACTGGAAGAGTTCAGTGAGTGAATGGCAGAATTGTTGTGAGATTGGCATTTGACTGAAAGAAGTAGGGCTAAGAGTTTGGATAGCAAAACTAAGGTCCTTTAAAATTTGCAGTTTGGTTTGTTTCTGTTGATGGAAGAGAAAAATGTGTTACCTGCTTAGCCATACTTTTATATACTTTTCTGAAATTTCTGAGTTAATGGAATTCTAAAGTATTCTGTACCCATGAACATGAGTCCATTGTTTAGCACTGAAATGTATTGGGGAGGCTTGTAAATTTCCTTGCTGAATGTGTGTTCTGTTACTTTTTGACCCAGATCCATTGGCTTGCTGTTAATGGACGAACAGAATTGCTTCATGATCTTGTACAGCATGTTGCCAATGTAGATGTTGAAGATGCAATGGGGCAGACCGCACTGCATGTGGCGTGCCAAAATGGCCATAAGACGGTAGGTTGAGTAACATAGCTTGATCCTGAATGCTCTGGCTTTAACAGTAATCAAACTGTAAGCATTTTATATGCAAGAAACCTGATTCCAGAAAATCACAAGATTATTTATGTATTTATTGACTCTCAGCAGATAAGAAATAACTGCTGATTTTGAAAATGATGGAGCCTTCAGTTATGCTTAAATTTTAAACTCTTAGACCTTTTAGACACTTAGCCGTTTCAGTCAGGTTTTAGGCTGGGTCATAGTACAGTGACAGCATTGGTTGCACTTGTTGATGATTTGTGGTGCAGCTGGGATTGGAGTGAGGCAGTCATCCTGGCCCTCCTTGATCTTCCAATGGCTTTCAGTACCATCAGCCATGGCATCCTTTTGGACCAGCTGTGGGGAATAAGTGGGAGGCATGGTGTTTGCAGCGGTTCTCCTTTCTCAACTGTCAGTTCTAGGCTGTGGGGGATGGTATGAAGCACCTGTTTTTTGAAGTGCCGTAGATCTTGACACTTTCGCTTCTGTTTCATATCTACGTGGGGCCTCCAGGGGAAGTCATTTGTTGGTTTGAAGCCGAGTATCAGTATGCGGAAGATAGTCACTTATATATTTCCACCCTTGGCAGGCTGAATGATGCTGTCAAGGTCTTGTCTCGGTGCCTGGAGGCTGTTAGGGTCTGGATGGGGAGGAAGAGGCCCAGGGTCAGCTTTTGCAAGACTGAGTAGTAGTGAGTGCTTGATCTTTCCAGTTCTAGGGACTTTCCATCCTTGATTCTGAATGGGGTGGCATTCCCCCCATTTGAATCTAATGCACAATCTCAATCTGGGAGTCTTCCTGGAGTCTCAGCTCCTGCTTGAGGAGAAGGTGGCAGCTGTGGCCAGGAAGACCTTTGTACCAGGCCCTCTCACAGTCCCTCATGCCTTGATTACTTTGCAAATGGACTGTTGCAATATGCACTCTGTTGAGTTGTCCTTGAAGACCATTCAGAGACTGTAGGTGGTTTGGACTACAGTGGTATAAGCAGTGATGGGCAGGCCTTGCTCTATCCATGCAGTACCTCTGCTTTGTGAGCTGCACTGGTTACCATTAAGCTTCCAGATACCATTCAAGGTTAGTTATTACTTATAAAGCCCTACATGGCATAGGGCCTAGTTAGCTGAGGGACTGCCTGCCTCTTTAGTATCTGCCTATTATGTATCGTCCAACAGAATTGGCTTGCTTTGGGTCCTGTCTGTTTAGCAATGTCAGCTATTGGCCTTTAAGGACCTAGGAAGTGAGCCTTCTTGGTTGCAGCACCTGCTCTCTGCAGCAGCACTTCCCAACCCTCCTAGACCTTTGTTTGGCCTCTACCCTACCCACCTTCAGGAGAGCTCTATAAACATGGCTCTCCCCTCAGGATTTGGGTTAGGGTCTCTGATGAACTTTTCTAGGTTGGGGGTGATGTGGGGATTTTTTTTTCATTGTTCCTTCAGGGCAATTTTGCTTTTTTATATCATGATCTTTTTTCAGTTTTTAATTTTGTGAAGCTTCCCATAGTCATTTTTGGAGTTGGACAGCCTAGAAATTGGACAGGTAAAGAAAAGTAAAGTAAAGTAGAAGTGTAAAGTGAAGTAAAAGTGTAAAGAAAAGTGTAAAGTAATAAAGTAGCATCTAGTATGTTAAACACAACAGCATAATCAGAAATGTATCAAAATACCACAAAATAGGAGTAATATGGTTTTTAACAGATGTAAAACAGAGCCTACTATTTGGAAAAAGACCTTAAAAGAAAGCTTAATAGTGGCTCTGATTTTTCTAGCACCCCTAATGGAATATATAACGGCTGCCTATTTTTCAGATAGAGCTTTTTCTGTGATAGCACCCAGGGCACCATTATGACTCCATTAAAAAATAGTATTAAAAATTATTAAGAGCAGAGACATCACCCTAATAACAAAGGTCCGCGTAGTTAAAGCAATGGTATTCCCAGTAGTAACATATGGCTGCGAGAGCTGGACTGTAAGGAAGGCTGAGAGAAGGAAGATCGATGCTTTTGAACTGTGGTGTTGGAGGAAAATTCTGAGAGTGCCTTGGACTGCAAGAAGATCAAGCCAGTCCATCCTCCAGGAAATAAAGCCAGACTGCTCACTTGAGGGAATGGTATTAAAGGCAAAACTGAAATACTTTGGCCACATAATGAGAAGACAGGACACCCTGGAGAAGATGCTGATGCTAGGGAGAGTGGAAGGCAAAAGGAAGAGGGGCCGACCAAGGGCAAGGTGGATGGATGATATTCTAGAGGTGACAGACTCGTCCCTGGGGGAGCTGGGGGTGTTGACGACCGA